>NW_027183949.1:1159652-1476805 GCF_041296385.1 Aphelocoma coerulescens | reverse complement strand
GCCTGGCGGGTCCAGCAAAGGTGATGCCGGTGCTCTCCGTGGGCAGAGGAGTGCCTTGAAAGCACTTTAGGAAACTCCTGCAGAGCACTCAAGTTACACTTCCCATGCCTTAGGGACTCTTAAAAATGAAGAATTCCTTTATCACTTCCCCCCCTCCCATTCCGCAAGAGTAGGAAACGGAAAACACTCTCAGGAAATTTCATCTTTATAGAAAGGCTTGTCTTGGAAATATTACTGGACTGAGCCTAAGCCCTGAGCATGTCCTCATGTTCTACACCAGGGATACTCAGAGAATGTACTTCCTGAATCCACAGTCAGTGGTATGTTCCAGCTTGAGGAGATCATTTCAGGAACTGCAGCTGCTTTGTCCTGCAGCCAGAGGCTTCCTGTGTCAAGGGCTGGGAATGATTCTCCCCCGGTCACTTGTCAGCATCTTCCCAGCCCTAACTGATGGAACCCCTCTGTGCCTCTGTGCCGTGCCCGGGCTGGCTGCAGGCAGTGCCCCAGCCGCCGGAAAGGCAGATCCTGTCCCTCCCTCATTGCTCGGGACTCTTCCCGGGGCACTGGGATGTGGGCATGTGCAATGCCAAGGGCAGGACCATGGGGTGCCCCCTGCCAGGCTGCTGAGCAGGAAAAAAGAGGCAATGAGGCCCCAGGGCTGCAAGGGTCACTTGTCTCCCAACTGGCCCCAGGGGCAGGGACAGCAGCCCTGGCCAAAGTGCTGCAGAAGTTGCCTCTGTCAGGGCCTTGCAGCTTCTGCACATCCCTCTGCCCTCTCCGGCCCAGGCTGTCCTACAGTGTCCGTGCCCTGTGTCTCTGTCCCTGCAGGCTGTCCTCATCCCCCCGGCTGCCCCACCTCCCCGGCCCCTTCCTTTGCTGATGGCTCTGCGGCCTGCCTGGCTCTGCCTTGGCACGCAAAGCCTTGGGCTGCTCCAGACTCCTTCTGGGGGACACGTGGCACCACAGCACTGCCCTGGGAGAGAAATTCCTTTCTCCTTGTGTCCAGTCTGGACCTCCCCACCTGCCCTTTGCATTAATTCTTTCTTTTGCCGGCTGTTCTCTACTATGTCAAAAGGATCCACCATCTCTGAAACCACCCTTCAAGCCCTCCCAGGACTCTCCTCCACTGTCCTCAGGCTCCACTCCACTGAGCACAGAGCCCCTTTGTCCCTATGTAGTGATCATGTGCTTGAGGCCACGGGCACCTGGACAAGAAGGTCGGTTCTTTTCTACAGGAAGGAAACCACAGAACCCCAGTGTTCTGAAGGCAGATGAGAGGCAGCCACCAGAGGCCAAGGCAAGCCAGACCTGTCTGTCCTTGCAGCTTCTGTCTGAAAGCAACCCTTGGACATATGGGGAGTTTTGGAGGTGGAGTTCCATTTCAGCTGTGGGTGCCTGGACCGGAATGACAGCTCTTCTCCCCAGGAAGGAAAGGGCAGAGCCCCAGGGTTTCAAAGGCTGATTAGTGGTGGCTCAAGGAGGCCAAGGCCAGCCAGACCTGTTTGTCTTGGCAGCTTTTGTCTTGGAGCGATCCTTGGATAGAGGGAATTTGGGAGGCCAAATCCCAGTTTTGTCCATGGACGTCTGGCCAAGAAGGACAGTTCTTTTCCATTGGCAGAAAAGTGAGGAGCCCCAGTGTTTCAAAGGCAGATGAGAGCTGGCCCTCAGGAATGCAAGGGGAGCTGGACATTCCTGGCAGCTTTTGTCTGGGAGCTATTCCTTGGATAGATGGAATTTCAGAGGTGGATTCCCAGTTTTGGCCATGGATGGCTGGACTTGAAAGATGTTTTTTTCCATGGGAAGAAAAGCACAGCCCCCCCGTGTTTTGAAGGCAGATGAGAGGTGGCCCCTAAGAGGCCAAGGCCAGCCTGAGCTGTCTGTCCTGGCAGGTTTCACATGGGAACAATCCTCGGATAGAATCAAATTTGGAGGTAGAATCCTAATTTCAGCCATGGGTCCCTGGAGGAGAAGGACAGTTCTTTCCCACAGAAAGGAAAGCAAGGAACTCCAGCATTTCAGGGGCAGATGAGAAGCAACCCTCAACATGCCGAGGTCAGCCGGACCAGGCAGGTGGCCCCAGGGGGCCAAGCCAACCAGTCCTGTTCCATGTTCTTTGGATCCTTGGGGCCCTGCAGCATCACAATTTTGTTCCCCTGAGGCCCAGCAATATCACAGTGGTCTCCTTGGCTCTACAGCGGCACAAAGGCCCCTTGCTTCCATGAGGCCTTGCTGTGTCCAAACGGTTTCCTTGCTTCCATGGGGCTGCAAAATAACACTATGGCCCACTGGTTCCATGAGGTCACAGAGTGTCACAGTGGTCTCCATGATTCCATAAGGTCCTGCAGTGTCACAATGGCTCCTTGGTTCTATTGGGCTCCCCAGGATCACAGTGGCCCCTTGGTTCCACAAGGCCTGGCTGTGTCACACTGGCCCTTTGCTTCCATGAGACCTTGCAGTGTCACAATGGTTTCCTTGGTTCTATGAGGCCCTGTGGTGTCACAATGGCCCCTTGATTCCATTGGGCCTCTTACTGTTACGTAGTTCTTAGTTCCGTGATGCCCTGTAGTGTCACAGTGGTCTCCTTGGCCCCATGGTGCCACGCAGTGTCCCAAGGGCCCCTTGGTTCTATGAGGCCTGGCTGTGTCACAATGGCCCCTGGCTCCCATGAGGCCCTGTGATGTCACAATGGTCTCATTGGTTCCACGAGGCCCTGCAGGTCCACAATGGCCCTTCGGTGTCACAAGGCCTTGAAGTGTCATAATAGTCTCAGCGGGTTCCCCCGCTGCTTCACAATGGCCTCCTTGGTTCCGTGATGCCCCGTAGCGTAACAATGGTATCCTTGCTTCCACACAGTCAGAATGGCCCCGTGGCCTCATGGAGCCCCACAGTGTCACTGCGATCCCCTTGATTCCACGAGGCCCTGCCGTGCTACAATGACCCCTTGGTTATACAAGGCCCTGCGGTGTCACAATGGCCCCTTGGTTCTGAAGTGTGCAAGAGCCTAATCATAGGAGAAAGGCTCCAAAAAATGCTTTGTCATTATCACTGCTCAGCACCAGAAAGGCTTCAAAAGTGCTTCGTCATTATGGCTGCTTATCATAATCACTTTTGAACGCCTGGAAACTACGTGCCGTACGGGCCGTGCATAGCCCGCCTGGAGGCCCATAAAAAGGAAGGCAAAACTGGTGCAAAATGTGGAGGCGAAAGCGAAAGGTAGAATCCCTGCCCTTTGCCTTTCCCCACACCACCACCATCGCCAGCCACGAGACACCCTGAGGCCTCCGGGAGCCGACGCCGCCCGCCTGGGGAGAACCCCCCAATCCTTCACCCTGGACTGAAATCCCGAGTGAGCTGTGCAACCCCTACCCCTGCTCCTTCGTCCCAGGCGGACCGAGGTTCAGCTGCAAGCATGGAGCCTGCATCTCGGAGGACGGGCCGCCGCTTTCCAGCCAAACTGCTCCAGAGATGGGAAGAGGCAGATAAGACGCTTCAAACAGCAGGAAAAAAAAAGGCAAAAACTTCTCCACTTCCCCCACCCTGTCTCAGCAGCAACAAAGGTAGCACAGTGTGGTGGTGACTTATCCTATGCTTTTAGAGTAACCTTGGCTTTTTCTAACTCTTCTCTACTTTTCTCCTTCTTTCTCTTTGCCTCTCTTACCATTAGATAAACAGATACCCATTTTTTTGGCACCAACATTTAATCTCGTTTGGTTTTAATCTCGTCTCTGGGAATATTTTGAACCTTCAAAGTTCTTTCCTTTTTATACTCAGAGATTTTGTTTTCTTTGCCCTTCTGGGTGTAAATCGGATAGTAACAAAGTGTCATAATGGTCTCCACGCTTCCATGAGGCCCCACGATGTCACAATGGACTTTTGGTTCCATGAACTTTCGTTCTGTCAGCAACAGTCTCCTTGGGTCCGCAGTGTCACAATGGACCCTTGGCTCCATGAGGTTCAGTAGCGTAACATGGACGCCTTGATTCCATGAGGTTGTGTAGTGTCACAATGATCTCCTTGCTTCTGCGGCCCTGCTGTGTAACAATGGGCCTGTGGTTCCATGAAGTTCTGTACTGTCAACCATGATCTCCTTGCTTGCACAGTGTCATAACTGACCCTTGGTTCCATGAGGCGCCTGGCCTCCAACAGCCTCTAAGAGACCCTTATGGCCCCTCAAGGCCCCTCACAGCCCCTCATGACCCCTCGGTGCCCCTCACAGCTCCCCAGGGCCCCTCATGGCAGCTCACAGTCCCTCACAGTTCATGGCCCCTCATGACCCTTCACAGCCCCTAACAATCTCTCATGGCCCCTCACAGCACCTCATGGCCCCTCATGGCCCCTCACGGCCCCTCACGGCCCCTCACGACTCCTCATGACCCTTCACAGCCCCTAACAAACCCTCATGGCACCTCACAGCCCTTCACAGCCCCTCATGGCCTCTCACAGCCCAAGGCATGGGACTCCTTCCGAAGGAGAAGAGATCGGGCTCTGCTTGTTCTCCTTTTATTTTGGTCACTTCACAGTGATGAGTAAAGGAAAGCTGAAATGGAGCCTTTCCCCAGCATTTCCCTCTGGGATAATTGCGGGGCTGAAGCTCTGTGCTGGCGCTGGCCCATGTGTGAACATCGCTGCAGCCCCCCACAGCCTTTGCTGTCCCCCGTGTCCATTCCCGGTCCCTGAGACCCGCCCAGCTCTGGCAGCAGCAGGAGCCACCGCGCAGTGGGCCCTGTACCGGCACAGCCGGGGCTCCTGGCCAAGAGCAGCAGCAGCGCCAGCCCCTTCCCACCTGCTTGTGCCTCGGCTTCCCAAGAGGTTTTTCCCGGTGAATTTCTGGACTAGAGACACAATCAGCCACAAACAGACCTGATTCCTCAGAGCCCGGCTGTGCTGCCCTGATGCAACCTTCAGAGAAAGAAAGGATCCGGTTCCAGCACTGTTCCCAGCACTGTTTCACTCATCCTCAGGTGACAGCAGGAGGCTTTTCTTGCATTTGCCTTGGGAATTACAGATCATGGCTGCTCTTCCCCCTCTTCTGGTTGCCACTTGAATTTTATCTGAAAAACTGCAATTGCCTCTTTTGATCGGTGCTAGCCACAGTGCTTTTCTGATGGGGAATTCAGATGCTTTGTTGCAGGCATCCTGATTAGCAGATCTTGAAATGTTCACAGGTCTATAAGCAAAAAGTCGAGGAGAATGAAAGCCATACAGGCCACATTCACAGCGCTCAAACACAGCCCTGTTGCTGGTGCTCTTGAAATAGAATCAGCTGCCAGAGGCCAGCACAGAAATTGCCTCTGGAGTGTGGAATGAAACGAAAAAATCCACCGGGAGAAAGAGGAAGCAGAACTTCTGCACTCGCTTCATTGCTTCTTCCCAGCAGCAGGAGACGTGGATGTCCAGAGGTACGTCCCGCTGCTGCTGACCACAGCGAGAGCACAGCCTGCTGCCCAGTCCCAGCGGGACCCCGAGCCCAGCCCGGGGAGCTCCCGCAGCGTCGGCAGCTCAGCGGACGCGGTGCCAGGGCCGCAGCCCCGGGAACACGCCCGCCCATTGTGGGGCAGCGGCGCAGGCCCAATGTCCTGCGGCCCAAACTTGCTGCTGCTGCTGCTGCTGCTGCTGCTACGCAAGGCCCATCCTTCTCCCCCTGCTCCTCTCCCAGCACGGCGCAAATTGCACCTCGCGGGATGCTTCCCCGGAGGCTGCTCAGGCGCCCCGCTCCTCTTTCCACCTGAGCGTCACTGCGGAGGAATCTTTGGCGCACTTCCGTAAGCCCGGGCCTCTCGCTTCGTGCTGAATCGGGGATGCAAATGGCCTTGTTAGGAAAGTCAAAAGCCAAGGGAACGGATTAGGAATTATTCAAAAAAAACTACCCTTCTTCCAGGCAAGGTACACCAAGTCATTTCCCGCATTTCTCCTTTGCTGATTCTTTCAGTCGCCTGCTCGGCGAGCTCCAGCTTCTTCTGCTGCTTCCTGTGAACCGATTGCACTCTCGATTTGAGCACCAACGCACCAGATGTGCAAGCATCTACGCTGAACTCAGAAACCAACTGCCTCTGTCAGACCATTTTCACAGTCCAGCTCACTTGCAAGATGTCCACTGAGAGCTTGGAAGGATTAGCCCCCAGCTCTCCACTTCTGGCTGCAGGCTCCGGAGATTCTTTCTCTCCATTCAGCCAGCCTAACAATTGCTGCTACCCCCTCCTCCTGTTTCCTTAGCCTACAACAGTAACGACGAAAACCTTACCCACGGCACAACTCGCTAGTCCACCAGGAGGAGAAAGGACAAGTTGTCAAGCTCTCAAAACCTTGGTCCTGCTTTGCTGCAAGAGTCCTGCTGCACGCACAGTGTGGCAAGCCAAGAGAAGCTGCATGTGATGGCACATCTTGTGACAGGAGCTCCAGCTCGGTCTCCAGGAAAGGGTCTTGAAAAGAGCAAACATCACTGTGGACAAGATTCTTGCAAAAGCAAAACAGCTTCCCAGAAGGGACATGCAAACGGAAAGAAACAACCCAAGATGTTCCCGTATACTATTAATTGCTTCCCTTCTATGCTCCCCTTTTCTGTCTTGCACTAGTTCTACCTCACAGTCCTTCCAAACTGATCTTACCTCAAACACCTAGGACTTAGCAAGTTTGAGACACTCTACAATACCAAGAGCTACACACAGCTTGCCTTCTCCCTGTTTGGCTTTGAAAGCAATGCTGGAGACCCCAGAAGCCTGCCAAGGGAAGATTTTAGAGCCCAGTGCCTTGCTCGGCTCTGGCTTCTAGAGACAGGGCATGTGCTCCCATGGGACTGCACCCTCAGCAGTGACAATAGACAGCAGCAGCAACAAAGGTGATTCCCATGACACTGTCGCAGGGCTCAAGACTCCGTGTCTTGGCTTCACATGGCAAAGCTCACTGTCCGTTTGGACAGACTCAGCATCCAAACTAGTCTGCTTTTCTACCTGTGTCAATGAACAGCAGGAGAGGGAAACCAGCCAGCAGTTTCTTTGCAGAGAGGGCCTTTGTTCCAGGCTGAAAGTGCTGGATTGGCAGGGAGGAGGCAAACAGCTGAGAGCTTAGCTGCTCTATTGGACCGGCATCAGAACTCAGCAAAAAGAGTGTTTCCATTCTTTTATTTGAAGCCTCCTATCGGCAGTCTCCGATTTTCACCTGGAACCGGACAAGAAAACAGCAACAGCCCTGCCGACGAGGGCACCGCGCCGGGCACGGCCCCGCCGCTCGCACTGCCCACGCCGAGCGGCCGGGGAGCAGCGCTGCACCGCGCAGGGGCTGCACGTCTCCCTCCTCACGTCCTGCTCTGCCCTCCCACGGGGCTGCCTCTGCCTGGCGCTGGCAGGCTCCTCATTCAGCACTTTGCTCTGCTCCAGGCGAAAAGCGCGGACAGCGCTTTGGTTGCTCGCGAGCAAGAGACCGCGGCGCGGGGCGAGCCAGCAGCAGCAGGGGCAAGTTGCAAGACTGCCGCAAGGAAGAGTTACAATCTGGTGAAGAAGAAGCTAAACAAGACGGTGCGTTTGGCGCGGCTGCGGGAGGAAGAGATGCTCCGGGACTCCGCTTCGGCCCCGGAGCGGCCCGTGCTGGCCCGGGGCGCGCGGGGCTCGGCCGCGGGGCGCGCGGGGGAAAAACGGACACCCGGGCAACAGACACACGGACACGCGGACCAACGCTCCCAGCGCTTCGGCGGCAGCAGCGGCAGCAGCAGCAGCGGCAGCAGCGGCAGCAGCAGCGGCAGCAGCAGAAGAGCAATACAAGAGCAGCGGTTCTCCAGACCCTCTGCGTTCCTTCTCCTGTTCCTCCTCTCCTTCTCCCAGTGTCCCGCATCCCCTGTCCCGCTCTCCCTTCAGTGCTCCACCCCCTCCGCCCCTTCCGCGGCCTCCCTCTCCCCATGCCAGGCCGGGCCATGCGCCCGGCCCGCCCCCGGCCCCGGGCGGGGCTGCGCCCTCCCCGCCCCCGGGCGTCCCGCCGCGGTCTCGCCTCCGCCCGGCTCTTGCCCTACTGGCGGTGGCGCCGCTGGGCGGGCATCAGTGCCTGCCTCTTGGGCAGCACTGTTAGCCTCTGGCTCCGGCTGGCCCGGCCCCGGCCCCGGCCCCGGCCCCGGCCCCGGCTCCTCCCGGGACCCGCCGAGGAGACAGACGGCGCGGCCGCTCCCGCCGCGTCCGCGGCGTCTTCCCCGGTCCGAGCTCTTCCGCTCGGCAGCGCGGCCCCCGCCCCCGAGCCGCCGGTGTCCCCTTCGAAAGAGGCAACATCTGGGGATACCCGGCCCGGGGCGGTTGAGGAGCGCCCGGCGGCCGTTTCTGGCCCCGGGCCGAGCGCTGACAGCCGCGTCTCGCCGGCAGGGAATGCGCTGCAGGGCCTGAGGGAGCGCTACCTGGAGGGTTCGCTGCTGGGGCGCGGCGGCTTCGGCAGCGTCTTCGCGGCCACGCGGCTCTCGGACGGCGCCCCGGTGAGTGGCGGGGCCGGCGGCGGGCGCAGGAGGCGGGGGGCAAAGGAGGGCGCAGGAGAAGGAGGATGGGGCTCGGCAGGGCGGGCGGCGAGCTCAGCCCGCTGCTCCCCTTGGCTTGCAGGTGGCCATCAAATGGGTGCCACGGACCCGCATCCGTCATTGGGGCGAGCTGGTGAGTGAGCGGGGGGGATGGGGTGGGGGTGGTGGGCAGCGGGAGAAGGCGGGGCATGACGGGCGGGGATGAGCCGAGGCCCGGGAGGGTGGAAGGCGCCAGGACGCCTCGGGGGAGAGCGGGCGTGGGGGCAGCGGAGGGCGCAGAGCATCCCGGGCTGGGCGAGGGCTTCCCGAGCCCTGGCACGGCATCAGCCCCACTGACGGCATCGTGCTCCTCCCGCAGCCCAACGGCACCAGCGCACCACTCGAGGTCGTGCTGCTGGACAAGGTGTCCACCGGCTTCCCTGGTGTGGTGCAGCTCCTCGAGTGGCTCGAGCTGCCCAGCAACGTGGTGCTGGTGATGGAGCGGCCGGAGCAGTCTCAGGACCTGCTCCATTTCATTCGAGCGCGGGGCTTCCTGTCCGAGGAGGTGGCACGGGAGCTGTTCCGCCAGGTCCTGGAGGCCGTGCGGCACTGCACCAGCTGCGGGGTCCTTCACAGGGACCTGAAACCAGAGAACATCCTGGTTGACCTGGCCACGGGCCAGGCCAAATTGATTGACTTTGGCTGCGGCACCTACCTGCAAGACACAGCCTACACCAGCTTTGCAGGTGAGTCCTCACCAGGGTAGGCTCCCGGTGCCGGCATCTCGCGGCCCAACCTGGCTGTGGCAGCGGGGATTCTCCCTTTTGATGCCAGTCATGGGACCGAGTTTTCAGCCCAGTTGCTTTTGAGTGCGGGTGGCCGGGGGGCCATCTTCCAGCCCTGCTGGCAGCCTTCGCCAGCCACTCTGCCCAGGACTGGCGCTGGGGCTGGGGCAGCCAGTGTGACAAAAACACACCCATGGGTGGGGGTAGCAGAGGGGGGGGGGCCAGAAGCTGTGCACCCGCCGGTTTGGTGTGCAGGCAAGAACCGGCTTGGACTGCTCAGCTCGCCTTGTTTGCCTTGGCTTCAGAATGTTTTTTTGGGGCAATGCAGGCAGGGAGGGTGAAGGCATGGTTTTCCCACCCCCGGCACTGAGCGGGTTTTCCCTTTGCATGGAATGCTTGAGCCTTGCCAGGGCTTCCGCTGCCCTCTTGTGACACCGGTGGCTTCTTTTACAACCCCCAGTTTGTCCACAAGTCACAGGCGCTGGCGAGAGGGCAGCGGGTCATGCCGCGTGCCACCGGTGCGGCCCCTGCGTGCCCAGGGATGCTGGGGCGAGGCTCCGGGAGCAGGCAGCATCCCGCTAATGAAGTGCCTCTCTATTCCGTAGGAACACCAGCGTACAGCCCCCCGGAATGGACCCATTTTGGCTGGTACTACGGCGAGGCAGCTACCGTCTGGTCCCTGGGCATCGTGCTGCACCAGATGGTCTGCGGGCGGCACCCGTTCCCGAAGGGCCGGAACATCAGCTGGGGCCAGCTGTCGCTCCCAGAACGGCTCTCTCAAGGTGGATGCTCATCCCTGCGGCACGGGGGGAATAGCAGTACTGGGAGACAGCAGCGGGCTCATGAGCATCCCGCTCTGGCAGCTGCCGAGGAGGTGGCACATGCCTCGCTCTCCTGCTCTCCTCCAAAACAAAGAATGGATGGGAAAGTTCAGGCACAGCTCGGAGCCCCCATGGCATGGCCTGGGCATGGCAATAGTGGGGCAAAGCGGACAGGAGCCTTCTGCAACTGACCGGCGCTTTCTGGTTTCTCCCCACAGACTGCAAGGAACTGATCAGATGGTGTCTGTCCCTGCACTCCTTGGACAGGCCCTCATTAGAAGACCTGTCGTGTGATCCTTGGCTGCAGGATATTCATCATCCATAGAAGAAGGGAGAGAGCCACAGGCACACTTTGATCCAGGGAGCCGGTAAGTTACAGCTCCACACGTGCCTTGGCCAGAAGAAGCCAAGAAACGCAGGCTTTTTTGCCCTGCCTGTATTGCTGCGCAGGGGTCGTCAGATGGGGACCCGCAGCCCTTGTGCTGGCGCTGAGCTGCTCTTCCCAGCACTGGTGGCCGCCGTGCAAGCTGCTTTTGCTTGTCCTGCTTCACTGACAGCCGGGGCCCTGGGCGGGGCACTGACAGCCTGCTCTCAGCCGCAGGGAAGAAGGAGCCCCTGGAGAAGCTGTACTCCTGCTGCTGCTGGAGACATGGAGGACGACGTCAAGGATGGCAAGCTCTTCCTCGACCTGGCCACCGGCAAGCTGAAGATG
The DNA here is from genome assembly GCF_041296385.1 of Aphelocoma coerulescens. Taxonomy (NCBI): domain Eukaryota; kingdom Metazoa; phylum Chordata; class Aves; order Passeriformes; family Corvidae; genus Aphelocoma; species Aphelocoma coerulescens. Next base: position 1,466,023 of record NW_027183949.1, on the reverse strand, counting down.
ATGGGCTTCGATTCTGGCACCTTCTTCAAAGCCAGGCTCCACAGCGAATTTACAGATGAGTCCACAGCCAGGGGGATGCTCCCAGATTTGGGCATTGCACAGCCTGGCCGGGAAGCAAAGGTTCCCCCCTTTGCTGGGGCGGATGCAACTAATTCTTCAGCCGGCTGCCAAGCTGCTTTTCGGCAGGGCGGGCGGGATGGGCTGGGGTGCTTAGGAAATGGGAGTCGGCCCCTGGCCCTGCCAACAGCCCCCACCGCCCACTGTTCCCCGGGCTGGGGCTGGGGCAGCCAGCCCGACACAAACAAGCCCCCATGGCAGGAGCAGAGGTGGCACTCCAGGAGCTGTGCACGGGCTGCTTTGTTTTGCAGGAAAGGAAGGGCTTGGGCTGCTCCACTCGGCTTGTTTGCTTTGGGCTCGCTGTGCCTGTTGGGGGTCAGTGCGGGGGGGAGGGGAGAAAGCGTGGGCTTCCCTCGCCCGAGGGTGGGTTTTTCCCCAGCATGTAGGGAAGGTTGGGCCTTCCTCAGGCCCCCAACAGAGAGAAGACTTTTTACCTTTTTTCTTGTTTCTCCTTTTTGTCTGTAATCCCTTTTCATTAATTTGTTGTTTGTTTCCCTTAAAGGAGGTGTTGTAGGTGGTGTCCAGTCTGGATCGGGAAGTGCTTGGGACCAGCTGCAGCGTGGATGGGACGGGGCCTTGGAGAAGGCTGAGGACATCGCTTGGGAGCAGCTTTTCTTCCGGCGGCGGGTGGCGTGCGGTGGGTCCCCGTCTTCTTGGCACGGCTGGGATAAGGGCTTTTGGGAGATGGCAGCGAGCACAGGAGCATCCCAATGGGCAGCTGCTGAGGAGGTGGATCTGCCACGGCTGGCTGCGGGCGGTGGCACGTGTCCTGCCATCCTGCTCTCCTGCCAAAGGCAGCAGTGACAGGCGGCTTCGGGCACCGCTCTGAGCACAGCCAGCACGGCCTGGGCACCGCGGGCGGCTGGGACAAGGGGGACAGCAGCCTTCAAGTGACGGGCGGTTTCTGCTTTCTCTCCTTGCAGCCGGGCTCTGTGGATGCTGAGGCTGCTCTGGGCTCCGCCAGGGCTCTGCTGCGGCTCAGCACCGGGCCGGAAGAAGCCAAAGAAGAACCGGTGTGAGCCGCAGCAGAGACGTGCTCGAGCATTTCGGCAACGCAGCTCAAGCCTGCAGAGTGCACGCCTCCAGGGGAAAACATGACACCCCCCCCGCCCCCAAAATAAACTTGTTCAATAACTTGTGAAATGAAATCAATCTGGGATGACCCCAAATGGCATTTCTCAGCTTGCTCAAGCTTTAGCTCAGCCCTTCTCTGAACAGTTCTCTGCCCCGCCTGCCTTTTACTTCACAAGTGCTCCCTCTTTTCCCCCAGTGAGTTGCCAGCTCAGGGCAGTCTCTGTCGCACTGTAGCCTTCCTTGATGCCTTTGACCACGAGGAGGAGCGAGCCCCAGGTTTAGGGACTCATCCTGTCACTGGCAGAAGAACAGCAATGTCTCAGAGGTCCGGTGAGACCTGAGTGTCATTCAAGAGCTGCCCTCCAGGCCTCAGCTCTCCTCACTGTTAGCTTCCCACTGCCCCTTTTCCTCGTCCTTCCAGCAGGATGAGCTCTGTGAATGCCCTTGACCCTCCCCACTCCTGCCAGCCCAGCCACCCAGCTCAGTTTGGCTTAAGCTGAAGCTTCTTTGTCTCCTCTGGCACGCCAGTGCAGTTCCCTCTGCGGGGAGCAGCAGCCCCAGAGCACAGCAGGCAACAGCGCAGGCCGCACCTGCACCGGCTCCCCTCCACGCGTGGCTGGGCTCTTGGTGGCAACTAAATGCTCCCTGTTTGCAGCTGTCACTGGAGGATGGCCCCAGGGCAGAGCCCAGCCCGGCTCCCACTGCATCCCCCGGAGCTTGGGGCAGACAGTGGTCCCAGAGCTGAGGTTCATGGTGTGCAGCCGGCGCTGTGGCTCGCAGTCGGTGTTTGCAAGTGTTGCGTTCTCACCTCCTGCAACTTGTGGGGAAAAGGAGCTGTGCGGCCGGGCCAGCACTGCCCCTCTGGGCAGTGACACGGCTGAAGGTCTTTGCTGTTGCAGAGGAGCCGGCATGGAGCCTTAGCAGGGCCTGGCAGGTGTGGAGCCGGACCTCGCCCGCTGTCCGGGGCTCGCTGCCCGCCAACCGCCCCCACCCGCCGCGCTCCCTTCTGCAGGGACGGAAGGCTCTGTCTGCACAAGGGTTCCCATAATGTCTTTGTACCCGTGGCTGCGGAACGAACACGGAGAGCGAAAGTGTCAGTCACGTTGCTTGCACATTCCTTCCTTTAGATACAAGGCACAGATCTCTTAAAAGGATAGGCAGGGATAGAGATTTCCCACATAGCCCTCTTTGGCGTAACTCACCTTGTAAGCTGGCGTCAGGGGCATTTTTTTCCCGGCCCTGTGGGAGTAGGTGTCCAAGAGCTGAAGTGAGCAGCATTTAGAAGCAGTTTCAAGATTTCTAGGCAGGAAGTGGAGCTGACAAGCATCTGTGTAACTCACCGTATTCATCGTGGAGACACGAGACCTGGAAAAATCCCAGCTCTCTGTGCATTTGTGCAAAAGGGGGAAGCAGCAGAAAGACTTTGTGTCTGCTTGTCCAAGCTCCAAGGAGCTGGGGTGGCAAAGGGTGGCCTGGGCTGGTGGCAGGTGAAGTCCTGTTTCATGTCATCATAGAGTGGCACAGGACAAAGCTAAAAGCACCCACAGCCACACTGATGAAGTCTTTCTGATGCTGCACATCCTAGAGGAAAAGCTGCTGTCACACAATCCATTGGTATTTATAACTTTTATTTGCAATACTTTAGGTCCAAGTTTCAAACCGCAATATTTTTACACTCAAGACACGGTCATGCACAATCCATATTTCAATTTCCTATTGCTTCAACCACAATTTAAAATAACTTAATATTGACAACAAAACCCAAAATACTTAAAAAAGGATGCTGAGGTCAGTGAGATGGATCCATGCCATCAGCACATTTGCAAAGTAAATAACTTTGTTCTCTTTTTAAAAAGATCAGTTACCTCTTAATCCAAAGTTACAGAAGATTTTTCACTACACATTTGGTTTTTTCTCTTTCATATTTTTTCTGTTTTCTCTTTTTTCTTTTTTTTTTTTTTTTAAGAGATAACACGTCTTAAAAAAGGATTGTACAGCAAAATGAGATACATTTCTGCTCAACAATGAAAATGTAGGCTCCTCCTCTGTTTACTTTTGTCTGGATACCCTGAAGAAAAAATCTAGCAGACACCAGCAGAGGTGTAAAGGGGTTGCTTTGGACTAAAGTGGAGTTTAGCACTGGTGACATCCTGACCCAGTCAAGAGTTGCAGAATTCTTTTGCAGATCTCGAACCATGTGCTTGCGGGCACAGCACCTGCAGTGCTGATGCACCAGGGCACGAGAAGAACTCTCTTATTCCCGCACCGAATTTGGGCTCTGCCCAAGCAGGAGGTGCTGCAGTGCTTTGCTCCTCGTTGCCGTGTGGAGCAGCTCCCTTCCTGCTGGCTGAGCTGCTCAGGCAGAGCCCGGCAGCTCCTGACCCTGAAGGGCTGAGGCCTTTCCCCTGCTGCTGTGCTACAGACGGATTCAGCAGCATTGCTGTACGTGGGGATACACAGCGGGACCAAAAGCAGTTGCCTTTGTAGACCCTAAGCTGAAAGGTGAAAAATCTCAAGAGACGAGGATGGAAGAGACTGGCAGGCTGCCTGTTTGCTGTGCTGCCCCACTTGTGAGCGGCCCAGCTTTGCGTGAGGCAGAGTGAGAACAAGGGGCAGCTCCCTCCCTCCCAGCCCCGCAGCCAAGGGGTCCCTCCAGTCGTGGGGCTTGGGGCACCATCAGAAGCTTCCAAGCAAAGGTTATCTTTGAACTTGCTCATTCATGAAATGCGCACGGTCATGAGCGCTCTGATAGATGTATCCACCCATTAGTGAAACATGGATTGACCTTTCTGTATTTGGAAGCTGGACAGGGCCATGAAATCTGACATCTGGCCTTGTTTGGGGCTGTATGGTCCAAGTCAACTCACTTGCTTCCTCCTTGAGCCCTGGCCAGGCTTTGGGAGAAACAAACGGGAGAATGAAACCAGATGTTCCCACGCTAGAAGTGCTGTCGGTTTGTTAGTTCAACACTATCAAAGGTGGGCCCTCTCACAGCGAGGTTGGAAGCCTCACCTGTGAGTGGAGGCACCTGCAGGAACTCCCAGTGTCCGGGAATGGCTCTCTAGTCCTTGGCTGTGACAGCTTCCCCCAGCTGATGGGTGGCTCTGGGTGATGGTAAAGTCTGAGGGTAACTGCTGCTGTCTCTTTCTTAATCACTACGGGCAATCTTTGGTAGGGATGATTGGGTGCATTGCTGAGCTTCTCCTTTTGTGATTCTTTGCTGCTTTGAACTACAATAAATGACGCTGATTCCTTGAGTTGGTGTCTATGTCTTTGGTCCTGACCCTGCCCACTGGTAAAACAAATTTGGTATAGTCTGGCCGGATCTCAACAAAATGCTGCTTTTTAAATGTAAGTGTAAGGAATCGGTCCCATCCAAAATTCCCGCATGGGAAGACCTTCCCTAGGGTTTGCTGGCTGTGGCGTGGGCTGAGGTCGGAGCTCCGTGCGAGCAATGAGGACGTCAATTGAAAGAAGCTGAAGCACTGGATGTATTAAAATGCATCCCAAAATTGCATATGGAAAAAGGAAAAGAACTTGTGGGTTTGGGAAGATGAGGGTGAATTTTGTTAACAGCATCTCGGAAACAGCACCAACAGAAGGAACGATTGTTGTTGAAACGCTCCCACACGGAGCAACAGAAGAAGTTTTTAATCTTGAGCTTGGATTTGTTTGAGCAAAGGAAATAATAATAATAACAACAATGAGAATAATAACAAAAAATAATGATCTACATGTTCATAATAAAATATAATAAAAATCGATGTTTATGTTTTCACATGTATATAATGACATTGTGAAATAATGCTCCAAATACCCATTTGTTAGCTTTGGCTGCTCAGGGATATAAGACTAAATACGCTACAGAAAAGGACTGGCCAGGACCCCAGCATCGCTGGGAAACTGTGGGAGATTGTATACAACAGATGAAGGAGGAAGGGATGAAAGTGGCTGTTTTTATAGGGTTTGCTGACGCTAGGACGTGGAATGCTTTGTCTGTTACTGCGAAAAATAAAGTTAGTAAGACTGCTGGGTTTTTCATATCCCAGACTATCCACAAGCTGCAGAACTGATTGAACAGATGAAGGGGTTGTTAAAAGAGCAGTTGAAAAATATAGGAGATGGGAATGTGTCGCAATGAAAAACCCACCTCCCAGATGTGCTCCATATCCTTAACAATGGGCCCACTGGGGAAATGGAAACCCCCTGGATGCGCATGGCTGCACCCAATTTGCAAATAGAACCACGGACAGTGACACTTTGACTTCCTGGGAAATTGTTCCGGGGGTGATGGTCCCTGACAGGGCCATCGCAGAGGCTGCAGGGCTGGACCTTTACGCATTAGAATTAATTAGGAAAAATCAGAAGCAAATGAGAGTTATCAGTACCGGCAGAGGAATTCAGGTTCCTCCGGGACACTTTGGTTTGATAACTGCCCACTCAAGCTTGGCCTTGACAAGTGTTCATATGGTGGGAGGAGTGGTTGGTGCAGATTATCAAGGAGAAATTAAAGTAGTTCTGTTAAACAATAGTGAACAACACTGGATTATTCAACCCCACGGCAGGGTAGCACAGTTATTGATATTGCCAGTTTTTAAAACAACCGTGAAAAAAGGACATCCACTTCACATCACTACTGTTCATGGAGATAAAGGGTTTGGATCCACCAGTCCTAATCATGGAGCCAGAGTGTGGGTCCAGAGGCCAAATGGCCCGCCCGAGCCAGCTGAAGTAAGAGCTGTAGGCAAAGACAACACTGTTTGAATCCTGAAACCTGGGTGAGAAAGATGGGCACATGTCCCTGCAGCCAAGTGTTCTGTGAGAGAACAAAGAGATGTTACAGGATATTGTTTTGCAGAGCCTGCCAGACCAAATCTCCCTGTTTGCCCCAATGGTCCCTTTGGAAAGTGCTCTGATCCACGGCGCTCGATGTGAAGACTGATGTGCCACTGAGTGAGTGACTTCTGCAGACAGAAAGGGACCACTTAGCAGTGAAACTATTGTTGATCTTGTTGATTTAATGTTGTCCTTGTAATCGGAGCACTGGTTGGGAAAATAGATTTCTAACAGCAGGAGCAGAGATAGGGAACTCATTTAACCTCAGTAATTGCTGGGTGCGTGCAAGTCCAGAAGGATTCGATGACTGGCCTTGGCTGGCCCATCTGGCCCAACCCAAATGGTGGGTTAGAAACTTGAGCACAGTTCACGATAAAAACAGAGCTCTAGACCGAGGGTGGCGATCCCCGACCGCTGCCTTTTCATAGAAAAGGCATTTCTTGCCTAAATCGGATAAAGAGGAATATGTGTAGGGAAAAGTGTCTGTGGATGGATGTTGTCTCCTGGAATAGGTTGTATGCACCCACACTGTAAACTGTTCAATTGCAGCCAGTATAAAGGGAAATGGAATCAAACTCACGGACAGCTCTTTAATCATGGCTGGGTTAAGCGTTCCTATGAAGATTGTGAAAAGATACCCTTAAAGCACTTCCCATATGATATTTTGGCTTGTCAACAAAGAATTTCTAATACTTAAATCTAAGATTGTAGGATGAAAAGAATTGTTATGAAGGTTGCAGTTCGTCTCTAGGTCAAAGGACTGATTGAAGGAGTGAGGCCTGAACAACAGGCCCTGACTGAGGCCTGAACAACAGGCTCTGAGCCAAAGTTGACATCTAGATGAACCTTCCAACCAAATGTTCTATTTGTATCTGCTCATTAACAAAGCATTAGTAGCAATATGCTCTATGTTCATTGGTGAAACACGGATTGACCTTTCTGTATTTAGAAACTGGACGAGGCCCCATCTGGCCTTGTTTGGGGCTTTAGGATCAAACTCCCTCGGTTCCTCCTTGAGCCCTGGCCAGGCTTTGGGAGAAATCAAACAGGAGAATGAAACCAGATGTTCCCACACTAGCAGTGATGTCGGCTTGTTTGTTCAACGCTGTCAAAGCTGGGCCCTCTCACAGCGAGGTTGAAGCCTCGTTGCCCGCAAAGGTGGATGCACCTGCAGGAACTCCCAGGGTGCGGGAATGGCTCTCCAGTCCTTGGCTGTGACAGCTTCCCCCAGCTGATGTGAGGATGTGGATGATGGCAAGGCCTGAGGGTAACTGGTGCTGTCTCTTTCTTGATTACTGTACGCAATCTTTGGTAGTGATGATTGGGTGCTTTGCTGGGCTTCTCCTTTTGTGATTCTTTGCAGTTTTGCATTCTAATAACTTACACTATTCCTGAACTTGGTGTCTGTGTCTTTGGGGCTGACCCTGCCCACTGGCAAAACAGACGCTGAGGGCCCTCGGAGAACCAAAGGTGCCTTGTGACACCGTGGGGCCTCGTGTAACCAAGGGCACCCCAGTGACAGCGTGGGGCCCAAAGGAACCAAGGGGCCAGCGTGGCACTGCAAGGCCTCGTGGAACCATGGAGAGCATTGTGACACGGAGGGGAGTCTTATAATCAAGGGTCCATTGTTTTCCTCTCCCTGCCCCGGCCCCAGCCCTGCAAAGAAGCCCAGTCCTGTCTGGCCCTGCAGCAGGAACTGGAGGCACTGGAGGTGCGGGACAGTGACTCTGTGTCTGGAATGCTCAGGAGATCCTCAGCTCGGGCAGCTCCTGCAGCCCCAGGGCCCCGCTGCCCAGCACAGCAGCAGAGAGTTGGCTCTGGGGCTCCTCAGGCTGCTCCTGCTGCTATCCCAGGGACAGGGCAGCCTCTTGCCAGGGCTCCTCTGCACACACACGAGCTGCTGCTCTTCTCCTGGCCCATCCCAGCTCCCCACAGAGCCTTTCCCAGGGGAACACGTCTGTGCTGGCCTGAGCAGCCCTTGCTGTAGCCTCTGCCCTGCTGCCCACAGCCCCCGAGCTGGGGGTGCTGCTCTGCAGAGCATGGGGGCTGTGCTGCCCGGGGCCATGGGCTGCCTCTGCTGGGCTGTGCTGCTCAAGCTGGGAGACAGAGCTCTGCAGCTGATGGTGCTCCCTGCACGGACCCCCTCCCACACAGGCTCTGCTGTGGCCATGGAGGGTGCTCCGAGGTGCCTGCCTTGTTCCAGGGCTGGCGCATGGGCTGGGGCTGCCCTGGATCCTCCTCTGCAAGTTCCCAGAGGGTCAGACGAGTCACTGCCCAGACTCCTTTCCCTGTACCTGCTGTGTCCCCTGGGGCTGCAGAGCTCTCATGGCTCACAGGAAACATTCAGTCCTTTATCTCTGGGTGAGCCCACCCTGGACAGGCCTGTGCCCAGGGAGCTCCACTCACGGCTGATCCCTGGCACACACTGTCCCTGCAGGTCCCCTGCGTTCTCCTGGCAGCTCCCAAGTCCCTCCAGAAGAACATTCCCCTGCCATCAGGCCTGGCACAAGCTGCAGAGCCCCAGGAAGGTTCATCACAGACCATTCACCATCTGGTGGGCACTGGCCACCACCAAGCAAAACCTGAACCACACCTGAGTCTCTTGAAGGCCACACTGGGACCCTGATCTCATCCCACTGAGCCCTGGGAGAACAAGGAATACAGGCAGCCTCTTTAGAGTCTCTTCCTTGGGCCTCTTCCTGACAGTGACTGTGCAGGGAGAGCAAAGCCTTCCTGCAGTGCCTTCAGGAGATGCCCTTTGCTGATGGAACTGCTGTGGCGGAGCCCAGCTGTGTCCCAGCAGTGCCCATGGCCTGTCCCTGCCTGTGACACGCAGCAGGACTCGCACCACCCGCACAGAGCTGTTGGCCTTACACCATCACAGCAGCTCCAAAGGAGAGAGTGGAAGTAATAAGAGAGGAGCTCTGAAAAGACCAAGCTCTGCTGCTCCCTGGCTGTGCTGCTCTGCTGGGACTCTTCCCTGCCCCACGCCTGCAAAACTGGTCCTGCCCTCCAGCTTCAGGGATGGACTCAACCAAAGGATCTTGAACAAAGACCTTGCTGATGGGTCCTTTCTTTCATGTGAATACACACAGAGCAGACTCCTCATTGACACAGTCCCTGTCAACAGTCCCATTCAGCCTGTAAACAGGGAATAAGATGCATAACAAAATCTTTTGGGTACAACATTAACATAGGAAAAGAAAAAAAGCCCCCAAAGCACCACCACCAAAACAACCTGAGAAGGCAGGCTGGGCCTCTAATGATTACACTTTAGCCTATGGAGCTGAAAACAGGCAGGTTTTTGCTTCTGGAAAGCATCCAGTCATCATTTTCCTCAGGGCATCCTTGAGCTCCTGGTTCCTCAGGCTGTAGATGAGGGACTTCAGGGCTGGAGGCAGCACCGAGTACAGAACTGGCAGTGCCAGGTCCAGGGATGGGGAGGACCTGGAGGGGGGCTTCAAGCAGGCAACAAAGCCAGTGCTGAGGAACAGGGAGACCATGGCCAGGTGAGGGAGGCACGTGCAAAAGGTTTTGTGCCATCCCTGCTCAGAGGGGATCCTCAGCACAGCCCTGAAGATCTGCACATAGGAGAAAAGAAGGAACACAAATGAACCAAAAGTTAAACAGATGGAAAACACAACAAGCCCGAGTTCCCTGAGGTGGCAGTGTGAGCAGGAGAGCTTGAGGAACTGTGGGATTTCACCCAAGAACTGGCCCAGGGCACTGCCCTGGCACAGGGGCAGGGAAAATGTAGTGGCCGTGTGCAGCAGAGCATTGAGAAAGCCACTGGCCCAGGCAGCTGCTGCCATGTGAGCACAAGCTCTGCTGCCCAGGAGGGTCCCGTAGTGCAGGGGTTTGCAGAGGGACACGTAGCGGTCGTAGCACTCGACGGCGGCGAGGAGGGAAAACTCCGCTGAAATGAAAAAGAGGAAGAGAGAGAGAAAGAGAAAGAGAGAAAAAGAGAGAAAGAGAGAAAGAGAGAAAGAGAGAAAGAGAGAAGAGGAAGAGGAAGAGGAAGAGGAAGAGGAAGAGGAAGAGGAAGAGGAAGAGAGAAAGAGAGAAAGAGAGAAAGAGAAAGAGAAAGAGAAGGAGAAAGAGAAAGAGAAGGAGAAAGAGAGAAGGAGAAAGAGAAAGAGAAAGGGGCTGTGCAGCACCTCCTGCGTAGGAGGTGGTTGTGGTGTCCCAAAATGGAATTGTGCATGGCTTTGGGGACAGTGGTGCAGATGGAGCCCAGGTCGGTGAGGGCAAGGGTCAGCAGGAAGAAGAACATGGGGCTGTGCAGGTGCTGGCCGCAGGCTCCGGCGCTGATGATGAGGCCGCTGCCCAGGAGGGCAGCCAGGGAGATGCCCAGGAAGAGACTGAAGTGCAGGAGCTGCAGCTGCCGCGTGTCTGCCAATGGCAGCAGGAGAAAGGGGCTGATGGAGCTGCTGTTGGACATTGGCTGTGTGTGGACATGGGGACCTGTTCATGGAGAAAAGTCAGTGACAGCTTAAGGGAAACGGCTCTCAGCCAAATCAAAGCCATGTCCCACAAATGCTTCTCCTGTCACACACTGACACCTTATGGGGATTCAGAGTGTCGCCACGGAGAACGGCTTTGGCTGGCCTGGGGGGGCCTTGCGAGAGACGAGAGACGGGGCGGGCCGGGGCCGCGTCTGGCAGGAGGCGAGACAAAGAGCAAGAGGCGAGACAAAGAGTAGGATAGTTAACGGGAGATTGGGCGAGGAGATGGTAATCTGTAGCCCTTGGAGATGTAAAACATATAACCTTAGAAGCTGAAGTTTGTAGCTGCTGAACTGTGGGTTTGGAACAGTATATAAAGATGTGACTCGTGCGAGGAAATTTGGCTTTGCATGCGGCCGGCGAAGTCCGTGTTCCATCACCGACAACACCCTTCTGTTTTTCTAGCAGATCTTCCTTCAGCTCCAGCCGCAGCCCTGCTTGGTGCTGGCTGCGTGCGACATGAGTTTCAGGGCAATTGCTCCGGGGGGTTTTATAATTCAGCCTTGCTGTGCAGAAGTGGGAGGGGGACAGCCACCTGTCCTGGTGTTACACTTTGAAACCCCAGCTAACACAAGGGCACTCCCAGGGCCCAAGAACAGGAATGGCAAAAGCTGTTAAAGTGTTCTAGAGGTTTTTACAGCTCCTCTTCATCTCCCCGGCTGACTGGTTTTGGATGTCAGAAACACTCAGCATTGCTGCTGCCCTCGGGGAGAATAGAGCGAGTTCTGTGAGGCAAGGCGGTGAGTGGAGAGTGAGGGGAGGTGCTCTGTCACTCTGTCCTGTTCCAAGATCCTCTGGGCTTTCACCCTTGTCAGACAGAGGATAATCACCCTCCCATATTTCCCTTAGAAACCATCCCAACACTGCTGAGAGCAGATCGATCCACCACAGCCCATCAAATGTCCATCCCCTTCTCGAGGTCTCAGCCCCACATTGGTAGCCAAATACACACATGGCTCATTGCACCAAGCCAACAGCACTTTGTCCATCATCAAACTTCTGTGTCTCACTGTGGGGCTTTCAGGTAACACAAAGATGCTACACGACCTGTTTGCGTCCTGGAGGGAAGCTCCGAGCTTAGGGGGAATCCTCAAGAAGAAAGCCAAGTGTCCTAATGATGGCATTGGATGTAGGGAGATGGAGCTCCTTCCCTGGCTGCATTGCCCACAGCCGGGCACTGGGGACAGCGTCACCCTGAGCCAGCTGAGCCAGCTGTGCCCCCTCCCAGAGCCCCCCAGTGCCAGGCAGATGCTCCCGGCCCTGTGCTCTGCAGAGGGAACTGGGCCCGGGACCGCAGAGCTGCCCCACAGCTCTGCTGCAGCTCTGCCTGCACAGGAGGGGCTTCACGCCTTGGAGCCCCGGCCCTGAGGGCAGAGGCTTGGCTGAGGGAGAGAGGAGGGGAGGGGGCTTGTTCAGAGGGAGGGGCTGCACTCGAGGGCATCCTGTGGAGGTCTCTAAGCTCTCCGTGCCACAACATTTCTGCCTTTTGTTTTCTCTCATTGCCTGATCTTCTCTCTGCGTGCTGAAGATCTTCCTCCTGGAGATGTTTCCCTGTGCCTGATCTCTTCCTGCCAGCACTCACAGACCCCATATCTCTGTGCACTCTCCTTGGCCCTACAGAAACCTGCCTGTTTGCAGGGCACTGGCTGGGGACAGGTTCTGTTTGCAGGTGGGAGAAAGGACAGGTCAGACTAAGCCTGGCGGGTCCAGCAAAGGTGATGCCGGTGCTCTCCATGGGCAGAGGAGTGCCTTGAAAGCACTTTAGGAAACTCCTGCAGAGCACTCAAGTTACACTTCCCATGCCTTAGGGACTCTTAAAAATGAAGAATTCCTTTATCACTTCCCCCCCTCCCATTCCGCAAGAGTAGGAAACGGAAAACACTCTCAGGAAATTTCATCTTTATAGAAAGGCTTGTCTTGGAAATATTACTGGACTGAGCCTAAGCCCTGAGCATGTCCTCATGTTCTACACCAGGGATACTCAGAGAATGTACTTCCTGAATCCACAGTCAGTGGTATGTTCCAGCTTGAGGAGATCATTTCAGGAACTGCAGCTGCTTTGTCCTGCAGCCAGAGGCTTCCTGTGTCAAGGGCTGGGAATGATTCTCCCCCGGTCACTTGTCAGCATCTTCCCAGCCCTAACTGATGGAACCCCTCTGTGCCTCTGTGCCGTGCCCGGGCTGGCTGCAGGCAGTGCCCCAGCTGCCGGAAAGGCAGATCCTGTCCCTCCCTCATTGCTCGGGACTCTTCCCGGGGCACTGGGATGTGGGCATGTGCAATGCCAAGGGCAGGACCATGGGGTGCCCCCTGCCAGGCTGCTGAGCAGGAAAAAAGAGGCAATGAGGCCCCAGGGCTGCAAGGGTCACTTGTCTCCCAACTGGCCCCAGGGGCAGGGACAGCAGCCCTGGCCAAAGTGCTGCAGAAGTTGCCTCTGTCAGGGCCTTGCAGCTTCTGCACATCCCTCTGCCCTCTCCGGCCCAGGCTGTCCTACAGTGTCCGTGCCCTGTGTCTCTGTCCCTGCAGGCTGTCCTCATCCCCCCGGCTGCCCCACCTCCCCGGCCCCTTCCTTTGCTGATGGCTCTGCGGCCTGCCTGGCTCTGCCTTGGCACGCAAAGCCTTGGGCTGCTCCAGACTCCTTCTGGGGGACACGTGGCACCACAGCACTGCCCTGGGAGAGAAATTCCTTTCTCCTTGTGTCCAGTCTGGACCTCCCCACCTGCCCTTTGCATTAATTCTTTCTTTTGCCGGCTGTTCTCTACTATGTCAAAAGGATCCACCATCTCTGAAACCACCCTTCAAGCCCTCCCAGGACTCTCCTCCACTGTCCTCAGGCTCCACTCCACTGAGCACAGAGCCCCTTTGTCCCTATGTAGTGATCATGTGCTTGAGGCCACGGGCACCTGGACAAGAAGGTCGGTTCTTTTCTACAGGAAGGAAACCACAGAACCCCAGTGTTCTGAAGGCAGATGAGAGGCAGCCACCAGAGGCCAAGGCAAGCCAGACCTGTCTGTCCTTGCAGCTTCTGTCTGAAAGCAACCCTTGGACATATGGGGAGTTTTGGAGGTGGAGTTCCATTTCAGCTGTGGGTGCCTGGACCGGAATGACAGCTCTTCTCCCCAGGAAGGAAAGGGCAGAGCCCCAGGGTTTCAAAGGCTGATTAGTGGTGGCTCAAGGAGGCCAAGGCCAGCCAGACCTGTTTGTCTTGGCAGCTTTTGTCTTGGAGCGGTCCTTGGATAGAGGGAATTTGGGAGGCCAAATCCCAGTTTTGTCCATGGACGTCTGGCCAAGAAGGACAGTTCTTTTCCATTGGCAGAAAAGTGAGGAGCCCCAGTGTTTCAAAGGCAGATGAGAGCTGGCCCTCAGGAATGCAAGGGAAGCTGGACATTCCTGGCAGCTTTTGTCTGGGAGCTATTCCTTGGATAGATGGAATTTCAGAGGTGGATTCCCAGTTTTGGCCATGGATGGCTGGACTTGAAAGATGTTTTTTTCCATGGGAAGAAAAGCACAGCCCCCCCGTGTTTTGAAGGCAGATGAGAGGTGGCCCCTAAGAGGCCAAGGCCAGCCTGAGCTGTCTGTCCTGGCAGGTTTCACATGGGAACAATCCTCGGATAGAATCAAATTTGGAGGTAGAATCCTAATTTCAGCCATGGGTCCCTGGAGGAGAAGGACAGTTCTTTCCCACAGAAAGGAAAGCAAGGAACTCCAGCATTTCAGGGGCAGATGAGAAGCAACCCTCAACATGCCAAGGTCAGCCGGACCAGGCAGGTGGCCCCAGGAGGCCAAGCCAACCAGTCCTGTTCCATGTTCTTTGGATCCTTGGGGCCCTGCAGCATCACAATTTTGTTCCCCTGAGGCCCAGCAATATCACAGTGGTCTCCTTGGCTCTACAGCAGCACAAAGGCCCCTTGCTTCCATGAGGCCTTGCTGTGTCCAAACGGTTTCCTTGCTTCCATGGGGCTGCAAAATAACACTATGGCCCACTGGTTCCATGAGGTCACAGAGTGTCACAGTGGTCTCCATGATTCCATAAGGTCCTGCAGTGTCACAATGGCTCCTTGGTTCTATTGGGCTCCTCAGGATCACAGTGGCCCCTTGGTTCCACAAGGCCTGGCTGTGTCACACTGGCCCTTTGCTTCCATGAGACCTTGCAGTGTCACAATGGTTTCCTTGGTTCTATGAGGCCCTGTGGTGTCACAATGGCCCCTTGATTCCATTGGGCCTCTTACTGTTACGTAGTTCTTAGTTCCGTGGTGCCCTGTAGTGTCACAGTGGTCTCCTTGGCCCCATGGTGCCACGCAGTGTCCCAAGGGCCCCTTGGTTCTATGAGGCCTGGCTGTGTCACAATGGCCCCTGGCTCCCATGAGGCCCTGTGATGTCACAATGGTCTCATTGGTTCCACGAGGCCCTGCAGGTCCACAATGGCCCTTCAGTGTCACAAGGCCTTGAAGTGTCATAATAGTCTCAGCGGGTTCCCCCGCTGCTTCACAATGGCCTCCTTGGTTCCGTGATGCCCCGTAGCGTAACAATGGTATCCTTGCTTCCACACAGTCAGAATGGCCCCGTGGCCTCATGGAGCCCCACAGTGTCACTGCGATCCCCTTGATTCCACGAGGCCCTGCCGTGCTACAATGACCCCTTGGTTATACAAGGCCCTGCGGTGTCACAATGGCCTTTTGGTTCTGAAGTGTGCAAGAGCCTAATCATAGGAGAAAGGCTCCAAAAAATGCTTTGTCATTATCACTGCTCAGCACCAGAAAGGCTTCAAAAGTGCTTCGTCATTATGGCTGCTTATCATAATCACTTTTGAACGCCTGGAAACTACGTGCCGTACGGGCCGTGCATAGCCCGCCTTGAGGCCCATGAAAAGGAAGGCAAAACTGGTGCAAAATGTGGAGGCGAAAGCGAAAGGTAGAATCCCTGCCCTTTGCCTTTCCCCACACCACCACCACCGCCAGCCACGAGACACCCTGAGGCCTCCGGGAGCCGACGCCGCCCGCCTGGGGAGAACCCCCCAATCCTTCACCCTGGACTGAAATCCCGAGTGAGCTGTGCAACCCCTACCCCTGCTCCTTCGTCCCAGGCGGACCGAGGTTCAGCTGCAAGCATGGAGCCTGCATCTCGGAGGACGGGCCGCCGCTTTCCAGCCAAACTGCTCCAGAGATGGGAAGAGGCAGATAAGACGCTTCAAACAGCAGAAAAAAAAAAAGGCAAAAACTTCTCCACTTCCCCCACCCTGTCTCAGCAGCAACAAAGGTAGCACAGTGTGGTGGTGACTTATCCTATGCTTTTAGAGTAACCTTGGCTTTTTCTAACTCTTCTCTACTTTTCTCCGTCTTTCGCTTTGCCTCTCTTACCATTAGATAAACAGATACCCATTTTTTTGGCACCAACATTTAATCTCGTTTGGTTTTAATCTCATCTCTGGGAATATTTTGAACCTTCAAAGTTCTTTCCTTTTTATACTCAGAGATTTTGTTTTCTTTGCCCTTCTGGGTGTAAATCAGATAGTAACAAAGTGTCATAATGGTCTCCACGCTTCCATGAGGCCCCACGATGTCACAATGGACTTTTGGTTCCATGAACTTTCGTTCTGTCAGCAACAGTCTCCTTGGGTCCGCAGTGTCACAATGGACCCTTGGCTCCATGAGGTTCAGTAGCGTAACATGGACGCCTTGATTCCATGAGGTTGTGTAGTGTCACAATGATCTCCTTGCTTCTGCGGCCCTGCTGTGTAACAATGGGCCTGTGGTTCCATGAAGTTCTGTACTGTCAACCATGATCTCCTTGCTTGCACAGTGTCATAACTGACCCTTGGTTCCATGAGGCGCCTGGCCTCCAACAGCCTCTAAGAGACCCTTATGGCCCCTCAAGGCCCCTCACAGCCCCTCATGACCCCTCGGTGCCCCTCACAGCTCCCCAGGGCCCCTCATGGCAGCTCACAGTCCCTCACAGTTCATGGCCCCTCATGACCCTTCACAGCCCCTAACAATCTCTCATGGCCCCTCACAGCACCTCATGGCCCCTCATGGCCCCTCACGGCCCCTCACGACTCCTCATGACCCTTCACAGCCCCTAACAAGCCCTCATGGCACCTCACAGCCCTTCACAGCCCCTCATGGCCTCTCACAGCCCAAGGCATGGGACTCCTTCCGAAGGAGAAGAGATCGGGCTCTGCTTGTTCTCCTTTTATTTTGGTCACTTCACAGTGATGAGTAAAGGAAAGCTGAAATGGAGCCTTTCCCCAGCATTTCCCTCTGGGATAATTGCGGGGCTGAAGCTCTGTGCTGGCGCTGGCCCATGTGTGAACATCGCTGCAGCCCCCCACAGCCTTTGCTGTCCCCCGTGTCCATTCCCGGTCCCTGAGACCCGCCCAGCTCTGGCAGCAGCAGGAGCCACCGCGCAGTGGGCCCTGTACCGGCACAGCCGGGGCTCCTGGCCAAGAGCAGCAGCAGCGCCAGCCCCTTCCCACCTGCTTGTGCCTCGGCTTCCCAAGAGGTTTTTCCCGGTGAATTTCTGGACTAGAGACACAATCAGCCACAAACAGACCTGATTCCTCAGAGCCCGGCTGTGCTGCCCTGATGCAACCTTCAGAGAAAGAAAGGATCCGGTTCCAGCACTGTTCCCAGCACCGTTTCACTCATCCTCAGGTGACAGCAGGAGGCTTTTCTTGCGTTTGCCTTGGGAATTACAGATCATGGCTGCTCTTCCCCCTCTTCTGGTTGCCACTTGAATTTTATCTGAAAAACTGCAATTGCCTCTTTTGATCGGTGCTAGCCACAGTGCTTTTCTGATGGGGAATTCAGATGCTTTGTTGCAGGCATCCTGATTAGCAGATCTTGAAATGTTCACAGGTCTATAAGCAAAAAGTCGAGGAGAATGAAAGCCATACAGGCCACATTCACAGCGCTCAAACACAGCCCTTTTGCTGGTGCTCTTGAAATAGAATCAGCTGCCAGAGGCCAGCACAGAAATTGCCTCTGGAGTGTGGAATGAAACGAAAAAATCCACCGGGAGAAAGAGGAAGCAGAACTTCTGCACTCGCTTCATTGCTTCTTCCCAGCAGCAGGAGACGTGGATGTCCAGAGGTACGTCCCGCTGCTGCTGACCACAGTGAGAGCACAGCCTGCTGCCCAGTCCCAGCGGGACCCCGAGCCCAGCCCGGGGAGCTCCCGCAGCGTCGGCAGCTCAGTGGACGCGGTGCCAGGGCCGCAGCCCCGGGAACACGCCCGCCCATTGTGGGGCAGCGGCGCAGGCCCAATGTCCTGCGGCCCAAACTTGCTGCTGCTGCTGCTGCTGCTGCTGCTACGCAAGGCCCATCCTTCTCCCCCTGCTCCTCTCCCAGCACGGCGCAAATTGCACCTCGCGGGATGCTTCCCCGGAGGCTGCTCAGGCGCCCCGCTCCTCTTTCCACCTGAGCGTCACTGCGGAGGAATCTTTGGCGCACTTCCGTAAGCCCGGGCCTCTCACTCGTGCTGAATCGGGAATGCAAATGGCCTTGTTAGGAAAGTCAAAAGCCAAGGGAACGGATTAGGAATTATTCAAAAAAACTACCCTTCTTCCAGGCAAGGTACACCAAGTCATTTCCCGCATTTCTCCTTTGCAGATTCTTTCAGTCGCCTGCTCGGCGAGCTCCAGCTTCTTCTGCTGCTTCCTGTGAACCGATTGCACTCTCGATTTGAGCACCAACGCACCAGATGTGCAAGTATCTACGCTGAACTCAGAAACCAACTGCCTCTGTCAGACCATTTTCACAGTCCAGCTCACTTGCAAGATGTCCACTGAGAGCTTGGAAGGATTAGCCCCCAGCTCTCCACTTCTGGCTGCAGGCTCCGGAGATTCTTTCTCTCCATTCAGCCAGCCTAACAATTGCTGCTACCCCCTCCTCCTGTTTCCTTAGCCTACAACAGTAACGATGAAAACCTTACCCACGGCACAACTCGCTAGTCCACCAGGAGGAGAAAGGACAAGTTGTCAAGCTCTCAAAACCTTGGTCCTGCTTTGCTGCAAGAGTCCTGCTGCACGCACAGTGTGGCAAGCCAAGAGAAGCTGCATGTGATGGCACATCTTGTGACAGGAGCTCCAGCTCGGTCTCCAGGAAAGGGTCTTGAAAAGAGCAAACATCACTGTGGACAAGATTCTTGCAAAAGCAAAACAGCTTCCCAGAAGGGACATGCAAACGGAAAGAAACAACCCAAGATGTTCCCGTATACTATTAATTGCTTCCCTTCTATGCTCCCCTTTTCTGTCTTGCACTAGTTCTACCTCACAGTCCTTCCAAACTGATCTTACCTCAAACACCTAGGACTTAGCAAGTTTGAGACACTCTACAATACCAAGAGCTACACACAGCTTGCCTTCTCCCTGTTTGGCTTTGAAAGCAATGCTGGAGACCCCAGAAGCCTGCCAAGGGAAGATTTTAGAGCCCAGTGCCTTGCTCGGCTCTGGCTTCTAGAGACAGGGCATGTGCTCCCATGGGACTGCACCCTCAGCAGTGACAATAGACAGCAGCAGCAACAAAGGTGATTCCCATGACACTGTCGCAGGGCTCAAGACTCCGTGTCTTGGCTTCACATGGCAAAGCTCACTGTCCGTTTGGACAGACTCAGCATCCAAACTAGTCTGCTTTTCTACCTGTGTCAATGAACAGCAGGAGAAGGAAACCAGCCAGCAGTTTCTTTGCAGAGAGGGCCTTTGTTCCAGGCTGAAAGTGCTGGATTGGCAGGGAGGAGGCAAACAGCTGAGAGCTTAGCTGCTCTATTGGACCGGCATCAGAACTCAGCAAAAAGAGTGTTTCCATTCTTTTATTTGAAGCCTCCTATCGGCAGTCTCCGATTTTCACCTGAAACCGGACAAGAAAACAGCAACAGCCCTGCCGACGAGGGCACCGCGCCGGGCACGGCCCCGCCGCTCGCACTGCCCACGCCGAGCGGCCGGGGAGCAGCGCTGCACCGCGCAGGGGCTGCACGTCTCCCTCCTCACGTCCTGCTCTGCCCTCCCACGGGGCTGCCTCTGCCTGGCGCTGGCAGGCTCCTCATTCAGCACTTTGCTCTGCTCCAGGCGAAAAGCGCGGACAGCGCTTTGGTTGCTCGCGAGCAAGAGACCGCGGCGCGGGGCGAGCCAGCAGCAGCAGGGGCAAGTTGCAAGATTGCCGCAAGGAAGAGTTACAATCTGGTGAAGAAGAAGCTAAACAAGACGGTGCGTTTGGCGCGGCTGCGGGAGGAAGAGATGCTCCGGGACTCCGCTTCGGCCCCGGAGCGGCCCGTGCTGGCCCGGGGCGCGCGGGGCTCGGCCGCGGGGCGCGCGGGGGAAAAACGGACACCCGGGCAACAGACACACGGACACGCGGACCAACGCTCCCAGCGCTTCAGCGGCAGCGGCGGCAGCAGCAGCAGCGGCAGCAGCGGCAGCAGCAGAAGAGCAATACAAGAGCAGCGGTTCTCCAGACCCTCTGCGTTCCTTCTCCTGTTCCTCCTCTCCTTCTCCCAGTGTCCCGCATCCCCTGTCCCGCTCTCCCTTCAGTGCTCCACCCCCTCCGCCCCTTCCGCGGCCTCCCTCTCCCCATGCCAGGCCGGGCCATGCCCCCGGCCCGCCCCCGGCCCCGGGCGGGGCTGCGCCCTCCCCGCCCCCGGGCGTCCCGCCGCGGTCTCGCCTCCGCCCGGCTCTTGCCCTACTGGCGGTGGCGCCGCTGGGCGGGCATCAGTGCCTGCCTCTTGGGCAGCACTGTTAGCCTCTGGCTCCGGCTGGCCCGGCCCCGGCCCCGGCCCCGGCCCCGGCCCCGGCCCCGGCCCCGGCCCCGGCCCCTCCCGGGACCCGCCGAGGAGACAGACGGCGCGGCCGCTCCCGCCGCGTCCGCGGCGTCTTCCCCGGTCCGAGCTCTTCCGCTCGGCAGCGCGGCCCCCGCCCCCGAGCCGCCGGTGTCCCCTTCGAAAGAGGCAACATCTGGGGATACCCGGCCCGGGGCGGTTGAGGAGCGCCCGGCGGCCGTTTCTGGCCCCGGGCCGAGCGCTGACAGCCGCGTCTCGCCGGCAGGGAATGCGCTGCAGGGCCTGAGGGAGCGCTACCTGGAGGGTTCGCTGCTGGGGCGCGGCGGCTTCGGCAGCGTCTTCGCGGCCACGCGGCTCTCGGACGGCGCCCCGGTGAGTGGCGGGGCCGGCGGCGGGCGCAGGAGGCGGGGGGCAAAGGAGGGCGCAGGAGAAGGAGGATGGGGCTCGGCAGGGCGGGCGGCGAGCTCAGCCCGCTGCTCCCCTTGGCTTGCAGGTGGCCATCAAATGGGTGCCACGGACCCGCATCCGTCATTGGGGCGAGCTGGTGAGTGAGCGGGGGGGGTAGGGGTGGGGGTGGTGGGCAGCGGGAGAAGGCGGGGCGTGACGGGCGGGGATGAGCCGAGGCCCGGGAGGGTGGAAGGCGCCAGGACGCCTCGGGGGAGAGCGGGCGTGGGGGCAGCGGAGGGCGCAGAGCATCCCGGGCTGGGCGAGGGCTTCCCGAGCCCTGGCACGGCATCAGCCCCACTGACGGCATCGTGCTCCTCCCGCAGCCCAACGGCACCAGCGCACCACTCGAGGTCGTGCTGCTGGACAAGGTGTCCACCGGCTTCCCTGGTGTGGTGCAGCTCCTCGAGTGGCTCGAGCTCCCCAGCAACGTGGTGCTGGTGATGGAGCGGCCGGAGCAGTCTCAGGACCTGCTCCATTTCATTCGAGCGCGGGGCTTCCTGTCAGAGGAGGTGGCACGGGAGCTGTTCCGCCAGGTCCTGGAGGCCGTGCGGCACTGCACCAGCTGCGGGGTCCTTCACAGGGACCTGAAACCAGAGAACATCCTGGTTGACCTGGCCACGGGCCAGGCCAAATTGATTGACTTTGGCTGCGGCACCTACCTGCAAGACACAGCCTACACCAGCTTTGCAGGTGAGTCCTCACCAGGGTAGGCTCCCGGTGCCGGCATCTCGCGGCCCAACCTGGCTGTGGCAGCGGGGATTCTCCCTTTTGATGCCAGTCATGGGACCGAGTTTTCAGCCCAGTTGCTTTTGAGTGCGGGTGGCCGGGGGGCCATCTTCCAGCCCTGCTGGCAGCCTTCGCCAGCCACTCTGCCCAGGACTGGCGCTGGGGCTGGGGCAGCCAGTGTGACAAAAACACACCCGTGGGTGGGGGTAGCAGAGGGGGGGGGGCCAGAAGCTGTGCACCCGCCGGTTTGGTGTGCAGGCAAGAACCGGCTTGGACTGCTCAGCTCGCCTTGTTTGCCTTGGCTTCAGAATGTTTTTTTGGGGCAATGCAGGCAGGGAGGGTGAAGGCATGGTTTTCCCACCCCCGGCACTGAGCGGGTTTTCCCTTTGCATGGAATGCTTTAGCCTTGCCAGGGCTTCCGCTGCCCTCTTGTGACACCGGTGGCTTCTTTTACAACCCCCAGTTTGTCCACAAGTCACAGGCGCTGGCGAGAGGGCAGCGGGTCATGCCGTGTGCCGCCGGTGCAGCCCCCGCGTGCCCAGGGATGCTGGGGCGAGGCTCCGGGAGCAGGCAGCATCCCGCTAATGAAGTGCCTCTCTATTCCGTAGGAACACCAGCGTACAGCCCCCCGGAATGGACCCATTTTGGCTGGTACTACGGCGAGGCAGCTACCGTCTGGTCCCTGGGCATCGTGCTGCACCAGATGGTCTGCGGGCGGCACCCGTTCCCGAAGGGCCGGAACATCAGCTGGGGCCAGCTGTCGCTCCCAGAACGGCTCTCTCAAGGTGCATGCTCATCCCTGCGGCACGGGGGGAATAGCAGTACTGGGAGACAGCAGCGGGCTCATGAGCATCCCGCTCTGGCAGCTGCCGAGGAGGTGGCACATGCCTCGCTCTCCTGCTCTCCTCCAAAACAAAGAATGGATGGGAAAGTTCAGGCACAGCTCGGAGCCCCCATGGCATGGCCTGGGCATGGCAATAGTGGGGCAAAGCGGACAGGAGCCTTCTGCAACTGACCGGCGCTTTCTGGTTTCTCCCCACAGACTGCAAGGAACTGATCAGATGGTGTCTGTCCCTGCACTCCTTGGACAGGCCCTCATTAGAAGACCTGTCGTGTGATCCTTGGCTGCAGGATATTCATCATCCATAGAAGAAGGGAGAGAGCCACAGGCACACTTTGATCCAGGGAGCCGGTAAGTTACAGCTCCACACGTGCCTTGGCCAGAAGAAGCCAAGAAACGCAGGCTTTTTTGCCCTGCCTGTATTGCTGCGCAGGGGTCGTCAGATGGGGACCCGCAGCCCTTGTGCTGGCGCTGAGCTGCTCTTCCCAGCACTGGTGGCTGCCGTGCAAGCTGCTTTTGCTTGTCCTGCTTCACTGACAGCCGGGGCCCTGGGCGGGGCACTGACAGCCTGCTCTCAGCCGCAGGGAAGAAGGAGCCCCTGGAGAAGCTGTACTCCTGCTGCTGCTGGAGACATGGAGGATGACGTCAAGGATGGCAAGCTCTTCCTCCACCTGGCCACCGGCAAGCTGAAGATGATGGGCTTCGATTCTGGCACCTTCTTCAAAGCCAGGCTCCACAGCGAATTTACAGATGAGTCCACAGCCAGGGGGATGCTCCCAGATTTGGGCATTGCACAGCCTGGCCGGGAAGCAAAGGTTCCCCCCTTTGCTGGGGCGGATGCAACTAATTCTTCAGCCGGCTGCCAAGCTGCTTTTCGGCAGGGCGGGCGGGATGGGCTGGGGTGCTTAGGAAATGGGAGTCGGCTCCTGGCCCTGCCAACAGCCCCCACCGCCCACTGTTCCTGGGGCTGGGGCTGGGGCAGCCAGCCCGACACAAACAAGCCCCCATGGCAGGAGCAGAGGTGGCACTCCAGGAGCTGTGCACGGGCTGCTTTGTTTTGCAGGAAAGGAAGGGCTTGGGCTGCTCCACTCGGCTTGTTTGCTTTGGGCTCGCTGTGCCTGTTGGGGGTCAGTGCGGGGGGGAGGGGAGAAAGCGTGGGCTTCCCTCGCCCGAGGGTGGGTTTTTCCCCAGCATGTAGGGAAGGTTGGGCCTTCCTCAGGCCCCCAACAGAGAGAAGACTTTTTACCTTTTTTCTTGTTTCTCCTTTTTGTCTGTAATCCCTTTTCATTAATTTGTTGTTTGTTTCCCTTAAAGGAAGCGTTGTAGGTGGTGTCCAGTCTGGATCGGGAAGTGCTTGGGACCAGCTGCAGCGTGGATGGGACGGGGCCTTGGAGAAGGCCGAGGACATCGCTTGGGAGCAGCTTTTCTTCCGGCGGCGGGTGGCGTGCGGTGGGTCCCCGTCTTCTTGGCACGGCTGGGATAAGGGCTTTTGGGAGATGGCAGCGAGCACAGGAGCATCCCAATGGGCAGCTGCTGAGGAGGTGGATCTGCCATGGCTGGCTGCGGGCGGTGGCACGTGTCCTGCCATCCTGCTCTCCTGCCAAAGGCAGCAGTGACGGGCGGCTTCGGGCACCGCTCTGAGCACAGCCAGCACGGCCTGGGCACCGCGGGCGGCTGGGACAAGGGGGACAGCAGCCTTCAAGTGACGGGCGGTTTCTGCTTTCTCTCCTTGCAGCCGGGCTCTGTGGATGCTGAGGCTGCTCTGGGCTCCGCCAGGGCTCTGCTGCGGCTCAGCACCGGGCCGGAAGAAGCCAAAGAAGAACCGGTGTGAGCCGCAGCAGAGACGTGCTCGAGCATTTCGGCAACGCAGCTCAAGCCTGCAGAGTGCACGCCTCCAGGGGAAAACATGACACCCCCCCCGCCCCCAAAATAAACTTGTTCAATAACTTGTGAAATGAAATCAATCTGGGATGACCCCAAATGGCATTTCTCAGCTTGCTCAAGCTTTAGCTCAGCCCTTCTCTGAACAGTTCTCTGCCCCGCCTGCCTTTTACTTCACAAGTGCTCCCTCTTTTCCCCCAGTGAGTTGCCAGCTCAGGGCAGTCTCTGTCGCACTGTAGCCTTCCTTGATGCCTTTGACCACGAGGAGGAGCGAGCCCCAGGTTTAGGGACTCATCCTGTCACTGGCAGAAGAACAGCAATGTCTCAGAGGTCCGGTGAGACCTGAGTGTCATTCAAGAGCTGCCCTCCAGGCCTCAGCTCTCCTCACTGTTAGCTTCCCACTGCCCCTTTTCCTCGTCCTTCCAGCAGGATGAGCTCTGTGAATGCCCTTGACCCTCCCCACTCCTGCCAGCCCAGCCACCCAGCTCAGTTTGGCTTAAGCTGAAGCTTCTTTGTCTCCTCTGGCACGCCAGTGCAGTTCCCTCTGCGGGGAGCAGCAGCCCCAGAGCACAGCAGGCAACAGCGCAGGCCGCACCTGCACCGGCTCCCCTCCACGCGTGGCTGGGCTCTTGGTGGCAACTAAATGCTCCCTGTTTGCAGCTGTCCCTGGAGGATGGCCCCAGGGCAGAGCCCAGCCCGGCTCCCACTGCATCCCCCGGAGCTTGGGGCAGACAGTGGTCCCAGAGCTGAGGTTCATGGTGCGCAGCCGGCGCTGTGGCTCGCAGTCGGTGTTTGCAAGTGTTGCGTTCTCACCTCCTGCAACTTGTGGGGAAAAGGAGCTGTGCGGCCGGGCCAGCACTGCCCCTCTGGGCAGTGACACGGCTGAAGGTCTTTGCTGTTGCAGAGGAGCCGGCATGGAGCCTTAGCAGGGCCTGGCAGGTGTGGAGCCGGATCTCGCCCGCTGTCCGGGGCTCGCTGCCCGCCAACCGCCCCCACCCGCCGCGCTCCCTTCTGCAGGGACGGAAGGCTCTGGCTGCACAAGGGTTCCCATAATGTCTTTGTACCCGTGGCTGCGGAACGAACACGGAGAGCGAAAGTGTCAGTCACGTTGCTTGCACATTCCTTCCTTTAGATACAAGGCACAGATCTCTTAAAAGGATAGGCAGGGATAGAGATTTCCCACATAGCCCTCTTTGGCGTAACTCACCTTGTAAGCTGGCGTCAGGGGCATTTTTTTCCCGGCCCTGTGGGAGTAGGTGTCCAAGAGCTGAAGTGAGCAGCATTTAGAAGCAGTTTCAAGATTTCTAGGCAGGAAGTGGAGCTGACAAGCATCTGTGTAACTCACCGTATTCATCGTGGAGACACGAGACCTGGAAAAATCCCAGCTCTCTGTGCATTTGTGCAAAAGGGGGAAGCAGCAGAAAGACTTTGTGTCTGCTTGTCCAAGCTCCAAGGAGCTGGGGTGGCAAAGGGTGGCCTGGGCTGGTGGCAGGTGAAGTCCTGTTTCATGTCATCATAGAGTGGCACAGGACAAAGCTAAAAGCACCCACAGCCACACTGATGAAGTCTTTCTGATGCTGCACATCCTAGAGGAAAAGCTGCTGTCACACAATCCATTGGTATTTATAACTTTTATTTGCAATACTTTAGGTCCAAGTTTCAAACCGCAATATTTTTACACTCAAGACACGGTCATGCACAATCCATATTTCAATTTCCTATTGCTTCAACCACAATTTAAAATAACTTAATATTGACAGCAAAACGCAAAATACTTAAAAAAGGATGCTGAGGTCAGTGAGATGGATCCATGCCATCAGCACATTTGCAAAGTAAATAACTTTGTTCTCTTTTTAAAAAGATCAGTTACCTCTTAATCCAAAGTTACAGAAGATTTTTCACTACACATTTGGTTTTTTCTCTTTCATATTTTTTCTGGTTTTTCTTTTTTCTAATTTTTTTTTTTAAAGAGATAACACGTCTTAAAAAAGGATTGTACAGCAAAATGAGATACATTTCTGCTCAACAATGAAAATGTAGGCTTCTCCTCTGTTTACTTTTGTCTGGATACCCTGAAGAAAAAATCTAGCAGACACCAGCAGAGGTGTAAAGGGGTTGCTTTGGACTAAAGTGGAGTTTAGCACTGGTGACATCCTGACCCAGTCAAGAGTTGCAGAATTCTTTTGCAGATCTCGAACCATGTGCTTGCGGGCACAGCACCTGCAGTGCTGATGCACCAGGGCACGAGAAGAACTCTGTTATTCCCGCACCGAATTTGGGCTCTGCCCAAGCAGGAGGTGCTGCAGTGCTTTGCTCCTCGTTGCCGTGTGGAGCAGCTCCCTTCCTGCTGGCTGAGCTGCTCAGGCAGAGCCCGGCAGCTCCTGACCCTGAAGGGCTGAGGCCTTTCCCCTGCTGCTGTGCTACAGACGGATTCAGCAGCATTGCTGTACGTGGGGATACACAGCGGGACCAAAAGCAGTTGCCTTTGTAGACCCTAAGCTGAAAGGTGAAAAATCTCAAGAGACGAGGATGGAAGAGACTGGCAGGCTGCCTGTTTGCTGTGCTGCCCCACTTGTGAGCGGCCCAGCTTTGCGTGAGGCAGAGTGAGAACAAGGGGCAGCTCCCTCCCTCCCAGCCCCGCAGCCAAGGGGTCCCTCCAGTCCTGGGGCTTGGGGCACCATCAGAAGCTTCCAAGCAAAGGTTATCTTTGAACTTGCTCATTCATGAAATGCGCACGGTCATGAGCGCTCTGATAGATGTATCCACCCATTAGTGAAACATGGATTGACCTTTCTGTATTTGGAAGCTGGACAGGGCCATGAAATCTGACATCTGGCCTTGTTTGGGGCTGTATGGTCCAAGTCAACTCCCTTGCTTCCTCCTTGAGCCCTGGCCAGGCTTTGGGAGAAACAAACGGGAGAATGAAACCAGATGTTCCCACGCTAGAAGTGCTGTCGGTTTGTTAGTTCAACACTATCAAAGGTGGGCCCTCTCACAGGGAGGTTGGAAGCCTCACCTGTGGGTGGAGGCACCTGCAGGAACTCCCAGTGTCCGGGAATGGCTCTCCAGTCCTTGGCTGTGACAGCTTCCCCCAGCTGATGGGTGGCTCTGGGTGATGGTAAAGTCTGAGGGTAACTGCTGCTGTCTCTTTCTTAATCACTACGGGCAATCTTTGGTAGGGATGATTGGGTGCATTGCTGAGCTTCTCCTTTTGTGATTCTTTGCTGCTTTGAACTACAGTAAATGACGCTGATTCCTTGAGTTGGTGTCTATGTCTTTGGTGCTGACCCTGCCCACTGGTAAAACAAATTTGGTATAGTCTGGCTGGATCACAACAAAATGCTGCTTTTTAAATGTAAGTGTAAGGAATCGGTCCCATCCAAAATTCCCGCATGGGAAGACCTTCCCTAGGGTTTGCTGGCTGTGGCGTGGGCTGAGGTCGGAGCTCCGTGCGAGCAATGAGGACGTCAATTGAAAGAAGCTGAAGCACTGGATGTATTAAAATGCATCCCAAAATTGCATATAGAAAAAGGAAAAGAACTTGTGGGTTTGGGAAGATGAGGGTGAATTTTGTTAACAGCATCTCGGAAACAGCACCAACAGAAGGAACGATTGTTGTTGAAACGCTCCCACATGGAGCAACAGAAGAAGTTTTTAATCTTGAGCTTGGATTTGTTTGAGCAAAGGAAATAATAATAATAACAACGAGAATAATAACAAAAAATAATGATCTACATGTTCATAATAAAATATAATAAAAATCGATGTTTATGTTTTCACATGTATATAATGACATTGTGAAATAATGCTCCAAATACCCATTTGTTAGCTTTGGCTGCTCAGGGATATAAGACTAAATATGCTACAGAAAAGGACTGGCCAGGACCCCAGCATCGCTGGGAAACTGTGGGAGATTGTATACAACAGATGAAGGAGGAAGGGATGAAAGTGGCTGTTTTTATAGGGTTTGCTGACGCTAGGACGTGGAATGCTTTGTCTGTTACTGCGAAAAATAAAGTGAGTAAGACTGCTGGGTTTTTCATATCCCAGACTATCCACAAGCTGCAGAACTGATTGAACAGATGAAGGGGTTGTTAAAAGAGCAGTTGAAAAATATAGGAGATGGGAATGTGTCGCAATGAAAAACCCACCTCCCAGATGTGCTCCATATCCTTAACAATGGGCCCACTGGGGAAATGGAAACCCCCTGGATGCGCATGGCTGCACCCAATTTGCAAATAGAACCACGGACAGTGACACTTTGACTTCCTGGGAAATTGTTCCGGGGGTGATGGTCCCTGACAGGGCCATCGCAGAGGCTGCAGGGCTGGACCTTTACGCATTAGAATTAATTAGGAAAAATCAGAAGCAAATGAGAGTTATCAGTACCGGCAGAGGAATTCAGGTTCCTCCGGGACACTTTGGTTTGATAACTGCCCACTCAAGCTTGGCCTTGACAAGTGTTCATATGGTGGGAGGAGTGGTTGGTGCAGATTATCAAGGAGAAATTAAAGTAGTTCTGTTAAACAATAGTGAACAACACTGGATTATTCAACCCCACGGCAGGGTAGCACAGTTATTGATATTGCCAGTTTTTAAAACAACCGTGAAAAAAGGACATCCACTTCACATCACTACTGTTCATGGAGATAAAGGGTTTGGATCCACCAGTCCTGATCATGGAGCCAGAGTGTGGGTCCAGAGGCCAAATGGCCCGCCCGAGCCAGCTGAAGTAAGAGCTGTAAACAAAGACAACACTGTTTGAATCCTGAAACCTGGGTGAGAAAGATGGGCACATGTCCCTGCAGCCAAGTGTTCTGTGAGAGAACAAAGAGATGTTACAGGATATTGTTTTGCAGAGCCTGCCAGACCAAATCTCCCTGTTTGCCCCAATGGTCCCTTTGGAAAGTGCTCTGATCCACGGCGCTCGATGTGAAGACTGATGTGCCACTGAGTGAGTGACTTCTGCAGACAGAAAGGGACCACTTAACAGTGAAACTATTGTTGATCTTGTTGATTTAATGTTGTCCTTGTAATCGGAGCACTGGTTGGGAAAATAGATTTCTAACAGCAGGAGCAGAGATAGGGAACTCATTTAACCTCAGTAATTGCTGGGTGCGTGCAGGTCCAGAAGGATTCGATGACTGGCCTTGGCTGGCCCATCTGGCCCAACCCAAATGGTGGGTTAGAAACTTGAGCACAGTTCACGATAAAAACAGAGCTCTAGACCGAGGGTGGCGATCCCCGACCGCTGCCTTTTCATAGAAAAGGCATTTCTTGCCTAAATCGGATAAAGAGGAATATGTGTAGGAAAAAGTGTCTGTGGATGGATGTTGTCTCCTGGAATAGGTTGTATGCACCCACACTGTAAACTGTTCAATTGCAGCCAGTATAAAGGGAAATGGAATCAAACTCACGGACAGCTCTTTAATCATGGCTGGGTTAAGCGTTCCTATGAAGATTGTGAAAAGATACCCTTAAAGCACTTCCCGTATGATATTTTGGCTTGTCAACAAAGAATTTCTAATACTTAAATCTAAGATTGTAGGATGAAAAGAATTGTTATGAAGGTTGCAGTTCGTCTCTAGGTCAAAGGACTGATTGAAGGAGTGAGGCCTGAACAACAGGCCCTGACTGAGGCCTGAACAACAGGCTCTGAGCCAAAGTTGACATCTAGATGAACCTTCCAACCAAATGTTCTATTTGTATCTGCTCATTAACAAAGCATTAGTAGCAATATGCTCTATGTTCATTGGTGAAACACGGATTGACCTTTCTGTATTTAGAAACTGGACGAGGCCCCATCTGGCCTTGTTTGGGGCTTTAGGATCAAACTCCCTCGGTTCCTCCTTGAGCCCTGGCCAGGCTTTGGGAGAAACCAAACAGGAGAATGAGACCAGATGTTCCCACACTAGCAGTGATGTCGGCTTGTTTGTTCAACGCTGTCAAAGCTGGGCCCTCTCACAGCGAGGTTGAAGCCTCGTTGCCCGCAAAGGTGGATGCACCTGCAGGAACTCCCAGGGTGCGGGAATGGCTCTCCAGTCCTTGGCTGTGACAGCTTCCCCCAGCTGATGTGAGGATGTGGATGATGGCAAGGCCTGAGGGTAACTGGTGCTGTCTCTTTCTTGATTACTGTACGCAATCTTTGGTAGTGATGATTGGGTGCTTTGCTGGGCTTCTCCTTTTGTGATTCTTTGCAGTTTTGCATTCTAATAACTTACACTATTCCTGAACTTGGTGTCTGTGTCTTTGGGGCTGACCCTGCCCACTGGCAAAACAGACGCTGAGGGCCCTCGGAGAACCAAAGGTGCCTTGTGACACCGTGGGGCCTCGTGTAACCAAGGGCACCCCAGTGACAGCGTGGGGCCCAAAGGAACCAAGGGGCCAGCGTGGCACTGCAAGGCCTCGTGGAACCATGGAGAGCATTGTGACACGGAGGGGAGTCTTATAATCAAGGGTCCATTGTTTTCCTCTCCCTGCCCCGGCCCCAGCCCTGCAAAGAAGCCCAGTCCTGTCTGGCCCTGCAGCAGGAACTGGAGGCACTGGAGGTGCGGGACAGTGACTCTGTGTCTGGAATGCTCAGGAGATCCTCAGCTCGGGCAGCTCCTGCAGCCCCAGGGCCCCGCTGCCCAGCACAGCAGCAGAGAGTTGGCTCTGGGGCTCCTCAGGCTGCTCCTGCTGCTATCCCAGGGACAGGGCAGCCTCTTGCCAGGGCTCCTCTGCACACACACGAGCTGCTGCTCTTCTCCTGGCCCATCCCAGCTCCCCACAGAGCCTTTCCCAGGGGAACACGTCTGTGCTGGCCTGAGCAGCCCTTGCTGTAGCCTCTGCCCTGCTGCCCACAGCCCCCGAGCTGGGGGTGCTGCTCTGCAGAGCATGGGGGCTGTGCTGCCCGGGGCCATGGGCTGCCTCTGCTGGGCTGTGCTGCTCAAGCTGGGAGACAGAGCTCTGCAGCTGATGGTGCTCCCTGCACGGACCCCCTCCCACACAGGCTCTGCTGTGGCCATGGAGGGTGCTCCGAGGTGCCTGCCTTGTTCCAGGGCTGGCGCATGGGCTGGGGCTGCCCTGGATCCTCCTCTGCAAGTTCCCAGAGGGTCAGACGAGTCACTGCCCAGACTCCTTTCCCTGTACCTGCTGTGTCCCCTGGGGCTGCAGAGCTCTCATGGCTCACAGGAAACATTCAGTCCTTTATCTCTGGGTGAGCCCACCCTGGACAGGCCTGTGCCCAGGGAGCTCCACTCACGGCTGATCCCTGGCACACACTGTCCCTGCAGGTCCCCTGCGTTCTCCTGGCAGCTCCCAAGTCCCTCCAGAAGAACATTCCCCTGCCATCAGGCCTGGCACAAGCTGCAGAGCCCCAGGAAGGTTCATCACAGACCATTCACCATCTGGTGGGCACTGGCCACCACCAAGCAAAACCTGAACCACACCTGAGTCTCTTGAAGGCCACACTGGGACCCTGATCTCATCCCACTGAGCCCTGGGAGAACAAGGAATACAGGCAGCCTCTTTAGAGTCTCTTCCTTGGGCCTCTTCCTGACAGTGACTGTGCAGGGAGAGCAAAGCCTTCCTGCAGTGCCTTCAGGAGATGCCCTTTGCTGATGGAACTGCTGTGGCGGAGCCCAGCTGTGTCCCAGCAGTGCCCATGGCCTGTCCCTGCCTGTGACACGCAGCAGGACTCGCACCACCCGCACAGAGCTGTTGGCCTTACACCATCACAGCAGCTCCAAAGGAGAGAGTGGAAGTAATAAGAGAGGAGCTCTGAAAAGACCAAGCTCTGCTGCTCCCTGGCTGTGCTGCTCTGCTGGGACTCTTCCCTGCCCCACGCCTGCAAAACTGGTCCTGCCCTCCAGCTTCAGGGATGGACTCAACCAAAGGATCTTGAACAAAGACCTTGCTGATGGGTCCTTTCTTTCATGTGAATACACACAGAGCAGACTCCTCATTGACACAGTCCCTGTCAACAGTCCCATTCAGCCTGTAAACAGGGAATAAGATGCATAACAAAATCTTTTGGGTACAACATTAACATAGGAAAAGAAAAAAAGCCCCCAAAGCACCACCACCAAAACAACCTGAGAAGGCAGGCTGGGCCTCTAATGATTACACTTTAGCCTATGGAGCTGAAAACAGGCAGGTTTTTGCTTCTGGAAAGCATCCAGTCATCATTTTCCTCAGGGCATCCTTGAGCTCCTGGTTCCTCAGGCTGTAGATGAGGGACTTCAGGGCTGGAGGCAGCACCGAGTACAGAACTGGCAGTGCCAGGTCCAGGGATGGGGAGGACCTGGAGGGGGGCTTCAAGCAGGCAACAAAGCCAGTGCTGAGGAACAGGGAGACCATGGCCAGGTGAGGGAGGCACGTGCAAAAGGTTTTGTGCCATCCCTGCTCAGAGGGGATCCTCAGCACAGCCCTGAAGATCTGCACATAGGAGAAAAGAAGGAACACAAATGAACCAAAAGTTAAACAGATGGAAAACACAACAAGCCCGAGTTCCCTGAGGTGGCAGTGTGAGCAGGAGAGCTTGAGGAACTGTGGGATTTCACCCAAGAACTGGCCCAGGGCACTGCCCTGGCACAGGGGCAGGGAAAATGTAGTGGCCGTGTGCAGCAGAGCATTGAGAAAGCCACTGGCCCAGGCAGCTGCTGCCATGTGAGCACAAGCTCTGCTGCCCAGGAGGGTCCCGTAGTGCAGGGGTTTGCAGAGGGACACGTAGCGGTCGTAGCACTCGACGGCGGCGAGGAGGGAAAACTCCGCTGAAATGAAAAAGAGGAAGAGAGAGAGAAAGAGAAAGAGAGAAAAAGAGAGAAAGAGAGAAAGAGAGAAAGAGAGAAAGAGAGAAGAGGAAGAGGAAGAGGAAGAGGAAGAGGAAGAGGAAGAGGAAGAGGAAGAGAGAAAGAGAGAAAGAGAGAAAGAGAAAGAGAAAGAGAAGGAGAAAGAGAAAGAGAAGGAGAAAGAGAGAAGGAGAAAGAGAAAGAGAAAGGGGCTGTGCAGCACCTCCTGCGTAGGAGGTGGTTGTGGTGTCCCAAAATGGAATTGTGCATGGCTTTGGGGACAGTGGTGCAGATGGAGCCCAGGTCGGTGAGGGCAAGGGTCAGCAGGAAGAAGAACATGGGGCTGTGCAGGTGCTGGCCGCAGGCTCCGGCGCTGATGATGAGGCCGCTGCCCAGGAGGGCAGCCAGGGAGATGCCCAGGAAGAGACTGAAGTGCAGGAGCTGCAGCTGCCGCGTGTCTGCCAATGGCAGCAGGAGAAAGGGGCTGATGGAGCTGCTGTTGGACATTGGCTGTGTGTGGACATGGGGACCTGTTCATGGAGAAAAGTCAGTGACAGCTTAAGGGAAACGGCTCTCAGCCAAATCAAAGCCATGTCCCACAAATGCTTCTCCTGTCACACACTGACACCTTATGGGGATTCAGAGTGTCGCCACGGAGAACGGCTTTGGCTGGCCTGGGGGGGCCTTGCGAGAGACGAGAGACGGGGCGGGCCGGGGCCGCGTCTGGCAGGAGGCGAGACAAAGAGCAAGAGGCGAGACAAAGAGTAGGATAGTTAACGGGAGATTGGGCGAGGAGATGGTAATCTGTAGCCCTTGGAGATGTAAAACATATAACCTTAGAAGCTGAAGTTTGTAGCTGCTGAACTGTGGGTTTGGAACAGTATATAAAGATGTGACTCGTGCGAGGAAATTTGGCTTTGCATGCGGCCGGCGAAGTCCGTGTTCCATCACCGACAACACCCTTCTGTTTTTCTAGCAGATCTTCCTTCAGCTCCAGCCGCAGCCCTGCTTGGTGCTGGCTGCGTGCGACATGAGTTTCAGGGCAATTGCTCCGGGGGGTTTTATAATTCAGCCTTGCTGTGCAGAAGTGGGAGGGGGACAGCCACCTGTCCTGGTGTTACACTTTGAAACCCCAGCTAACACAAGGGCACTCCCAGGGCCCAAGAACAGGAATGGCAAAAGCTGTTAAAGTGTTCTAGAGGTTTTTACAGCTCCTCTTCATCTCCCCGGCTGACTGGTTTTGGATGTCAGAAACACTCAGCATTGCTGCTGCCCTCGGGGAGAATAGAGCGAGTTCTGTGAGGCAAGGCGGTGAGTGGAGAGTGAGGGGAGGTGCTCTGTCACTCTGTCCTGTTCCAAGATCCTCTGGGCTTTCACCCTTGTCAGACAGAGGATAATCACCCTCCCATATTTCCCTTAGAAACCATCCCAACACTGCTGAGAGCAGATCGATCCACCACAGCCCATCAAATGTCCATCCCCTTCTCGAGGTCTCAGCCCCACATTGGTAGCCAAATACACACATGGCTCATTGCACCAAGCCAACAGCACTTTGTCCATCATCAAACTTCTGTGTCTCACTGTGGGGCTTTCAGGTAACACAAAGATGCTACACGACCTGTTTGCGTCCTGGAGGGAAGCTCCGAGCTTAGGGGGAATCCTCAAGAAGAAAGCCAAGTGTCCTAATGATGGCATTGGATGTAGGGAGATGGAGCTCCTTCCCTGGCTGCATTGCCCACAGCCGGGCACTGGGGACAGCGTCACCCTGAGCCAGCTGAGCCAGCTGTGCCCCCTCCCAGAGCCCCCCAGTGCCAGGCAGATGCTCCCGGCCCTGTGCTCTGCAGAGGGAACTGGGCCCGGGACCGCAGAGCTGCCCCACAGCTCTGCTGCAGCTCTGCCTGCACAGGAGGGGCTTCACGCCTTGGAGCCCCGGCCCTGAGGGCAGAGGCTTGGCTGAGGGAGAGAGGAGGGGAGGGGGCTTGTTCAGAGGGAGGGGCTGCACTCGAGGGCATCCTGTGGAGGTCTCTAAGCTCTCCGTGCCACAACATTTCTGCCTTTTGTTTTCTCTCATTGCCTGATCTTCTCTCTGCGTGCTGAAGATCTTCCTCCTGGAGATGTTTCCCTGTGCCTGATCTCTTCCTGCCAGCACTCACAGACCCCATATCTCTGTGCACTCTCCTTGGCCCTACAGAAACCTGCCTGTTTGCAGGGCACTGGCTGGGGACAGGTTCTGTTTGCAGGTGGGAGAAAGGACAGGTCAGACTAAGCCTGGCGGGTCCAGCAAAGGTGATGCCGGTGCTCTCCATGGGCAGAGGAGTGCCTTGAAAGCACTTTAGGAAACTCCTGCAGAGCACTCAAGTTACACTTCCCATGCCTTAGGGACTCTTAAAAATGAAGAATTCCTTTATCACTTCCCCCCCTCCCATTCCGCAAGAGTAGGAAACGGAAAACACTCTCAGGAAATTTCATCTTTATAGAAAGGCTTGTCTTGGAAATATTACTGGACTGAGCCTAAGCCCTGAGCATGTCCTCATGTTCTACACCAGGGATACTCAGAGAATGTACTTCCTGAATCCACAGTCAGTGGTATGTTCCAGCTTGAGGAGATCATTTCAGGAACTGCAGCTGCTTTGTCCTGCAGCCAGAGGCTTCCTGTGTCAAGGGCTGGGAATGATTCTCCCCCGGTCACTTGTCAGCATCTTCCCAGCCCTAACTGATGGAACCCCTCTGTGCCTCTGTGCCGTGCCCGGGCTGGCTGCAGGCAGTGCCCCAGCTGCCGGAAAGGCAGATCCTGTCCCTCCCTCATTGCTCGGGACTCTTCCCGGGGCACTGGGATGTGGGCATGTGCAATGCCAAGGGCAGGACCATGGGGTGCCCCCTGCCAGGCTGCTGAGCAGGAAAAAAGAGGCAATGAGGCCCCAGGGCTGCAAGGGTCACTTGTCTCCCAACTGGCCCCAGGGGCAGGGACAGCAGCCCTGGCCAAAGTGCTGCAGAAGTTGCCTCTGTCAGGGCCTTGCAGCTTCTGCACATCCCTCTGCCCTCTCCGGCCCAGGCTGTCCTACAGTGTCCGTGCCCTGTGTCTCTGTCCCTGCAGGCTGTCCTCATCCCCCCGGCTGCCCCACCTCCCCGGCCCCTTCCTTTGCTGATGGCTCTGCGGCCTGCCTGGCTCTGCCTTGGCACGCAAAGCCTTGGGCTGCTCCAGACTCCTTCTGGGGGACACGTGGCACCACAGCACTGCCCTGGGAGAGAAATTCCTTTCTCCTTGTGTCCAGTCTGGACCTCCCCACCTGCCCTTTGCATTAATTCTTTCTTTTGCCGGCTGTTCTCTACTATGTCAAAAGGATCCACCATCTCTGAAACCACCCTTCAAGCCCTCCCAGGACTCTCCTCCACTGTCCTCAGGCTCCACTCCACTGAGCACAGAGCCCCTTTGTCCCTATGTAGTGATCATGTGCTTGAGGCCACGGGCACCTGGACAAGAAGGTCGGTTCTTTTCTACAGGAAGGAAACCACAGAACCCCAGTGTTCTGAAGGCAGATGAGAGGCAGCCACCAGAGGCCAAGGCAAGCCAGACCTGTCTGTCCTTGCAGCTTCTGTCTGAAAGCAACCCTTGGACATATGGGGAGTTTTGGAGGTGGAGTTCCATTTCAGCTGTGGGTGCCTGGACCGGAATGACAGCTCTTCTCCCCAGGAAGGAAAGGGCAGAGCCCCAGGGTTTCAAAGGCTGATTAGTGGTGGCTCAAGGAGGCCAAGGCCAGCCAGACCTGTTTGTCTTGGCAGCTTTTGTCTTGGAGCGGTCCTTGGATAGAGGGAATTTGGGAGGCCAAATCCCAGTTTTGTCCATGGACGTCTGGCCAAGAAGGACAGTTCTTTTCCATTGGCAGAAAAGTGAGGAGCCCCAGTGTTTCAAAGGCAGATGAGAGCTGGCCCTCAGGAATGCAAGGGAAGCTGGACATTCCTGGCAGCTTTTGTCTGGGAGCTATTCCTTGGATAGATGGAATTTCAGAGGTGGATTCCCAGTTTTGGCCATGGATGGCTGGACTTGAAAGATGTTTTTTTCCATGGGAAGAAAAGCACAGCCCCCCCGTGTTTTGAAGGCAGATGAGAGGTGGCCCCTAAGAGGCCAAGGCCAGCCTGAGCTGTCTGTCCTGGCAGGTTTCACATGGGAACAATCCTCGGATAGAATCAAATTTGGAGGTAGAATCCTAATTTCAGCCATGGGTCCCTGGAGGAGAAGGACAGTTCTTTCCCACAGAAAGGAAAGCAAGGAACTCCAGCATTTCAGGGGCAGATGAGAAGCAACCCTCAACATGCCAAGGTCAGCCGGACCAGGCAGGTGGCCCCAGGAGGCCAAGCCAACCAGTCCTGTTCCATGTTCTTTGGATCCTTGGGGCCCTGCAGCATCACAATTTTGTTCCCCTGAGGCCCAGCAATATCACAGTGGTCTCCTTGGCTCTACAGCAGCACAAAGGCCCCTTGCTTCCATGAGGCCTTGCTGTGTCCAAACGGTTTCCTTGCTTCCATGGGGCTGCAAAATAACACTATGGCCCACTGGTTCCATGAGGTCACAGAGTGTCACAGTGGTCTCCATGATTCCATAAGGTCCTGCAGTGTCACAATGGCTCCTTGGTTCTATTGGGCTCCTCAGGATCACAGTGGCCCCTTGGTTCCACAAGGCCTGGCTGTGTCACACTGGCCCTTTGCTTCCATGAGACCTTGCAGTGTCACAATGGTTTCCTTGGTTCTATGAGGCCCTGTGGTGTCACAATGGCCCCTTGATTCCATTGGGCCTCTTACTGTTACGTAGTTCTTAGTTCCGTGGTGCCCTGTAGTGTCACAGTGGTCTCCTTGGCCCCATGGTGCCACGCAGTGTCCCAAGGGCCCCTTGGTTCTATGAGGCCTGGCTGTGTCACAATGGCCCCTGGCTCCCATGAGGCCCTGTGATGTCACAATGGTCTCATTGGTTCCACGAGGCCCTGCAGGTCCACAATGGCCCTTCAGTGTCACAAGGCCTTGAAGTGTCATAATAGTCTCAGCGGGTTCCCCCGCTGCTTCACAATGGCCTCCTTGGTTCCGTGATGCCCCGTAGCGTAACAATGGTATCCTTGCTTCCACACAGTCAGAATGGCCCCGTGGCCTCATGGAGCCCCACAGTGTCACTGCGATCCCCTTGATTCCACGAGGCCCTGCCGTGCTACAATGACCCCTTGGTTATACAAGGCCCTGCGGTGTCACAATGGCCTTTTGGTTCTGAAGTGTGCAAGAGCCTAATCATAGGAGAAAGGCTCCAAAAAATGCTTTGTCATTATCACTGCTCAGCACCAGAAAGGCTTCAAAAGTGCTTCGTCATTATGGCTGCTTATCATAATCACTTTTGAACGCCTGGAAACTACGTGCCGTACGGGCCGTGCATAGCCCGCCTTGAGGCCCATGAAAAGGAAGGCAAAACTGGTGCAAAATGTGGAGGCGAAAGCGAAAGGTAGAATCCCTGCCCTTTGCCTTTCCCCACACCACCACCACCGCCAGCCACGAGACACCCTGAGGCCTCCGGGAGCCGACGCCGCCCGCCTGGGGAGAACCCCCCAATCCTTCACCCTGGACTGAAATCCCGAGTGAGCTGTGCAACCCCTACCCCTGCTCCTTCGTCCCAGGCGGACCGAGGTTCAGCTGCAAGCATGGAGCCTGCATCTCGGAGGACGGGCCGCCGCTTTCCAGCCAAACTGCTCCAGAGATGGGAAGAGGCAGATAAGACGCTTCAAACAGCAGAAAAAAAAAAAGGCAAAAACTTCTCCACTTCCCCCACCCTGTCTCAGCAGCAACAAAGGTAGCACAGTGTGGTGGTGACTTATCCTATGCTTTTAGAGTAACCTTGGCTTTTTCTAACTCTTCTCTACTTTTCTCCGTCTTTCGCTTTGCCTCTCTTACCATTAGATAAACAGATACCCATTTTTTTGGCACCAACATTTAATCTCGTTTGGTTTTAATCTCATCTCTGGGAATATTTTGAACCTTCAAAGTTCTTTCCTTTTTATACTCAGAGATTTTGTTTTCTTTGCCCTTCTGGGTGTAAATCAGATAGTAACAAAGTGTCATAATGGTCTCCACGCTTCCATGAGGCCCCACGATGTCACAATGGACTTTTGGTTCCATGAACTTTCGTTCTGTCAGCAACAGTCTCCTTGGGTCCGCAGTGTCACAATGGACCCTTGGCTCCATGAGGTTCAGTAGCGTAACATGGACGCCTTGATTCCATGAGGTTGTGTAGTGTCACAATGATCTCCTTGCTTCTGCGGCCCTGCTGTGTAACAATGGGCCTGTGGTTCCATGAAGTTCTGTACTGTCAACCATGATCTCCTTGCTTGCACAGTGTCATAACTGACCCTTGGTTCCATGAGGCGCCTGGCCTCCAACAGCCTCTAAGAGACCCTTATGGCCCCTCAAGGCCCCTCACAGCCCCTCATGACCCCTCGGTGCCCCTCACAGCTCCCCAGGGCCCCTCATGGCAGCTCACAGTCCCTCACAGTTCATGGCCCCTCATGACCCTTCACAGCCCCTAACAATCTCTCATGGCCCCTCACAGCACCTCATGGCCCCTCATGGCCCCTCACGGCCCCTCACGACTCCTCATGACCCTTCACAGCCCCTAACAAGCCCTCATGGCACCTCACAGCCCTTCACAGCCCCTCATGGCCTCTCACAGCCCAAGGCATGGGACTCCTTCCGAAGGAGAAGAGATCGGGCTCTGCTTGTTCTCCTTTTATTTTGGTCACTTCACAGTGATGAGTAAAGGAAAGCTGAAATGGAGCCTTTCCCCAGCATTTCCCTCTGGGATAATTGCGGGGCTGAAGCTCTGTGCTGGCGCTGGCCCATGTGTGAACATCGCTGCAGCCCCCCACAGCCTTTGCTGTCCCCCGTGTCCATTCCCGGTCCCTGAGACCCGCCCAGCTCTGGCAGCAGCAGGAGCCACCGCGCAGTGGGCCCTGTACCGGCACAGCCGGGGCTCCTGGCCAAGAGCAGCAGCAGCGCCAGCCCCTTCCCACCTGCTTGTGCCTCGGCTTCCCAAGAGGTTTTTCCCGGTGAATTTCTGGACTAGAGACACAATCAGCCACAAACAGACCTGATTCCTCAGAGCCCGGCTGTGCTGCCCTGATGCAACCTTCAGAGAAAGAAAGGATCCGGTTCCAGCACTGTTCCCAGCACCGTTTCACTCATCCTCAGGTGACAGCAGGAGGCTTTTCTTGCGTTTGCCTTGGGAATTACAGATCATGGCTGCTCTTCCCCCTCTTCTGGTTGCCACTTGAATTTTATCTGAAAAACTGCAATTGCCTCTTTTGATCGGTGCTAGCCACAGTGCTTTTCTGATGGGGAATTCAGATGCTTTGTTGCAGGCATCCTGATTAGCAGATCTTGAAATGTTCACAGGTCTATAAGCAAAAAGTCGAGGAGAATGAAAGCCATACAGGCCACATTCACAGCGCTCAAACACAGCCCTTTTGCTGGTGCTCTTGAAATAGAATCAGCTGCCAGAGGCCAGCACAGAAATTGCCTCTGGAGTGTGGAATGAAACGAAAAAATCCACCGGGAGAAAGAGGAAGCAGAACTTCTGCACTCGCTTCATTGCTTCTTCCCAGCAGCAGGAGACGTGGATGTCCAGAGGTACGTCCCGCTGCTGCTGACCACAGTGAGAGCACAGCCTGCTGCCCAGTCCCAGCGGGACCCCGAGCCCAGCCCGGGGAGCTCCCGCAGCGTCGGCAGCTCAGTGGACGCGGTGCCAGGGCCGCAGCCCCGGGAACACGCCCGCCCATTGTGGGGCAGCGGCGCAGGCCCAATGTCCTGCGGCCCAAACTTGCTGCTGCTGCTGCTGCTGCTGCTGCTACGCAAGGCCCATCCTTCTCCCCCTGCTCCTCTCCCAGCACGGCGCAAATTGCACCTCGCGGGATGCTTCCCCGGAGGCTGCTCAGGCGCCCCGCTCCTCTTTCCACCTGAGCGTCACTGCGGAGGAATCTTTGGCGCACTTCCGTAAGCCCGGGCCTCTCACTCGTGCTGAATCGGGAATGCAAATGGCCTTGTTAGGAAAGTCAAAAGCCAAGGGAACGGATTAGGAATTATTCAAAAAAACTACCCTTCTTCCAGGCAAGGTACACCAAGTCATTTCCCGCATTTCTCCTTTGCAGATTCTTTCAGTCGCCTGCTCGGCGAGCTCCAGCTTCTTCTGCTGCTTCCTGTGAACCGATTGCACTCTCGATTTGAGCACCAACGCACCAGATGTGCAAGTATCTACGCTGAACTCAGAAACCAACTGCCTCTGTCAGACCATTTTCACAGTCCAGCTCACTTGCAAGATGTCCACTGAGAGCTTGGAAGGATTAGCCCCCAGCTCTCCACTTCTGGCTGCAGGCTCCGGAGATTCTTTCTCTCCATTCAGCCAGCCTAACAATTGCTGCTACCCCCTCCTCCTGTTTCCTTAGCCTACAACAGTAACGATGAAAACCTTACCCACGGCACAACTCGCTAGTCCACCAGGAGGAGAAAGGACAAGTTGTCAAGCTCTCAAAACCTTGGTCCTGCTTTGCTGCAAGAGTCCTGCTGCACGCACAGTGTGGCAAGCCAAGAGAAGCTGCATGTGATGGCACATCTTGTGACAGGAGCTCCAGCTCGGTCTCCAGGAAAGGGTCTTGAAAAGAGCAAACATCACTGTGGACAAGATTCTTGCAAAAGCAAAACAGCTTCCCAGAAGGGACATGCAAACGGAAAGAAACAACCCAAGATGTTCCCGTATACTATTAATTGCTTCCCTTCTATGCTCCCCTTTTCTGTCTTGCACTAGTTCTACCTCACAGTCCTTCCAAACTGATCTTACCTCAAACACCTAGGACTTAGCAAGTTTGAGACACTCTACAATACCAAGAGCTACACACAGCTTGCCTTCTCCCTGTTTGGCTTTGAAAGCAATGCTGGAGACCCCAGAAGCCTGCCAAGGGAAGATTTTAGAGCCCAGTGCCTTGCTCGGCTCTGGCTTCTAGAGACAGGGCATGTGCTCCCATGGGACTGCACCCTCAGCAGTGACAATAGACAGCAGCAGCAACAAAGGTGATTCCCATGACACTGTCGCAGGGCTCAAGACTCCGTGTCTTGGCTTCACATGGCAAAGCTCACTGTCCGTTTGGACAGACTCAGCATCCAAACTAGTCTGCTTTTCTACCTGTGTCAATGAACAGCAGGAGAAGGAAACCAGCCAGCAGTTTCTTTGCAGAGAGGGCCTTTGTTCCAGGCTGAAAGTGCTGGATTGGCAGGGAGGAGGCAAACAGCTGAGAGCTTAGCTGCTCTATTGGACCGGCATCAGAACTCAGCAAAAAGAGTGTTTCCATTCTTTTATTTGAAGCCTCCTATCGGCAGTCTCCGATTTTCACCTGAAACCGGACAAGAAAACAGCAACAGCCCTGCCGACGAGGGCACCGCGCCGGGCACGGCCCCGCCGCTCGCACTGCCCACGCCGAGCGGCCGGGGAGCAGCGCTGCACCGCGCAGGGGCTGCACGTCTCCCTCCTCACGTCCTGCTCTGCCCTCCCACGGGGCTGCCTCTGCCTGGCGCTGGCAGGCTCCTCATTCAGCACTTTGCTCTGCTCCAGGCGAAAAGCGCGGACAGCGCTTTGGTTGCTCGCGAGCAAGAGACCGCGGCGCGGGGCGAGCCAGCAGCAGCAGGGGCAAGTTGCAAGATTGCCGCAAGGAAGAGTTACAATCTGGTGAAGAAGAAGCTAAACAAGACGGTGCGTTTGGCGCGGCTGCGGGAGGAAGAGATGCTCCGGGACTCCGCTTCGGCCCCGGAGCGGCCCGTGCTGGCCCGGGGCGCGCGGGGCTCGGCCGCGGGGCGCGCGGGGGAAAAACGGACACCCGGGCAACAGACACACGGACACGCGGACCAACGCTCCCAGCGCTTCAGCGGCAGCGGCGGCAGCAGCAGCAGCGGCAGCAGCGGCAGCAGCAGAAGAGCAATACAAGAGCAGCGGTTCTCCAGACCCTCTGCGTTCCTTCTCCTGTTCCTCCTCTCCTTCTCCCAGTGTCCCGCATCCCCTGTCCCGCTCTCCCTTCAGTGCTCCACCCCCTCCGCCCCTTCCGCGGCCTCCCTCTCCCCATGCCAGGCCGGGCCATGCCCCCGGCCCGCCCCCGGCCCCGGGCGGGGCTGCGCCCTCCCCGCCCCCGGGCGTCCCGCCGCGGTCTCGCCTCCGCCCGGCTCTTGCCCTACTGGCGGTGGCGCCGCTGGGCGGGCATCAGTGCCTGCCTCTTGGGCAGCACTGTTAGCCTCTGGCTCCGGCTGGCCCGGCCCCGGCCCCGGCCCCGGCCCCGGCCCCGGCCCCGGCCCCGGCCCCGGCCCCTCCCGGGACCCGCCGAGGAGACAGACGGCGCGGCCGCTCCCGCCGCGTCCGCGGCGTCTTCCCCGGTCCGAGCTCTTCCGCTCGGCAGCGCGGCCCCCGCCCCCGAGCCGCCGGTGTCCCCTTCGAAAGAGGCAACATCTGGGGATACCCGGCCCGGGGCGGTTGAGGAGCGCCCGGCGGCCGTTTCTGGCCCCGGGCCGAGCGCTGACAGCCGCGTCTCGCCGGCAGGGAATGCGCTGCAGGGCCTGAGGGAGCGCTACCTGGAGGGTTCGCTGCTGGGGCGCGGCGGCTTCGGCAGCGTCTTCGCGGCCACGCGGCTCTCGGACGGCGCCCCGGTGAGTGGCGGGGCCGGCGGCGGGCGCAGGAGGCGGGGGGCAAAGGAGGGCGCAGGAGAAGGAGGATGGGGCTCGGCAGGGCGGGCGGCGAGCTCAGCCCG
Source organism: Aphelocoma coerulescens (assembly GCF_041296385.1). Classification (NCBI taxonomy): domain Eukaryota; kingdom Metazoa; phylum Chordata; class Aves; order Passeriformes; family Corvidae; genus Aphelocoma; species Aphelocoma coerulescens. Next base: position 1,422,253 of record NW_027183949.1, on the reverse strand, counting down.
CTGCTCCCCTTGGCTTGCAGGTGGCCATCAAATGGGTGCCACGGACCCGCATCCGTCATTGGGGCGAGCTGGTGAGTGAGCGGGGGGGGTAGGGGTGGGGGTGGTGGGCAGCGGGAGAAGGCGGGGCGTGACGGGCGGGGATGAGCCGAGGCCCGGGAGGGTGGAAGGCGCCAGGACGCCTCGGGGGAGAGCGGGCGTGGGGGCAGCGGAGGGCGCAGAGCATCCCGGGCTGGGCGAGGGCTTCCCGAGCCCTGGCACGGCATCAGCCCCACTGACGGCATCGTGCTCCTCCCGCAGCCCAACGGCACCAGCGCACCACTCGAGGTCGTGCTGCTGGACAAGGTGTCCACCGGCTTCCCTGGTGTGGTGCAGCTCCTCGAGTGGCTCGAGCTCCCCAGCAACGTGGTGCTGGTGATGGAGCGGCCGGAGCAGTCTCAGGACCTGCTCCATTTCATTCGAGCGCGGGGCTTCCTGTCAGAGGAGGTGGCACGGGAGCTGTTCCGCCAGGTCCTGGAGGCCGTGCGGCACTGCACCAGCTGCGGGGTCCTTCACAGGGACCTGAAACCAGAGAACATCCTGGTTGACCTGGCCACGGGCCAGGCCAAATTGATTGACTTTGGCTGCGGCACCTACCTGCAAGACACAGCCTACACCAGCTTTGCAGGTGAGTCCTCACCAGGGTAGGCTCCCGGTGCCGGCATCTCGCGGCCCAACCTGGCTGTGGCAGCGGGGATTCTCCCTTTTGATGCCAGTCATGGGACCGAGTTTTCAGCCCAGTTGCTTTTGAGTGCGGGTGGCCGGGGGGCCATCTTCCAGCCCTGCTGGCAGCCTTCGCCAGCCACTCTGCCCAGGACTGGCGCTGGGGCTGGGGCAGCCAGTGTGACAAAAACACACCCGTGGGTGGGGGTAGCAGAGGGGGGGGGGCCAGAAGCTGTGCACCCGCCGGTTTGGTGTGCAGGCAAGAACCGGCTTGGACTGCTCAGCTCGCCTTGTTTGCCTTGGCTTCAGAATGTTTTTTTGGGGCAATGCAGGCAGGGAGGGTGAAGGCATGGTTTTCCCACCCCCGGCACTGAGCGGGTTTTCCCTTTGCATGGAATGCTTTAGCCTTGCCAGGGCTTCCGCTGCCCTCTTGTGACACCGGTGGCTTCTTTTACAACCCCCAGTTTGTCCACAAGTCACAGGCGCTGGCGAGAGGGCAGCGGGTCATGCCGTGTGCCGCCGGTGCAGCCCCCGCGTGCCCAGGGATGCTGGGGCGAGGCTCCGGGAGCAGGCAGCATCCCGCTAATGAAGTGCCTCTCTATTCCGTAGGAACACCAGCGTACAGCCCCCCGGAATGGACCCATTTTGGCTGGTACTACGGCGAGGCAGCTACCGTCTGGTCCCTGGGCATCGTGCTGCACCAGATGGTCTGCGGGCGGCACCCGTTCCCGAAGGGCCGGAACATCAGCTGGGGCCAGCTGTCGCTCCCAGAACGGCTCTCTCAAGGTGCATGCTCATCCCTGCGGCACGGGGGGAATAGCAGTACTGGGAGACAGCAGCGGGCTCATGAGCATCCCGCTCTGGCAGCTGCCGAGGAGGTGGCACATGCCTCGCTCTCCTGCTCTCCTCCAAAACAAAGAATGGATGGGAAAGTTCAGGCACAGCTCGGAGCCCCCATGGCATGGCCTGGGCATGGCAATAGTGGGGCAAAGCGGACAGGAGCCTTCTGCAACTGACCGGCGCTTTCTGGTTTCTCCCCACAGACTGCAAGGAACTGATCAGATGGTGTCTGTCCCTGCACTCCTTGGACAGGCCCTCATTAGAAGACCTGTCGTGTGATCCTTGGCTGCAGGATATTCATCATCCATAGAAGAAGGGAGAGAGCCACAGGCACACTTTGATCCAGGGAGCCGGTAAGTTACAGCTCCACACGTGCCTTGGCCAGAAGAAGCCAAGAAACGCAGGCTTTTTTGCCCTGCCTGTATTGCTGCGCAGGGGTCGTCAGATGGGGACCCGCAGCCCTTGTGCTGGCGCTGAGCTGCTCTTCCCAGCACTGGTGGCTGCCGTGCAAGCTGCTTTTGCTTGTCCTGCTTCACTGACAGCCGGGGCCCTGGGCGGGGCACTGACAGCCTGCTCTCAGCCGCAGGGAAGAAGGAGCCCCTGGAGAAGCTGTACTCCTGCTGCTGCTGGAGACATGGAGGATGACGTCAAGGATGGCAAGCTCTTCCTCCACCTGGCCACCGGCAAGCTGAAGATGATGGGCTTCGATTCTGGCACCTTCTTCAAAGCCAGGCTCCACAGCGAATTTACAGATGAGTCCACAGCCAGGGGGATGCTCCCAGATTTGGGCATTGCACAGCCTGGCCGGGAAGCAAAGGTTCCCCCCTTTGCTGGGGCGGATGCAACTAATTCTTCAGCCGGCTGCCAAGCTGCTTTTCGGCAGGGCGGGCGGGATGGGCTGGGGTGCTTAGGAAATGGGAGTCGGCTCCTGGCCCTGCCAACAGCCCCCACCGCCCACTGTTCCTGGGGCTGGGGCTGGGGCAGCCAGCCCGACACAAACAAGCCCCCATGGCAGGAGCAGAGGTGGCACTCCAGGAGCTGTGCACGGGCTGCTTTGTTTTGCAGGAAAGGAAGGGCTTGGGCTGCTCCACTCGGCTTGTTTGCTTTGGGCTCGCTGTGCCTGTTGGGGGTCAGTGCGGGGGGGAGGGGAGAAAGCGTGGGCTTCCCTCGCCCGAGGGTGGGTTTTTCCCCAGCATGTAGGGAAGGTTGGGCCTTCCTCAGGCCCCCAACAGAGAGAAGACTTTTTACCTTTTTTCTTGTTTCTCCTTTTTGTCTGTAATCCCTTTTCATTAATTTGTTGTTTGTTTCCCTTAAAGGAAGCGTTGTAGGTGGTGTCCAGTCTGGATCGGGAAGTGCTTGGGACCAGCTGCAGCGTGGATGGGACGGGGCCTTGGAGAAGGCCGAGGACATCGCTTGGGAGCAGCTTTTCTTCCGGCGGCGGGTGGCGTGCGGTGGGTCCCCGTCTTCTTGGCACGGCTGGGATAAGGGCTTTTGGGAGATGGCAGCGAGCACAGGAGCATCCCAATGGGCAGCTGCTGAGGAGGTGGATCTGCCATGGCTGGCTGCGGGCGGTGGCACGTGTCCTGCCATCCTGCTCTCCTGCCAAAGGCAGCAGTGACGGGCGGCTTCGGGCACCGCTCTGAGCACAGCCAGCACGGCCTGGGCACCGCGGGCGGCTGGGACAAGGGGGACAGCAGCCTTCAAGTGACGGGCGGTTTCTGCTTTCTCTCCTTGCAGCCGGGCTCTGTGGATGCTGAGGCTGCTCTGGGCTCCGCCAGGGCTCTGCTGCGGCTCAGCACCGGGCCGGAAGAAGCCAAAGAAGAACCGGTGTGAGCCGCAGCAGAGACGTGCTCGAGCATTTCGGCAACGCAGCTCAAGCCTGCAGAGTGCACGCCTCCAGGGGAAAACATGACACCCCCCCCGCCCCCAAAATAAACTTGTTCAATAACTTGTGAAATGAAATCAATCTGGGATGACCCCAAATGGCATTTCTCAGCTTGCTCAAGCTTTAGCTCAGCCCTTCTCTGAACAGTTCTCTGCCCCGCCTGCCTTTTACTTCACAAGTGCTCCCTCTTTTCCCCCAGTGAGTTGCCAGCTCAGGGCAGTCTCTGTCGCACTGTAGCCTTCCTTGATGCCTTTGACCACGAGGAGGAGCGAGCCCCAGGTTTAGGGACTCATCCTGTCACTGGCAGAAGAACAGCAATGTCTCAGAGGTCCGGTGAGACCTGAGTGTCATTCAAGAGCTGCCCTCCAGGCCTCAGCTCTCCTCACTGTTAGCTTCCCACTGCCCCTTTTCCTCGTCCTTCCAGCAGGATGAGCTCTGTGAATGCCCTTGACCCTCCCCACTCCTGCCAGCCCAGCCACCCAGCTCAGTTTGGCTTAAGCTGAAGCTTCTTTGTCTCCTCTGGCACGCCAGTGCAGTTCCCTCTGCGGGGAGCAGCAGCCCCAGAGCACAGCAGGCAACAGCGCAGGCCGCACCTGCACCGGCTCCCCTCCACGCGTGGCTGGGCTCTTGGTGGCAACTAAATGCTCCCTGTTTGCAGCTGTCCCTGGAGGATGGCCCCAGGGCAGAGCCCAGCCCGGCTCCCACTGCATCCCCCGGAGCTTGGGGCAGACAGTGGTCCCAGAGCTGAGGTTCATGGTGCGCAGCCGGCGCTGTGGCTCGCAGTCGGTGTTTGCAAGTGTTGCGTTCTCACCTCCTGCAACTTGTGGGGAAAAGGAGCTGTGCGGCCGGGCCAGCACTGCCCCTCTGGGCAGTGACACGGCTGAAGGTCTTTGCTGTTGCAGAGGAGCCGGCATGGAGCCTTAGCAGGGCCTGGCAGGTGTGGAGCCGGATCTCGCCCGCTGTCCGGGGCTCGCTGCCCGCCAACCGCCCCCACCCGCCGCGCTCCCTTCTGCAGGGACGGAAGGCTCTGGCTGCACAAGGGTTCCCATAATGTCTTTGTACCCGTGGCTGCGGAACGAACACGGAGAGCGAAAGTGTCAGTCACGTTGCTTGCACATTCCTTCCTTTAGATACAAGGCACAGATCTCTTAAAAGGATAGGCAGGGATAGAGATTTCCCACATAGCCCTCTTTGGCGTAACTCACCTTGTAAGCTGGCGTCAGGGGCATTTTTTTCCCGGCCCTGTGGGAGTAGGTGTCCAAGAGCTGAAGTGAGCAGCATTTAGAAGCAGTTTCAAGATTTCTAGGCAGGAAGTGGAGCTGACAAGCATCTGTGTAACTCACCGTATTCATCGTGGAGACACGAGACCTGGAAAAATCCCAGCTCTCTGTGCATTTGTGCAAAAGGGGGAAGCAGCAGAAAGACTTTGTGTCTGCTTGTCCAAGCTCCAAGGAGCTGGGGTGGCAAAGGGTGGCCTGGGCTGGTGGCAGGTGAAGTCCTGTTTCATGTCATCATAGAGTGGCACAGGACAAAGCTAAAAGCACCCACAGCCACACTGATGAAGTCTTTCTGATGCTGCACATCCTAGAGGAAAAGCTGCTGTCACACAATCCATTGGTATTTATAACTTTTATTTGCAATACTTTAGGTCCAAGTTTCAAACCGCAATATTTTTACACTCAAGACACGGTCATGCACAATCCATATTTCAATTTCCTATTGCTTCAACCACAATTTAAAATAACTTAATATTGACAGCAAAACGCAAAATACTTAAAAAAGGATGCTGAGGTCAGTGAGATGGATCCATGCCATCAGCACATTTGCAAAGTAAATAACTTTGTTCTCTTTTTAAAAAGATCAGTTACCTCTTAATCCAAAGTTACAGAAGATTTTTCACTACACATTTGGTTTTTTCTCTTTCATATTTTTTCTGGTTTTTCTTTTTTCTAATTTTTTTTTTTAAAGAGATAACACGTCTTAAAAAAGGATTGTACAGCAAAATGAGATACATTTCTGCTCAACAATGAAAATGTAGGCTTCTCCTCTGTTTACTTTTGTCTGGATACCCTGAAGAAAAAATCTAGCAGACACCAGCAGAGGTGTAAAGGGGTTGCTTTGGACTAAAGTGGAGTTTAGCACTGGTGACATCCTGACCCAGTCAAGAGTTGCAGAATTCTTTTGCAGATCTCGAACCATGTGCTTGCGGGCACAGCACCTGCAGTGCTGATGCACCAGGGCACGAGAAGAACTCTGTTATTCCCGCACCGAATTTGGGCTCTGCCCAAGCAGGAGGTGCTGCAGTGCTTTGCTCCTCGTTGCCGTGTGGAGCAGCTCCCTTCCTGCTGGCTGAGCTGCTCAGGCAGAGCCCGGCAGCTCCTGACCCTGAAGGGCTGAGGCCTTTCCCCTGCTGCTGTGCTACAGACGGATTCAGCAGCATTGCTGTACGTGGGGATACACAGCGGGACCAAAAGCAGTTGCCTTTGTAGACCCTAAGCTGAAAGGTGAAAAATCTCAAGAGACGAGGATGGAAGAGACTGGCAGGCTGCCTGTTTGCTGTGCTGCCCCACTTGTGAGCGGCCCAGCTTTGCGTGAGGCAGAGTGAGAACAAGGGGCAGCTCCCTCCCTCCCAGCCCCGCAGCCAAGGGGTCCCTCCAGTCCTGGGGCTTGGGGCACCATCAGAAGCTTCCAAGCAAAGGTTATCTTTGAACTTGCTCATTCATGAAATGCGCACGGTCATGAGCGCTCTGATAGATGTATCCACCCATTAGTGAAACATGGATTGACCTTTCTGTATTTGGAAGCTGGACAGGGCCATGAAATCTGACATCTGGCCTTGTTTGGGGCTGTATGGTCCAAGTCAACTCCCTTGCTTCCTCCTTGAGCCCTGGCCAGGCTTTGGGAGAAACAAACGGGAGAATGAAACCAGATGTTCCCACGCTAGAAGTGCTGTCGGTTTGTTAGTTCAACACTATCAAAGGTGGGCCCTCTCACAGGGAGGTTGGAAGCCTCACCTGTGGGTGGAGGCACCTGCAGGAACTCCCAGTGTCCGGGAATGGCTCTCCAGTCCTTGGCTGTGACAGCTTCCCCCAGCTGATGGGTGGCTCTGGGTGATGGTAAAGTCTGAGGGTAACTGCTGCTGTCTCTTTCTTAATCACTACGGGCAATCTTTGGTAGGGATGATTGGGTGCATTGCTGAGCTTCTCCTTTTGTGATTCTTTGCTGCTTTGAACTACAGTAAATGACGCTGATTCCTTGAGTTGGTGTCTATGTCTTTGGTGCTGACCCTGCCCACTGGTAAAACAAATTTGGTATAGTCTGGCTGGATCACAACAAAATGCTGCTTTTTAAATGTAAGTGTAAGGAATCGGTCCCATCCAAAATTCCCGCATGGGAAGACCTTCCCTAGGGTTTGCTGGCTGTGGCGTGGGCTGAGGTCGGAGCTCCGTGCGAGCAATGAGGACGTCAATTGAAAGAAGCTGAAGCACTGGATGTATTAAAATGCATCCCAAAATTGCATATAGAAAAAGGAAAAGAACTTGTGGGTTTGGGAAGATGAGGGTGAATTTTGTTAACAGCATCTCGGAAACAGCACCAACAGAAGGAACGATTGTTGTTGAAACGCTCCCACATGGAGCAACAGAAGAAGTTTTTAATCTTGAGCTTGGATTTGTTTGAGCAAAGGAAATAATAATAATAACAACGAGAATAATAACAAAAAATAATGATCTACATGTTCATAATAAAATATAATAAAAATCGATGTTTATGTTTTCACATGTATATAATGACATTGTGAAATAATGCTCCAAATACCCATTTGTTAGCTTTGGCTGCTCAGGGATATAAGACTAAATATGCTACAGAAAAGGACTGGCCAGGACCCCAGCATCGCTGGGAAACTGTGGGAGATTGTATACAACAGATGAAGGAGGAAGGGATGAAAGTGGCTGTTTTTATAGGGTTTGCTGACGCTAGGACGTGGAATGCTTTGTCTGTTACTGCGAAAAATAAAGTGAGTAAGACTGCTGGGTTTTTCATATCCCAGACTATCCACAAGCTGCAGAACTGATTGAACAGATGAAGGGGTTGTTAAAAGAGCAGTTGAAAAATATAGGAGATGGGAATGTGTCGCAATGAAAAACCCACCTCCCAGATGTGCTCCATATCCTTAACAATGGGCCCACTGGGGAAATGGAAACCCCCTGGATGCGCATGGCTGCACCCAATTTGCAAATAGAACCACGGACAGTGACACTTTGACTTCCTGGGAAATTGTTCCGGGGGTGATGGTCCCTGACAGGGCCATCGCAGAGGCTGCAGGGCTGGACCTTTACGCATTAGAATTAATTAGGAAAAATCAGAAGCAAATGAGAGTTATCAGTACCGGCAGAGGAATTCAGGTTCCTCCGGGACACTTTGGTTTGATAACTGCCCACTCAAGCTTGGCCTTGACAAGTGTTCATATGGTGGGAGGAGTGGTTGGTGCAGATTATCAAGGAGAAATTAAAGTAGTTCTGTTAAACAATAGTGAACAACACTGGATTATTCAACCCCACGGCAGGGTAGCACAGTTATTGATATTGCCAGTTTTTAAAACAACCGTGAAAAAAGGACATCCACTTCACATCACTACTGTTCATGGAGATAAAGGGTTTGGATCCACCAGTCCTGATCATGGAGCCAGAGTGTGGGTCCAGAGGCCAAATGGCCCGCCCGAGCCAGCTGAAGTAAGAGCTGTAAACAAAGACAACACTGTTTGAATCCTGAAACCTGGGTGAGAAAGATGGGCACATGTCCCTGCAGCCAAGTGTTCTGTGAGAGAACAAAGAGATGTTACAGGATATTGTTTTGCAGAGCCTGCCAGACCAAATCTCCCTGTTTGCCCCAATGGTCCCTTTGGAAAGTGCTCTGATCCACGGCGCTCGATGTGAAGACTGATGTGCCACTGAGTGAGTGACTTCTGCAGACAGAAAGGGACCACTTAACAGTGAAACTATTGTTGATCTTGTTGATTTAATGTTGTCCTTGTAATCGGAGCACTGGTTGGGAAAATAGATTTCTAACAGCAGGAGCAGAGATAGGGAACTCATTTAACCTCAGTAATTGCTGGGTGCGTGCAGGTCCAGAAGGATTCGATGACTGGCCTTGGCTGGCCCATCTGGCCCAACCCAAATGGTGGGTTAGAAACTTGAGCACAGTTCACGATAAAAACAGAGCTCTAGACCGAGGGTGGCGATCCCCGACCGCTGCCTTTTCATAGAAAAGGCATTTCTTGCCTAAATCGGATAAAGAGGAATATGTGTAGGAAAAAGTGTCTGTGGATGGATGTTGTCTCCTGGAATAGGTTGTATGCACCCACACTGTAAACTGTTCAATTGCAGCCAGTATAAAGGGAAATGGAATCAAACTCACGGACAGCTCTTTAATCATGGCTGGGTTAAGCGTTCCTATGAAGATTGTGAAAAGATACCCTTAAAGCACTTCCCGTATGATATTTTGGCTTGTCAACAAAGAATTTCTAATACTTAAATCTAAGATTGTAGGATGAAAAGAATTGTTATGAAGGTTGCAGTTCGTCTCTAGGTCAAAGGACTGATTGAAGGAGTGAGGCCTGAACAACAGGCCCTGACTGAGGCCTGAACAACAGGCTCTGAGCCAAAGTTGACATCTAGATGAACCTTCCAACCAAATGTTCTATTTGTATCTGCTCATTAACAAAGCATTAGTAGCAATATGCTCTATGTTCATTGGTGAAACACGGATTGACCTTTCTGTATTTAGAAACTGGACGAGGCCCCATCTGGCCTTGTTTGGGGCTTTAGGATCAAACTCCCTCGGTTCCTCCTTGAGCCCTGGCCAGGCTTTGGGAGAAACCAAACAGGAGAATGAGACCAGATGTTCCCACACTAGCAGTGATGTCGGCTTGTTTGTTCAACGCTGTCAAAGCTGGGCCCTCTCACAGCGAGGTTGAAGCCTCGTTGCCCGCAAAGGTGGATGCACCTGCAGGAACTCCCAGGGTGCGGGAATGGCTCTCCAGTCCTTGGCTGTGACAGCTTCCCCCAGCTGATGTGAGGATGTGGATGATGGCAAGGCCTGAGGGTAACTGGTGCTGTCTCTTTCTTGATTACTGTACGCAATCTTTGGTAGTGATGATTGGGTGCTTTGCTGGGCTTCTCCTTTTGTGATTCTTTGCAGTTTTGCATTCTAATAACTTACACTATTCCTGAACTTGGTGTCTGTGTCTTTGGGGCTGACCCTGCCCACTGGCAAAACAGACGCTGAGGGCCCTCGGAGAACCAAAGGTGCCTTGTGACACCGTGGGGCCTCGTGTAACCAAGGGCACCCCAGTGACAGCGTGGGGCCCAAAGGAACCAAGGGGCCAGCGTGGCACTGCAAGGCCTCGTGGAACCATGGAGAGCATTGTGACACGGAGGGGAGTCTTATAATCAAGGGTCCATTGTTTTCCTCTCCCTGCCCCGGCCCCAGCCCTGCAAAGAAGCCCAGTCCTGTCTGGCCCTGCAGCAGGAACTGGAGGCACTGGAGGTGCGGGACAGTGACTCTGTGTCTGGAATGCTCAGGAGATCCTCAGCTCGGGCAGCTCCTGCAGCCCCAGGGCCCCGCTGCCCAGCACAGCAGCAGAGAGTTGGCTCTGGGGCTCCTCAGGCTGCTCCTGCTGCTATCCCAGGGACAGGGCAGCCTCTTGCCAGGGCTCCTCTGCACACACACGAGCTGCTGCTCTTCTCCTGGCCCATCCCAGCTCCCCACAGAGCCTTTCCCAGGGGAACACGTCTGTGCTGGCCTGAGCAGCCCTTGCTGTAGCCTCTGCCCTGCTGCCCACAGCCCCCGAGCTGGGGGTGCTGCTCTGCAGAGCATGGGGGCTGTGCTGCCCGGGGCCATGGGCTGCCTCTGCTGGGCTGTGCTGCTCAAGCTGGGAGACAGAGCTCTGCAGCTGATGGTGCTCCCTGCACGGACCCCCTCCCACACAGGCTCTGCTGTGGCCATGGAGGGTGCTCCGAGGTGCCTGCCTTGTTCCAGGGCTGGCGCATGGGCTGGGGCTGCCCTGGATCCTCCTCTGCAAGTTCCCAGAGGGTCAGACGAGTCACTGCCCAGACTCCTTTCCCTGTACCTGCTGTGTCCCCTGGGGCTGCAGAGCTCTCATGGCTCACAGGAAACATTCAGTCCTTTATCTCTGGGTGAGCCCACCCTGGACAGGCCTGTGCCCAGGGAGCTCCACTCACGGCTGATCCCTGGCACACACTGTCCCTGCAGGTCCCCTGCGTTCTCCTGGCAGCTCCCAAGTCCCTCCAGAAGAACATTCCCCTGCCATCAGGCCTGGCACAAGCTGCAGAGCCCCAGGAAGGTTCATCACAGACCATTCACCATCTGGTGGGCACTGGCCACCACCAAGCAAAACCTGAACCACACCTGAGTCTCTTGAAGGCCACACTGGGACCCTGATCTCATCCCACTGAGCCCTGGGAGAACAAGGAATACAGGCAGCCTCTTTAGAGTCTCTTCCTTGGGCCTCTTCCTGACAGTGACTGTGCAGGGAGAGCAAAGCCTTCCTGCAGTGCCTTCAGGAGATGCCCTTTGCTGATGGAACTGCTGTGGCGGAGCCCAGCTGTGTCCCAGCAGTGCCCATGGCCTGTCCCTGCCTGTGACACGCAGCAGGACTCGCACCACCCGCACAGAGCTGTTGGCCTTACACCATCACAGCAGCTCCAAAGGAGAGAGTGGAAGTAATAAGAGAGGAGCTCTGAAAAGACCAAGCTCTGCTGCTCCCTGGCTGTGCTGCTCTGCTGGGACTCTTCCCTGCCCCACGCCTGCAAAACTGGTCCTGCCCTCCAGCTTCAGGGATGGACTCAACCAAAGGATCTTGAACAAAGACCTTGCTGATGGGTCCTTTCTTTCATGTGAATACACACAGAGCAGACTCCTCATTGACACAGTCCCTGTCAACAGTCCCATTCAGCCTGTAAACAGGGAATAAGATGCATAACAAAATCTTTTGGGTACAACATTAACATAGGAAAAGAAAAAAAGCCCCCAAAGCACCACCACCAAAACAACCTGAGAAGGCAGGCTGGGCCTCTAATGATTACACTTTAGCCTATGGAGCTGAAAACAGGCAGGTTTTTGCTTCTGGAAAGCATCCAGTCATCATTTTCCTCAGGGCATCCTTGAGCTCCTGGTTCCTCAGGCTGTAGATGAGGGACTTCAGGGCTGGAGGCAGCACCGAGTACAGAACTGGCAGTGCCAGGTCCAGGGATGGGGAGGACCTGGAGGGGGGCTTCAAGCAGGCAACAAAGCCAGTGCTGAGGAACAGGGAGACCATGGCCAGGTGAGGGAGGCACGTGCAAAAGGTTTTGTGCCATCCCTGCTCAGAGGGGATCCTCAGCACAGCCCTGAAGATCTGCACATAGGAGAAAAGAAGGAACACAAATGAACCAAAAGTTAAACAGATGGAAAACACAACAAGCCCGAGTTCCCTGAGGTGGCAGTGTGAGCAGGAGAGCTTGAGGAACTGTGGGATTTCACCCAAGAACTGGCCCAGGGCACTGCCCTGGCACAGGGGCAGGGAAAATGTAGTGGCCGTGTGCAGCAGAGCATTGAGAAAGCCACTGGCCCAGGCAGCTGCTGCCATGTGAGCACAAGCTCTGCTGCCCAGGAGGGTCCCGTAGTGCAGGGGTTTGCAGAGGGACACGTAGCGGTCGTAGCACTCGACGGCGGCGAGGAGGGAAAACTCCGCTGAAATGAAAAAGAGGAAGAGAGAGAGAAAGAGAAAGAGAGAAAAAGAGAGAAAGAGAGAAAGAGAGAAAGAGAGAAAGAGAGAAGAGGAAGAGGAAGAGGAAGAGGAAGAGGAAGAGGAAGAGGAAGAGGAAGAGAGAAAGAGAGAAAGAGAGAAAGAGAAAGAGAAAGAGAAGGAGAAAGAGAAAGAGAAGGAGAAAGAGAGAAGGAGAAAGAGAAAGAGAAAGGGGCTGTGCAGCACCTCCTGCGTAGGAGGTGGTTGTGGTGTCCCAAAATGGAATTGTGCATGGCTTTGGGGACAGTGGTGCAGATGGAGCCCAGGTCGGTGAGGGCAAGGGTCAGCAGGAAGAAGAACATGGGGCTGTGCAGGTGCTGGCCGCAGGCTCCGGCGCTGATGATGAGGCCGCTGCCCAGGAGGGCAGCCAGGGAGATGCCCAGGAAGAGACTGAAGTGCAGGAGCTGCAGCTGCCGCGTGTCTGCCAATGGCAGCAGGAGAAAGGGGCTGATGGAGCTGCTGTTGGACATTGGCTGTGTGTGGACATGGGGACCTGTTCATGGAGAAAAGTCAGTGACAGCTTAAGGGAAACGGCTCTCAGCCAAATCAAAGCCATGTCCCACAAATGCTTCTCCTGTCACACACTGACACCTTATGGGGATTCAGAGTGTCGCCACGGAGAACGGCTTTGGCTGGCCTGGGGGGGCCTTGCGAGAGACGAGAGACGGGGCGGGCCGGGGCCGCGTCTGGCAGGAGGCGAGACAAAGAGCAAGAGGCGAGACAAAGAGTAGGATAGTTAACGGGAGATTGGGCGAGGAGATGGTAATCTGTAGCCCTTGGAGATGTAAAACATATAACCTTAGAAGCTGAAGTTTGTAGCTGCTGAACTGTGGGTTTGGAACAGTATATAAAGATGTGACTCGTGCGAGGAAATTTGGCTTTGCATGCGGCCGGCGAAGTCCGTGTTCCATCACCGACAACACCCTTCTGTTTTTCTAGCAGATCTTCCTTCAGCTCCAGCCGCAGCCCTGCTTGGTGCTGGCTGCGTGCGACATGAGTTTCAGGGCAATTGCTCCGGGGGGTTTTATAATTCAGCCTTGCTGTGCAGAAGTGGGAGGGGGACAGCCACCTGTCCTGGTGTTACACTTTGAAACCCCAGCTAACACAAGGGCACTCCCAGGGCCCAAGAACAGGAATGGCAAAAGCTGTTAAAGTGTTCTAGAGGTTTTTACAGCTCCTCTTCATCTCCCCGGCTGACTGGTTTTGGATGTCAGAAACACTCAGCATTGCTGCTGCCCTCGGGGAGAATAGAGCGAGTTCTGTGAGGCAAGGCGGTGAGTGGAGAGTGAGGGGAGGTGCTCTGTCACTCTGTCCTGTTCCAAGATCCTCTGGGCTTTCACCCTTGTCAGACAGAGGATAATCACCCTCCCATATTTCCCTTAGAAACCATCCCAACACTGCTGAGAGCAGATCGATCCACCACAGCCCATCAAATGTCCATCCCCTTCTCGAGGTCTCAGCCCCACATTGGTAGCCAAATACACACATGGCTCATTGCACCAAGCCAACAGCACTTTGTCCATCATCAAACTTCTGTGTCTCACTGTGGGGCTTTCAGGTAACACAAAGATGCTACACGACCTGTTTGCGTCCTGGAGGGAAGCTCCGAGCTTAGGGGGAATCCTCAAGAAGAAAGCCAAGTGTCCTAATGATGGCATTGGATGTAGGGAGATGGAGCTCCTTCCCTGGCTGCATTGCCCACAGCCGGGCACTGGGGACAGCGTCACCCTGAGCCAGCTGAGCCAGCTGTGCCCCCTCCCAGAGCCCCCCAGTGCCAGGCAGATGCTCCCGGCCCTGTGCTCTGCAGAGGGAACTGGGCCCGGGACCGCAGAGCTGCCCCACAGCTCTGCTGCAGCTCTGCCTGCACAGGAGGGGCTTCACGCCTTGGAGCCCCGGCCCTGAGGGCAGAGGCTTGGCTGAGGGAGAGAGGAGGGGAGGGGGCTTGTTCAGAGGGAGGGGCTGCACTCGAGGGCATCCTGTGGAGGTCTCTAAGCTCTCCGTGCCACAACATTTCTGCCTTTTGTTTTCTCTCATTGCCTGATCTTCTCTCTGCGTGCTGAAGATCTTCCTCCTGGAGATGTTTCCCTGTGCCTGATCTCTTCCTGCCAGCACTCACAGACCCCATATCTCTGTGCACTCTCCTTGGCCCTACAGAAACCTGCCTGTTTGCAGGGCACTGGCTGGGGACAGGTTCTGTTTGCAGGTGGGAGAAAGGACAGGTCAGACTAAGCCTGGCGGGTCCAGCAAAGGTGATGCCGGTGCTCTCCATGGGCAGAGGAGTGCCTTGAAAGCACTTTAGGAAACTCCTGCAGAGCACTCAAGTTACACTTCCCATGCCTTAGGGACTCTTAAAAATGAAGAATTCCTTTATCACTTCCCCCCCTCCCATTCCGCAAGAGTAGGAAACGGAAAACACTCTCAGGAAATTTCATCTTTATAGAAAGGCTTGTCTTGGAAATATTACTGGACTGAGCCTAAGCCCTGAGCATGTCCTCATGTTCTACACCAGGGATACTCAGAGAATGTACTTCCTGAATCCACAGTCAGTGGTATGTTCCAGCTTGAGGAGATCATTTCAGGAACTGCAGCTGCTTTGTCCTGCAGCCAGAGGCTTCCTGTGTCAAGGGCTGGGAATGATTCTCCCCCGGTCACTTGTCAGCATCTTCCCAGCCCTAACTGATGGAACCCCTCTGTGCCTCTGTGCCGTGCCCGGGCTGGCTGCAGGCAGTGCCCCAGCTGCCGGAAAGGCAGATCCTGTCCCTCCCTCATTGCTCGGGACTCTTCCCGGGGCACTGGGATGTGGGCATGTGCAATGCCAAGGGCAGGACCATGGGGTGCCCCCTGCCAGGCTGCTGAGCAGGAAAAAAGAGGCAATGAGGCCCCAGGGCTGCAAGGGTCACTTGTCTCCCAACTGGCCCCAGGGGCAGGGACAGCAGCCCTGGCCAAAGTGCTGCAGAAGTTGCCTCTGTCAGGGCCTTGCAGCTTCTGCACATCCCTCTGCCCTCTCCGGCCCAGGCTGTCCTACAGTGTCCGTGCCCTGTGTCTCTGTCCCTGCAGGCTGTCCTCATCCCCCCGGCTGCCCCACCTCCCCGGCCCCTTCCTTTGCTGATGGCTCTGCGGCCTGCCTGGCTCTGCCTTGGCACGCAAAGCCTTGGGCTGCTCCAGACTCCTTCTGGGGGACACGTGGCACCACAGCACTGCCCTGGGAGAGAAATTCCTTTCTCCTTGTGTCCAGTCTGGACCTCCCCACCTGCCCTTTGCATTAATTCTTTCTTTTGCCGGCTGTTCTCTACTATGTCAAAAGGATCCACCATCTCTGAAACCACCCTTCAAGCCCTCCCAGGACTCTCCTCCACTGTCCTCAGGCTCCACTCCACTGAGCACAGAGCCCCTTTGTCCCTATGTAGTGATCATGTGCTTGAGGCCACGGGCACCTGGACAAGAAGGTCGGTTCTTTTCTACAGGAAGGAAACCACAGAACCCCAGTGTTCTGAAGGCAGATGAGAGGCAGCCACCAGAGGCCAAGGCAAGCCAGACCTGTCTGTCCTTGCAGCTTCTGTCTGAAAGCAACCCTTGGACATATGGGGAGTTTTGGAGGTGGAGTTCCATTTCAGCTGTGGGTGCCTGGACCGGAATGACAGCTCTTCTCCCCAGGAAGGAAAGGGCAGAGCCCCAGGGTTTCAAAGGCTGATTAGTGGTGGCTCAAGGAGGCCAAGGCCAGCCAGACCTGTTTGTCTTGGCAGCTTTTGTCTTGGAGCGGTCCTTGGATAGAGGGAATTTGGGAGGCCAAATCCCAGTTTTGTCCATGGACGTCTGGCCAAGAAGGACAGTTCTTTTCCATTGGCAGAAAAGTGAGGAGCCCCAGTGTTTCAAAGGCAGATGAGAGCTGGCCCTCAGGAATGCAAGGGAAGCTGGACATTCCTGGCAGCTTTTGTCTGGGAGCTATTCCTTGGATAGATGGAATTTCAGAGGTGGATTCCCAGTTTTGGCCATGGATGGCTGGACTTGAAAGATGTTTTTTTCCATGGGAAGAAAAGCACAGCCCCCCCGTGTTTTGAAGGCAGATGAGAGGTGGCCCCTAAGAGGCCAAGGCCAGCCTGAGCTGTCTGTCCTGGCAGGTTTCACATGGGAACAATCCTCGGATAGAATCAAATTTGGAGGTAGAATCCTAATTTCAGCCATGGGTCCCTGGAGGAGAAGGACAGTTCTTTCCCACAGAAAGGAAAGCAAGGAACTCCAGCATTTCAGGGGCAGATGAGAAGCAACCCTCAACATGCCAAGGTCAGCCGGACCAGGCAGGTGGCCCCAGGAGGCCAAGCCAACCAGTCCTGTTCCATGTTCTTTGGATCCTTGGGGCCCTGCAGCATCACAATTTTGTTCCCCTGAGGCCCAGCAATATCACAGTGGTCTCCTTGGCTCTACAGCAGCACAAAGGCCCCTTGCTTCCATGAGGCCTTGCTGTGTCCAAACGGTTTCCTTGCTTCCATGGGGCTGCAAAATAACACTATGGCCCACTGGTTCCATGAGGTCACAGAGTGTCACAGTGGTCTCCATGATTCCATAAGGTCCTGCAGTGTCACAATGGCTCCTTGGTTCTATTGGGCTCCTCAGGATCACAGTGGCCCCTTGGTTCCACAAGGCCTGGCTGTGTCACACTGGCCCTTTGCTTCCATGAGACCTTGCAGTGTCACAATGGTTTCCTTGGTTCTATGAGGCCCTGTGGTGTCACAATGGCCCCTTGATTCCATTGGGCCTCTTACTGTTACGTAGTTCTTAGTTCCGTGGTGCCCTGTAGTGTCACAGTGGTCTCCTTGGCCCCATGGTGCCACGCAGTGTCCCAAGGGCCCCTTGGTTCTATGAGGCCTGGCTGTGTCACAATGGCCCCTGGCTCCCATGAGGCCCTGTGATGTCACAATGGTCTCATTGGTTCCACGAGGCCCTGCAGGTCCACAATGGCCCTTCAGTGTCACAAGGCCTTGAAGTGTCATAATAGTCTCAGCGGGTTCCCCCGCTGCTTCACAATGGCCTCCTTGGTTCCGTGATGCCCCGTAGCGTAACAATGGTATCCTTGCTTCCACACAGTCAGAATGGCCCCGTGGCCTCATGGAGCCCCACAGTGTCACTGCGATCCCCTTGATTCCACGAGGCCCTGCCGTGCTACAATGACCCCTTGGTTATACAAGGCCCTGCGGTGTCACAATGGCCTTTTGGTTCTGAAGTGTGCAAGAGCCTAATCATAGGAGAAAGGCTCCAAAAAATGCTTTGTCATTATCACTGCTCAGCACCAGAAAGGCTTCAAAAGTGCTTCGTCATTATGGCTGCTTATCATAATCACTTTTGAACGCCTGGAAACTACGTGCCGTACGGGCCGTGCATAGCCCGCCTTGAGGCCCATGAAAAGGAAGGCAAAACTGGTGCAAAATGTGGAGGCGAAAGCGAAAGGTAGAATCCCTGCCCTTTGCCTTTCCCCACACCACCACCACCGCCAGCCACGAGACACCCTGAGGCCTCCGGGAGCCGACGCCGCCCGCCTGGGGAGAACCCCCCAATCCTTCACCCTGGACTGAAATCCCGAGTGAGCTGTGCAACCCCTACCCCTGCTCCTTCGTCCCAGGCGGACCGAGGTTCAGCTGCAAGCATGGAGCCTGCATCTCGGAGGACGGGCCGCCGCTTTCCAGCCAAACTGCTCCAGAGATGGGAAGAGGCAGATAAGACGCTTCAAACAGCAGAAAAAAAAAAAGGCAAAAACTTCTCCACTTCCCCCACCCTGTCTCAGCAGCAACAAAGGTAGCACAGTGTGGTGGTGACTTATCCTATGCTTTTAGAGTAACCTTGGCTTTTTCTAACTCTTCTCTACTTTTCTCCGTCTTTCGCTTTGCCTCTCTTACCATTAGATAAACAGATACCCATTTTTTTGGCACCAACATTTAATCTCGTTTGGTTTTAATCTCATCTCTGGGAATATTTTGAACCTTCAAAGTTCTTTCCTTTTTATACTCAGAGATTTTGTTTTCTTTGCCCTTCTGGGTGTAAATCAGATAGTAACAAAGTGTCATAATGGTCTCCACGCTTCCATGAGGCCCCACGATGTCACAATGGACTTTTGGTTCCATGAACTTTCGTTCTGTCAGCAACAGTCTCCTTGGGTCCGCAGTGTCACAATGGACCCTTGGCTCCATGAGGTTCAGTAGCGTAACATGGACGCCTTGATTCCATGAGGTTGTGTAGTGTCACAATGATCTCCTTGCTTCTGCGGCCCTGCTGTGTAACAATGGGCCTGTGGTTCCATGAAGTTCTGTACTGTCAACCATGATCTCCTTGCTTGCACAGTGTCATAACTGACCCTTGGTTCCATGAGGCGCCTGGCCTCCAACAGCCTCTAAGAGACCCTTATGGCCCCTCAAGGCCCCTCACAGCCCCTCATGACCCCTCGGTGCCCCTCACAGCTCCCCAGGGCCCCTCATGGCAGCTCACAGTCCCTCACAGTTCATGGCCCCTCATGACCCTTCACAGCCCCTAACAATCTCTCATGGCCCCTCACAGCACCTCATGGCCCCTCATGGCCCCTCACGGCCCCTCACGACTCCTCATGACCCTTCACAGCCCCTAACAAGCCCTCATGGCACCTCACAGCCCTTCACAGCCCCTCATGGCCTCTCACAGCCCAAGGCATGGGACTCCTTCCGAAGGAGAAGAGATCGGGCTCTGCTTGTTCTCCTTTTATTTTGGTCACTTCACAGTGATGAGTAAAGGAAAGCTGAAATGGAGCCTTTCCCCAGCATTTCCCTCTGGGATAATTGCGGGGCTGAAGCTCTGTGCTGGCGCTGGCCCATGTGTGAACATCGCTGCAGCCCCCCACAGCCTTTGCTGTCCCCCGTGTCCATTCCCGGTCCCTGAGACCCGCCCAGCTCTGGCAGCAGCAGGAGCCACCGCGCAGTGGGCCCTGTACCGGCACAGCCGGGGCTCCTGGCCAAGAGCAGCAGCAGCGCCAGCCCCTTCCCACCTGCTTGTGCCTCGGCTTCCCAAGAGGTTTTTCCCGGTGAATTTCTGGACTAGAGACACAATCAGCCACAAACAGACCTGATTCCTCAGAGCCCGGCTGTGCTGCCCTGATGCAACCTTCAGAGAAAGAAAGGATCCGGTTCCAGCACTGTTCCCAGCACCGTTTCACTCATCCTCAGGTGACAGCAGGAGGCTTTTCTTGCGTTTGCCTTGGGAATTACAGATCATGGCTGCTCTTCCCCCTCTTCTGGTTGCCACTTGAATTTTATCTGAAAAACTGCAATTGCCTCTTTTGATCGGTGCTAGCCACAGTGCTTTTCTGATGGGGAATTCAGATGCTTTGTTGCAGGCATCCTGATTAGCAGATCTTGAAATGTTCACAGGTCTATAAGCAAAAAGTCGAGGAGAATGAAAGCCATACAGGCCACATTCACAGCGCTCAAACACAGCCCTTTTGCTGGTGCTCTTGAAATAGAATCAGCTGCCAGAGGCCAGCACAGAAATTGCCTCTGGAGTGTGGAATGAAACGAAAAAATCCACCGGGAGAAAGAGGAAGCAGAACTTCTGCACTCGCTTCATTGCTTCTTCCCAGCAGCAGGAGACGTGGATGTCCAGAGGTACGTCCCGCTGCTGCTGACCACAGTGAGAGCACAGCCTGCTGCCCAGTCCCAGCGGGACCCCGAGCCCAGCCCGGGGAGCTCCCGCAGCGTCGGCAGCTCAGTGGACGCGGTGCCAGGGCCGCAGCCCCGGGAACACGCCCGCCCATTGTGGGGCAGCGGCGCAGGCCCAATGTCCTGCGGCCCAAACTTGCTGCTGCTGCTGCTGCTGCTGCTGCTACGCAAGGCCCATCCTTCTCCCCCTGCTCCTCTCCCAGCACGGCGCAAATTGCACCTCGCGGGATGCTTCCCCGGAGGCTGCTCAGGCGCCCCGCTCCTCTTTCCACCTGAGCGTCACTGCGGAGGAATCTTTGGCGCACTTCCGTAAGCCCGGGCCTCTCACTCGTGCTGAATCGGGAATGCAAATGGCCTTGTTAGGAAAGTCAAAAGCCAAGGGAACGGATTAGGAATTATTCAAAAAAACTACCCTTCTTCCAGGCAAGGTACACCAAGTCATTTCCCGCATTTCTCCTTTGCAGATTCTTTCAGTCGCCTGCTCGGCGAGCTCCAGCTTCTTCTGCTGCTTCCTGTGAACCGATTGCACTCTCGATTTGAGCACCAACGCACCAGATGTGCAAGTATCTACGCTGAACTCAGAAACCAACTGCCTCTGTCAGACCATTTTCACAGTCCAGCTCACTTGCAAGATGTCCACTGAGAGCTTGGAAGGATTAGCCCCCAGCTCTCCACTTCTGGCTGCAGGCTCCGGAGATTCTTTCTCTCCATTCAGCCAGCCTAACAATTGCTGCTACCCCCTCCTCCTGTTTCCTTAGCCTACAACAGTAACGATGAAAACCTTACCCACGGCACAACTCGCTAGTCCACCAGGAGGAGAAAGGACAAGTTGTCAAGCTCTCAAAACCTTGGTCCTGCTTTGCTGCAAGAGTCCTGCTGCACGCACAGTGTGGCAAGCCAAGAGAAGCTGCATGTGATGGCACATCTTGTGACAGGAGCTCCAGCTCGGTCTCCAGGAAAGGGTCTTGAAAAGAGCAAACATCACTGTGGACAAGATTCTTGCAAAAGCAAAACAGCTTCCCAGAAGGGACATGCAAACGGAAAGAAACAACCCAAGATGTTCCCGTATACTATTAATTGCTTCCCTTCTATGCTCCCCTTTTCTGTCTTGCACTAGTTCTACCTCACAGTCCTTCCAAACTGATCTTACCTCAAACACCTAGGACTTAGCAAGTTTGAGACACTCTACAATACCAAGAGCTACACACAGCTTGCCTTCTCCCTGTTTGGCTTTGAAAGCAATGCTGGAGACCCCAGAAGCCTGCCAAGGGAAGATTTTAGAGCCCAGTGCCTTGCTCGGCTCTGGCTTCTAGAGACAGGGCATGTGCTCCCATGGGACTGCACCCTCAGCAGTGACAATAGACAGCAGCAGCAACAAAGGTGATTCCCATGACACTGTCGCAGGGCTCAAGACTCCGTGTCTTGGCTTCACATGGCAAAGCTCACTGTCCGTTTGGACAGACTCAGCATCCAAACTAGTCTGCTTTTCTACCTGTGTCAATGAACAGCAGGAGAAGGAAACCAGCCAGCAGTTTCTTTGCAGAGAGGGCCTTTGTTCCAGGCTGAAAGTGCTGGATTGGCAGGGAGGAGGCAAACAGCTGAGAGCTTAGCTGCTCTATTGGACCGGCATCAGAACTCAGCAAAAAGAGTGTTTCCATTCTTTTATTTGAAGCCTCCTATCGGCAGTCTCCGATTTTCACCTGAAACCGGACAAGAAAACAGCAACAGCCCTGCCGACGAGGGCACCGCGCCGGGCACGGCCCCGCCGCTCGCACTGCCCACGCCGAGCGGCCGGGGAGCAGCGCTGCACCGCGCAGGGGCTGCACGTCTCCCTCCTCACGTCCTGCTCTGCCCTCCCACGGGGCTGCCTCTGCCTGGCGCTGGCAGGCTCCTCATTCAGCACTTTGCTCTGCTCCAGGCGAAAAGCGCGGACAGCGCTTTGGTTGCTCGCGAGCAAGAGACCGCGGCGCGGGGCGAGCCAGCAGCAGCAGGGGCAAGTTGCAAGATTGCCGCAAGGAAGAGTTACAATCTGGTGAAGAAGAAGCTAAACAAGACGGTGCGTTTGGCGCGGCTGCGGGAGGAAGAGATGCTCCGGGACTCCGCTTCGGCCCCGGAGCGGCCCGTGCTGGCCCGGGGCGCGCGGGGCTCGGCCGCGGGGCGCGCGGGGGAAAAACGGACACCCGGGCAACAGACACACGGACACGCGGACCAACGCTCCCAGCGCTTCAGCGGCAGCGGCGGCAGCAGCAGCAGCGGCAGCAGCGGCAGCAGCAGAAGAGCAATACAAGAGCAGCGGTTCTCCAGACCCTCTGCGTTCCTTCTCCTGTTCCTCCTCTCCTTCTCCCAGTGTCCCGCATCCCCTGTCCCGCTCTCCCTTCAGTGCTCCACCCCCTCCGCCCCTTCCGCGGCCTCCCTCTCCCCATGCCAGGCCGGGCCATGCCCCCGGCCCGCCCCCGGCCCCGGGCGGGGCTGCGCCCTCCCCGCCCCCGGGCGTCCCGCCGCGGTCTCGCCTCCGCCCGGCTCTTGCCCTACTGGCGGTGGCGCCGCTGGGCGGGCATCAGTGCCTGCCTCTTGGGCAGCACTGTTAGCCTCTGGCTCCGGCTGGCCCGGCCCCGGCCCCGGCCCCGGCCCCGGCCCCGGCCCCGGCCCCGGCCCCGGCCCCTCCCGGGACCCGCCGAGGAGACAGACGGCGCGGCCGCTCCCGCCGCGTCCGCGGCGTCTTCCCCGGTCCGAGCTCTTCCGCTCGGCAGCGCGGCCCCCGCCCCCGAGCCGCCGGTGTCCCCTTCGAAAGAGGCAACATCTGGGGATACCCGGCCCGGGGCGGTTGAGGAGCGCCCGGCGGCCGTTTCTGGCCCCGGGCCGAGCGCTGACAGCCGCGTCTCGCCGGCAGGGAATGCGCTGCAGGGCCTGAGGGAGCGCTACCTGGAGGGTTCGCTGCTGGGGCGCGGCGGCTTCGGCAGCGTCTTCGCGGCCACGCGGCTCTCGGACGGCGCCCCGGTGAGTGGCGGGGCCGGCGGCGGGCGCAGGAGGCGGGGGGCAAAGGAGGGCGCAGGAGAAGGAGGATGGGGCTCGGCAGGGCGGGCGGCGAGCTCAGCCCGCTGCTCCCCTTGGCTTGCAGGTGGCCATCAAATGGGTGCCACGGACCCGCATCCGTCATTGGGGCGAGCTGGTGAGTGAGCGGGGGGGGTAGGGGTGGGGGTGGTGGGCAGCGGGAGAAGGCGGGGCGTGACGGGCGGGGATGAGCCGAGGCCCGGGAGGGTGGAAGGCGCCAGGACGCCTCGGGGGAGAGCGGGCGTGGGGGCAGCGGAGGGCGCAGAGCATCCCGGGCTGGGCGAGGGCTTCCCGAGCCCTGGCACGGCATCAGCCCCACTGACGGCATCGTGCTCCTCCCGCAGCCCAACGGCACCAGCGCACCACTCGAGGTCGTGCTGCTGGACAAGGTGTCCACCGGCTTCCCTGGTGTGGTGCAGCTCCTCGAGTGGCTCGAGCTCCCCAGCAACGTGGTGCTGGTGATGGAGCGGCCGGAGCAGTCTCAGGACCTGCTCCATTTCATTCGAGCGCGGGGCTTCCTGTCAGAGGAGGTGGCACGGGAGCTGTTCCGCCAGGTCCTGGAGGCCGTGCGGCACTGCACCAGCTGCGGGGTCCTTCACAGGGACCTGAAACCAGAGAACATCCTGGTTGACCTGGCCACGGGCCAGGCCAAATTGATTGACTTTGGCTGCGGCACCTACCTGCAAGACACAGCCTACACCAGCTTTGCAGGTGAGTCCTCACCAGGGTAGGCTCCCGGTGCCGGCATCTCGCGGCCCAACCTGGCTGTGGCAGCGGGGATTCTCCCTTTTGATGCCAGTCATGGGACCGAGTTTTCAGCCCAGTTGCTTTTGAGTGCGGGTGGCCGGGGGGCCATCTTCCAGCCCTGCTGGCAGCCTTCGCCAGCCACTCTGCCCAGGACTGGCGCTGGGGCTGGGGCAGCCAGTGTGACAAAAACACACCCGTGGGTGGGGGTAGCAGAGGGGGGGGGGCCAGAAGCTGTGCACCCGCCGGTTTGGTGTGCAGGCAAGAACCGGCTTGGACTGCTCAGCTCGCCTTGTTTGCCTTGGCTTCAGAATGTTTTTTTGGGGCAATGCAGGCAGGGAGGGTGAAGGCATGGTTTTCCCACCCCCGGCACTGAGCGGGTTTTCCCTTTGCATGGAATGCTTTAGCCTTGCCAGGGCTTCCGCTGCCCTCTTGTGACACCGGTGGCTTCTTTTACAACCCCCAGTTTGTCCACAAGTCACAGGCGC
Organism: Aphelocoma coerulescens; assembly: GCF_041296385.1. Lineage (NCBI taxonomy): Eukaryota > Metazoa > Chordata > Aves > Passeriformes > Corvidae > Aphelocoma > Aphelocoma coerulescens. Next base: position 1,398,067 of record NW_027183949.1, on the reverse strand, counting down.
TGGCGAGAGGGCAGCGGGTCATGCCGTGTGCCGCTGGTGCAGCCCCCGCGTGCCCAGGGATGCTGGGGCGAGGCTCCGGGAGCAGGCAGCATCCCGCTAATGAAGTGCCTCTCTATTCCGTAGGAACACCAGCGTACAGCCCCCCGGAATGGACCCATTTTGGCTGGTACTACGGCGAGGCAGCTACCGTCTGGTCCCTGGGCATCGTGCTGCACCAGATGGTCTGCGGGCGGCACCCGTTCCCGAAGGGCCGGAACATCAGCTGGGGCCAGCTGTCGCTCCCAGAACGGCTCTCTCAAGGTGCATGCTCATCCCTGCGGCACGGGGGGAATAGCAGTACTGGGAGACAGCAGCGGGCTCATGAGCATCCCGCTCTGGCAGCTGCCGAGGAGGTGGCACATGCCTCGCTCTCCTGCTCTCCTCCAAAACAAAGAATGGATGGGAAAGTTCAGGCACAGCTCGGAGCCCCCATGGCATGGCCTGGGCATGGCAATAGTGGGGCAAAGCGGACAGGAGCCTTCTGCAACTGACCGGCGCTTTCTGGTTTCTCCCCACAGACTGCAAGGAACTGATCAGATGGTGTCTGTCCCTGCACTCCTTGGACAGGCCCTCATTAGAAGACCTGTCGTGTGATCCTTGGCTGCAGGATATTCATCATCCATAGAAGAAGGGAGAGAGCCACAGGCACACTTTGATCCAGGGAGCCGGTAAGTTACAGCTCCACACGTGCCTTGGCCAGAAGAAGCCAAGAAACGCAGGCTTTTTTGCCCTGCCTGTATTGCTGCGCAGGGGTCGTCAGATGGGGACCCGCAGCCCTTGTGCTGGCGCTGAGCTGCTCTTCCCAGCACTGGTGGCTGCCGTGCAAGCTGCTTTTGCTTGTCCTGCTTCACTGACAGCCGGGGCCCTGGGCGGGGCACTGACAGCCTGCTCTCAGCCGCAGGGAAGAAGGAGCCCCTGGAGAAGCTGTACTCCTGCTGCTGCTGGAGACATGGAGGATGACGTCAAGGATGGCAAGCTCTTCCTCCACCTGGCCACCGGCAAGCTGAAGATGATGGGCTTCGATTCTGGCACCTTCTTCAAAGCCAGGCTCCACAGCGAATTTACAGATGAGTCCACAGCCAGGGGGATGCTCCCAGATTTGGGCATTGCACAGCCTGGCCGGGAAGCAAAGGTTCCCCCCTTTGCTGGGGCGGATGCAACTAATTCTTCAGCCGGCTGCCAAGCTGCTTTTCGGCAGGGCGGGCGGGATGGGCTGGGGTGCTTAGGAAATGGGAGTCGGCTCCTGGCCCTGCCAACAGCCCCCACCGCCCACTGTTCCTGGGGCTGGGGCTGGGGCAGCCAGCCCGACACAAACAAGCCCCCATGGCAGGAGCAGAGGTGGCACTCCAGGAGCTGTGCACGGGCTGCTTTGTTTTGCAGGAAAGGAAGGGCTTGGGCTGCTCCACTCGGCTTGTTTGCTTTGGGCTCGCTGTGCCTGTTGGGGGTCAGTGCGGGGGGGAGGGGAGAAAGCGTGGGCTTCCCTCGCCCGAGGGTGGGTTTTTCCCCAGCATGTAGGGAAGGTTGGGCCTTCCTCAGGCCCCCAACAGAGAGAAGACTTTTTACCTTTTTTCTTGTTTCTCCTTTTTGTCTGTAATCCCTTTTCATTAATTTGTTGTTTGTTTCCCTTAAAGGAAGCGTTGTAGGTGGTGTCCAGTCTGGATCGGGAAGTGCTTGGGACCAGCTGCAGCGTGGATGGGACGGGGCCTTGGAGAAGGCCGAGGACATCGCTTGGGAGCAGCTTTTCTTCCGGCGGCGGGTGGCGTGCGGTGGGTCCCCGTCTTCTTGGCACGGCTGGGATAAGGGCTTTTGGGAGATGGCAGCGAGCACAGGAGCATCCCAATGGGCAGCTGCTGAGGAGGTGGATCTGCCATGGCTGGCTGCGGGCGGTGGCACGTGTCCTGCCATCCTGCTCTCCTGCCAAAGGCAGCAGTGACGGGCGGCTTCGGGCACCGCTCTGAGCACAGCCAGCACGGCCTGGGCACCGCGGGCGGCTGGGACAAGGGGGACAGCAGCCTTCAAGTGACGGGCGGTTTCTGCTTTCTCTCCTTGCAGCCGGGCTCTGTGGATGCTGAGGCTGCTCTGGGCTCCGCCAGGGCTCTGCTGCGGCTCAGCACCGGGCCGGAAGAAGCCAAAGAAGAACCGGTGTGAGCCGCAGCAGAGACGTGCTCGAGCATTTCGGCAACGCAGCTCAAGCCTGCAGAGTGCACGCCTCCAGGGGAAAACATGACACCCCCCCCGCCCCCAAAATAAACTTGTTCAATAACTTGTGAAATGAAATCAATCTGGGATGACCCCAAATGGCATTTCTCAGCTTGCTCAAGCTTTAGCTCAGCCCTTCTCTGAACAGTTCTCTGCCCCGCCTGCCTTTTACTTCACAAGTGCTCCCTCTTTTCCCCCAGTGAGTTGCCAGCTCAGGGCAGTCTCTGTCGCACTGTAGCCTTCCTTGATGCCTTTGACCACGAGGAGGAGCGAGCCCCAGGTTTAGGGACTCATCCTGTCACTGGCAGAAGAACAGCAATGTCTCAGAGGTCCGGTGAGACCTGAGTGTCATTCAAGAGCTGCCCTCCAGGCCTCAGCTCTCCTCACTGTTAGCTTCCCACTGCCCCTTTTCCTCGTCCTTCCAGCAGGATGAGCTCTGTGAATGCCCTTGACCCTCCCCACTCCTGCCAGCCCAGCCACCCAGCTCAGTTTGGCTTAAGCTGAAGCTTCTTTGTCTCCTCTGGCACGCCAGTGCAGTTCCCTCTGCGGGGAGCAGCAGCCCCAGAGCACAGCAGGCAACAGCGCAGGCCGCACCTGCACCGGCTCCCCTCCACGCGTGGCTGGGCTCTTGGTGGCAACTAAATGCTCCCTGTTTGCAGCTGTCCCTGGAGGATGGCCCCAGGGCAGAGCCCAGCCCGGCTCCCACTGCATCCCCCGGAGCTTGGGGCAGACAGTGGTCCCAGAGCTGAGGTTCATGGTGCGCAGCCGGCGCTGTGGCTCGCAGTCGGTGTTTGCAAGTGTTGCGTTCTCACCTCCTGCAACTTGTGGGGAAAAGGAGCTGTGCGGCCGGGCCAGCACTGCCCCTCTGGGCAGTGACACGGCTGAAGGTCTTTGCTGTTGCAGAGGAGCCGGCATGGAGCCTTAGCAGGGCCTGGCAGGTGTGGAGCCGGATCTCGCCCGCTGTCCGGGGCTCGCTGCCCGCCAACCGCCCCCACCCGCCGCGCTCCCTTCTGCAGGGACGGAAGGCTCTGGCTGCACAAGGGTTCCCATAATGTCTTTGTACCCGTGGCTGCGGAACGAACACGGAGAGCGAAAGTGTCAGTCACGTTGCTTGCACATTCCTTCCTTTAGATACAAGGCACAGATCTCTTAAAAGGATAGGCAGGGATAGAGATTTCCCACATAGCCCTCTTTGGCGTAACTCACCTTGTAAGCTGGCGTCAGGGGCATTTTTTTCCCGGCCCTGTGGGAGTAGGTGTCCAAGAGCTGAAGTGAGCAGCATTTAGAAGCAGTTTCAAGATTTCTAGGCAGGAAGTGGAGCTGACAAGCATCTGTGTAACTCACCGTATTCATCGTGGAGACACGAGACCTGGAAAAATCCCAGCTCTCTGTGCATTTGTGCAAAAGGGGGAAGCAGCAGAAAGACTTTGTGTCTGCTTGTCCAAGCTCCAAGGAGCTGGGGTGGCAAAGGGTGGCCTGGGCTGGTGGCAGGTGAAGTCCTGTTTCATGTCATCATAGAGTGGCACAGGACAAAGCTAAAAGCACCCACAGCCACACTGATGAAGTCTTTCTGATGCTGCACATCCTAGAGGAAAAGCTGCTGTCACACAATCCATTGGTATTTATAACTTTTATTTGCAATACTTTAGGTCCAAGTTTCAAACCGCAATATTTTTACACTCAAGACACGGTCATGCACAATCCATATTTCAATTTCCTATTGCTTCAACCACAATTTAAAATAACTTAATATTGACAGCAAAACGCAAAATACTTAAAAAAGGATGCTGAGGTCAGTGAGATGGATCCATGCCATCAGCACATTTGCAAAGTAAATAACTTTGTTCTCTTTTTAAAAAGATCAGTTACCTCTTAATCCAAAGTTACAGAAGATTTTTCACTACACATTTGGTTTTTTCTCTTTCATATTTTTTCTGGTTTTTCTTTTTTCTAATTTTTTTTTTTAAAGAGATAACACGTCTTAAAAAAGGATTGTACAGCAAAATGAGATACATTTCTGCTCAACAATGAAAATGTAGGCTTCTCCTCTGTTTACTTTTGTCTGGATACCCTGAAGAAAAAATCTAGCAGACACCAGCAGAGGTGTAAAGGGGTTGCTTTGGACTAAAGTGGAGTTTAGCACTGGTGACATCCTGACCCAGTCAAGAGTTGCAGAATTCTTTTGCAGATCTCGAACCATGTGCTTGCGGGCACAGCACCTGCAGTGCTGATGCACCAGGGCACGAGAAGAACTCTGTTATTCCCGCACCGAATTTGGGCTCTGCCCAAGCAGGAGGTGCTGCAGTGCTTTGCTCCTCGTTGCCGTGTGGAGCAGCTCCCTTCCTGCTGGCTGAGCTGCTCAGGCAGAGCCCGGCAGCTCCTGACCCTGAAGGGCTGAGGCCTTTCCCCTGCTGCTGTGCTACAGACGGATTCAGCAGCATTGCTGTACGTGGGGATACACAGCGGGACCAAAAGCAGTTGCCTTTGTAGACCCTAAGCTGAAAGGTGAAAAATCTCAAGAGACGAGGATGGAAGAGACTGGCAGGCTGCCTGTTTGCTGTGCTGCCCCACTTGTGAGCGGCCCAGCTTTGCGTGAGGCAGAGTGAGAACAAGGGGCAGCTCCCTCCCTCCCAGCCCCGCAGCCAAGGGGTCCCTCCAGTCCTGGGGCTTGGGGCACCATCAGAAGCTTCCAAGCAAAGGTTATCTTTGAACTTGCTCATTCATGAAATGCGCACGGTCATGAGCGCTCTGATAGATGTATCCACCCATTAGTGAAACATGGATTGACCTTTCTGTATTTGGAAGCTGGACAGGGCCATGAAATCTGACATCTGGCCTTGTTTGGGGCTGTATGGTCCAAGTCAACTCCCTTGCTTCCTCCTTGAGCCCTGGCCAGGCTTTGGGAGAAACAAACGGGAGAATGAAACCAGATGTTCCCACGCTAGAAGTGCTGTCGGTTTGTTAGTTCAACACTATCAAAGGTGGGCCCTCTCACAGGGAGGTTGGAAGCCTCACCTGTGGGTGGAGGCACCTGCAGGAACTCCCAGTGTCCGGGAATGGCTCTCCAGTCCTTGGCTGTGACAGCTTCCCCCAGCTGATGGGTGGCTCTGGGTGATGGTAAAGTCTGAGGGTAACTGCTGCTGTCTCTTTCTTAATCACTACGGGCAATCTTTGGTAGGGATGATTGGGTGCATTGCTGAGCTTCTCCTTTTGTGATTCTTTGCTGCTTTGAACTACAGTAAATGACGCTGATTCCTTGAGTTGGTGTCTATGTCTTTGGTGCTGACCCTGCCCACTGGTAAAACAAATTTGGTATAGTCTGGCTGGATCACAACAAAATGCTGCTTTTTAAATGTAAGTGTAAGGAATCGGTCCCATCCAAAATTCCCGCATGGGAAGACCTTCCCTAGGGTTTGCTGGCTGTGGCGTGGGCTGAGGTCGGAGCTCCGTGCGAGCAATGAGGACGTCAATTGAAAGAAGCTGAAGCACTGGATGTATTAAAATGCATCCCAAAATTGCATATAGAAAAAGGAAAAGAACTTGTGGGTTTGGGAAGATGAGGGTGAATTTTGTTAACAGCATCTCGGAAACAGCACCAACAGAAGGAACGATTGTTGTTGAAACGCTCCCACATGGAGCAACAGAAGAAGTTTTTAATCTTGAGCTTGGATTTGTTTGAGCAAAGGAAATAATAATAATAACAACGAGAATAATAACAAAAAATAATGATCTACATGTTCATAATAAAATATAATAAAAATCGATGTTTATGTTTTCACATGTATATAATGACATTGTGAAATAATGCTCCAAATACCCATTTGTTAGCTTTGGCTGCTCAGGGATATAAGACTAAATATGCTACAGAAAAGGACTGGCCAGGACCCCAGCATCGCTGGGAAACTGTGGGAGATTGTATACAACAGATGAAGGAGGAAGGGATGAAAGTGGCTGTTTTTATAGGGTTTGCTGACGCTAGGACGTGGAATGCTTTGTCTGTTACTGCGAAAAATAAAGTGAGTAAGACTGCTGGGTTTTTCATATCCCAGACTATCCACAAGCTGCAGAACTGATTGAACAGATGAAGGGGTTGTTAAAAGAGCAGTTGAAAAATATAGGAGATGGGAATGTGTCGCAATGAAAAACCCACCTCCCAGATGTGCTCCATATCCTTAACAATGGGCCCACTGGGGAAATGGAAACCCCCTGGATGCGCATGGCTGCACCCAATTTGCAAATAGAACCACGGACAGTGACACTTTGACTTCCTGGGAAATTGTTCCGGGGGTGATGGTCCCTGACAGGGCCATCGCAGAGGCTGCAGGGCTGGACCTTTACGCATTAGAATTAATTAGGAAAAATCAGAAGCAAATGAGAGTTATCAGTACCGGCAGAGGAATTCAGGTTCCTCCGGGACACTTTGGTTTGATAACTGCCCACTCAAGCTTGGCCTTGACAAGTGTTCATATGGTGGGAGGAGTGGTTGGTGCAGATTATCAAGGAGAAATTAAAGTAGTTCTGTTAAACAATAGTGAACAACACTGGATTATTCAACCCCACGGCAGGGTAGCACAGTTATTGATATTGCCAGTTTTTAAAACAACCGTGAAAAAAGGACATCCACTTCACATCACTACTGTTCATGGAGATAAAGGGTTTGGATCCACCAGTCCTGATCATGGAGCCAGAGTGTGGGTCCAGAGGCCAAATGGCCCGCCCGAGCCAGCTGAAGTAAGAGCTGTAAACAAAGACAACACTGTTTGAATCCTGAAACCTGGGTGAGAAAGATGGGCACATGTCCCTGCAGCCAAGTGTTCTGTGAGAGAACAAAGAGATGTTACAGGATATTGTTTTGCAGAGCCTGCCAGACCAAATCTCCCTGTTTGCCCCAATGGTCCCTTTGGAAAGTGCTCTGATCCACGGCGCTCGATGTGAAGACTGATGTGCCACTGAGTGAGTGACTTCTGCAGACAGAAAGGGACCACTTAACAGTGAAACTATTGTTGATCTTGTTGATTTAATGTTGTCCTTGTAATCGGAGCACTGGTTGGGAAAATAGATTTCTAACAGCAGGAGCAGAGATAGGGAACTCATTTAACCTCAGTAATTGCTGGGTGCGTGCAGGTCCAGAAGGATTCGATGACTGGCCTTGGCTGGCCCATCTGGCCCAACCCAAATGGTGGGTTAGAAACTTGAGCACAGTTCACGATAAAAACAGAGCTCTAGACCGAGGGTGGCGATCCCCGACCGCTGCCTTTTCATAGAAAAGGCATTTCTTGCCTAAATCGGATAAAGAGGAATATGTGTAGGAAAAAGTGTCTGTGGATGGATGTTGTCTCCTGGAATAGGTTGTATGCACCCACACTGTAAACTGTTCAATTGCAGCCAGTATAAAGGGAAATGGAATCAAACTCACGGACAGCTCTTTAATCATGGCTGGGTTAAGCGTTCCGATGAAGATTGTGAAAAGATACCCTTAAAGCACTTCCCGTATGATATTTTGGCTTGTCAACAAAGAATTTCTAATACTTAAATCTAAGATTGTAGGATGAAAAGAATTGTTATGAAGGTTGCAGTTCGTCTCTAGGTCAAAGGACTGATTGAAGGAGTGAGGCCTGAACAACAGGCCCTGACTGAGGCCTGAACAACAGGCTCTGAGCCAAAGTTGACATCTAGATGAACCTTCCAACCAAATGTTCTATTTGTATCTGCTCATTAACAAAGCATTAGTAGCAATATGCTCTATGTTCATTGGTGAAACACGGATTGACCTTTCTGTATTTAGAAACTGGACGAGGCCCCATCTGGCCTTGTTTGGGGCTTTAGGATCAAACTCCCTCGGTTCCTCCTTGAGCCCTGGCCAGGCTTTGGGAGAAACCAAACAGGAGAATGAGACCAGATGTTCCCACACTAGCAGTGATGTCGGCTTGTTTGTTCAACGCTGTCAAAGCTGGGCCCTCTCACAGCGAGGTTGAAGCCTCGTTGCCCGCAAAGGTGGATGCACCTGCAGGAACTCCCAGGGTGCGGGAATGGCTCTCCAGTCCTTGGCTGTGACAGCTTCCCCCAGCTGATGTGAGGATGTGGATGATGGCAAGGCCTGAGGGTAACTGGTGCTGTCTCTTTCTTGATTACTGTACGCAATCTTTGGTAGTGATGATTGGGTGCTTTGCTGGGCTTCTCCTTTTGTGATTCTTTGCAGTTTTGCATTCTAATAACTTACACTATTCCTGAACTTGGTGTCTGTGTCTTTGGGGCTGACCCTGCCCACTGGCAAAACAGACGCTGAGGGCCCTCGGAGAACCAAAGGTGCCTTGCGACACCGTGGGGCCTCGTGTAACCAAGGGCGCCACAGTGACAGCGTGGGGCCCAAAGGAACCAAGGGGCCAGCGTGGCACTGCAAGGCCTCGTGGAACCATGGAGAGCATTGTGACACGGAGGGGAGTCTTATAATCAAGGGTCCATTGTTTTCCTCTCCCTGCCCCGGCCCCAGCCCTGCAAAGAAGCCCAGTCCTGTCTGGCCCTGCAGCAGGAACTGGAGGCACTGGAGGTGCGGGACAGTGACTCCGTGTCTGGAATGCTCAGGAGATCCTCAGCTCGGGCAGCTCCTGCAGCCCCAGGGCCCCGCTGCCCAGCACAGCAGCAGAGAGTTGGCTCTGGGGCTCCTCAGGCTGCTCCTGCTGCTATCCCAGGGACAGGGCTCCTCTTGCCAGGGCTCCTCTGCACACACACGAGCTCCTGCTCTTCTCCTGGCCCATCCCAGCTCCCCACAGAGCCTTTCCCAGGGGAACACGTCTGTGCTGGCCTGAGCAGCCCTTGCTGTAGCCTCTGCCCTGCTGCCCACAGCCCCCGAGCTGGGGGTGCTGCTCTGCAGAGCATGGGGGCTGTGCTGCCCGGGGCCATGGGCTGCCTCTGCTGGGCTGTGCTGCTCAAGCTGGGAGACAGAGCTCTGCAGCTGATGGTGCTCCCTGCACGGACCCCCTCCCACACAGGCTCTGCTGTGGCCATGGAGGGTGCTCCGAGGTGCCTGCCTTGTTCCAGGGCTGGCGCATGGGCTGGGGCTGCCCTGGATCCTCCTCCGCAAGTTTCCAGAGGGTCAGACGAGTCACTGCCCAGACTCCTTTCCCTGTACCTGCTGTGTCCCCTGGGGCTGCAGAGCTCTCATGGCTCACAGGAAACATTCAGTCCTTTATCTCTGGGTGAGCCCACCCTGGACAGGCCTGTGCCCAGGGAGCTCCACTCACGGCTGATCCCTGGCACACACTGTCCCTGCAGGTCCCCTGCGTTCTCCTGGCAGCTCCCAAGTCCCTCCAGAAGAACATTCCCCTGCCATCAGGCCTGGCACAAGCTGCAGAGCCCCAGGAAGGTTCATCACAGACCATTCACCATCTGGTGGGCACTGGCCACCACCAAGCAAAACCTGAACCACACCTGAGTCTCTTGAAGGCCACACTGGGACCCTGATCTCATCCCACTGAGCCCTGGGAGAACAAGGAACACAGGCAGCCTCTTTAGAGTCTCTTCCTTGGGCCTCTTCCTGACAGTGACTGTGCAGGGAGAGCAAAGCCTTCCTGCAGTGCCTTCAGGAGATGCCCTTTGCTGATGGAACTGCTGTGGCGGAGCCCAGCTGTGTCCCAGCAGTGCCCATGGCCTGTCCCTGCCTGTGACACGCAGCAGGACTCGCACCACCCGCACAGAGCTGTTGGCCTTACACCATCACAGCAGCTCCAAAGGAGAGAGTGGAAGTAATAAGAGAGGAGCTCTGAAAAGACCAAGCTCTGCTGCTCCCTGGCTGTGCTGCTCTGCTGGGACTCTTCCCTGCCCCACGCCTGCAAAACTGGTCCTGCCCTCCAGCTTCAGGGATGGACTCAACCAAAGGATCTTGAACAAAGACCTTGCTGATGGGTCCTTTCTTTCATGTGAATACACACAGAGCAGACTCCTCATTGACACAGTCCCTGTCAACAGTCCCATTCAGCCTGTAAACAGGGAATAAGATGCATAACAAAATCTGTTGGGTACAACATTAACATAGGAAAAGAAAAAAAGCCCCCAAAGCACCACCACCAAAACAACCTGAGAAGGCAGGCTGGGCCTCTAATGATTACACTTTAGCCTATGGAGCTGAAAACAGGCAGGTTTTTGCTTCTGGAAAGCATCCAGTCATCATTTTCCTCAGGGCATCCTTGAGCTCCTGGTTCCTCAGGCTGTAGATGAGGGACTTCAGGGCTGGAGGCAGCACCGAGTACAGAACTGGCAGTGCCAGGTCCAGGGATGGGGAGGACATGGAGGGGGGCTTCAAGCAGGCAACAAAGCCAGTGCTGAGGAACAGGGAGACCATGGCCAGGTGAGGGAGGCACGTGCAAAAGGTTTTGTGCCATCCCTGCTCAGAGGGGATCCTCAGCACAGCCCTGAAGATCTGCACATAGGAGAAAAGAAGGAACACAAATGAACCAAAAGTTAAACAGATGGAAAACACAACAAGCCCGAGTTCCCTGAGGTGGCAGTGTGAGCAGGAGAGCTTGAGGATGTGTGGGATTTCACCCAAGAACTGGCCCAGGGCACTGCCCTGGCACAGGGGCAAGGAAAAGGTAGTGGCCGTGTGCAGCAGAGCATTGAGAAAGGCACTGGCCCAGGCAGCTGCTGCCATGTGAGCACAAGCTCTGCTGCCCAGGAGGGTCCCGTAGTGCAGGGGTTTGCAGAGGGACACGTAGCGGTCGTAGCACTCGACGGCGGCGAGGAGGGAAAACTCCGCTGAAATGAGGAAGACAAAGAGAGAGAGAAAGAGAAAGAGAGAAAAAGAGAGAAAGAGAGAAAGAGAGAAAGAGAGAAAGAGAGAAGAGGAAGAGGAAGAGGAAGAGGAAGAGGAAGAGGAAGAGGAAGAGGAAGAGAGAAAGAGAGAAAGAGAGAAAGAGAAAGAGAAAGAGAAGGAGAAAGAGAAAGAGAAGGAGAAAGAGAGAAGGAGAAAGAGAAAGAGAAAGGGGCTGTGCAGCACCTCCTGCGTAGGAGGTGGTTGTGGTGTCCCAAAATGGAATTGTGCATGGCTTTGGGGACAGTGGTGCAGATGGAGCCCAGGTCGGTGAGGGCAAGGGTCAGCAGGAAGAAGAACATGGGGCTGTGCAGGTGCTGGCCGCAGGCTCCGGCGCTGATGATGAGGCCGCTGCCCAGGAGGGCAGCCAGGGAGATGCCCAGGAAGAGGCAGAAGTGCAGGAGCTGCAGCTGCCGCGTGTCTGCCAATGGCAGCAGGAGAAAGGGGCTGATGGAGCTGCTGTTGGACATTGGCTGTGTGTGGACATGGGGACCTGTTCATGGAGAAAAGTCAGTGACAGCTTAAGGGAAACGGCTCTCAGCCAAATCAAAGCCATGTCCCACAAATGCTTCTCCTGTCACACACTGACACCTTATGGGGATTCAGAGTGTCGCCACGGAGAACGGCTTTGGCTGGCCTGGGGCCTTGCGAGAGACGAGAGACGGGGCGGGCCGGGGCCGCGTCTGGCAGGAGGCGAGACAAAGAGCAAGAGGCGAGACAAAGAGCAGGATAGTTAACGGGAGATTGGGCGAGGAGATGGTAATCTGTAGCCCTTGGAGATGTAAAACATATAACCTTAGAAGCTGAAGTTTGTAGCTGCTGAACTGTGGGTTTGGAACAGTATATAAAGATGTGACTCGTGCGAGGAAATTTGGCTTTGCATGCGGCCGGCGAAGTCCGTGTTCCATCACCGACAACACCCTTCTGTTTTTCTAGCAGATCTTCCTTCAGCTCCAGCCGCAGCCCTGCTTGGTGCTGGCTGCGTGCGACATGAGTTTCAGGGCAATTGCTCCGGGGGGTTTTATAATTCAGCCTTGCTGTGCAGAAGTGGGAGGGGGACAGCCACCTGTCCTGGTGTTACACTTTGAAACCCCAGCTAACACAAGGGCACTCCCAGGGCCCAAGAACAGGAATGGCAAAAGCTGTTAAAGTGTTCTAGAGGTTTTTACAGCTCCTCTTCATCTCCCCGGCTGACTGGTTTTGGATGTCAGAAACACTCAGCATTGCTGCTGTCCTCGGGGAGAATAGAGCGAGTTCTGTGAGGCAAGGCGGTGAGTGGAGAGTGAGGGGAGGTGCTCTGTCACTCTGTCCTGTTCCAAGATCCTCTGGGCTTTCACCCTTGTCAGACAGAGGATAATCACCCTCCCATATTTCCCTTAGAAACCATCCCAACACTGCTGAGAGCAGATCGATCCACCACAGCCCATCAAATGTCCATCCCCTTCTCGAGGTCTCAGCCCCACATTGGTAGCCAAATACACACATGGCTCATTGCACCAAGCCAACAGCACTTTGTCCATCATCAAACTTCTGTGTCTCACTGTGGGGCTTTCAGGTAACACAAAGATGCTACACGACCTGTTTGCGTCCTGGAGGGAAGCTCCGAGCTTAGGGGGAATCCTCAAGAAGAAAGCCAAGTGTCCTAATGATGGCATTGGATGTAGGGAGATGGAGCTCCTTCCCTGGCTGCATTGCCCACAGCCGGGCACTGGGGCCAGCGTCACCCTGAGCCAGCTGAGCCAGCTGTGCCCCCTCCCAGAGCCCCCCAGTGCCAGGCAGATGCTCCCGGCCCTGTGCTCTGCAGAGGGAACTGGGCCCGGGACCGCAGAGCTGCCCCACAGCTCTGCTGCAGCTCTGCCTGCACAGGAGGGGCTTCACGCCTTGGAGCCCCGGCCCTGAGGGCAGAGGCTTGGCTGAGGGAGAGAGGAGGGGAGGGGGCTTGTTCAGAGGGAGGGGCTGCACTCGAGGGCATCCTGTGGAGGTCTCTAAGCTCTCCGTGCCACAACATTTCTGCCTTTTGTTTTCTCTCATTGCCTGATCTTCTCTCTGCTTGCTGAAGATCTTCCTCCTGGAGATGTTTCCCTGTGCCTGATCTCTTCCTGCCAGCACTCACAGACCCCATATCTCTGTGCACTCTCCTTGGCCCTACAGAAACCTGCCTGTTTGCAGGGCACTGGCTGGGGACAGGTTCTGTTTGCAGGTGGGAGAAAGGACAGGTCAGACTAAGCCTGGCGGGTCCAGCAAAGGTGATGCCGGTGCTCTCCGTGGGCAGAGGAGTGCCTTGAAAGCACTTTAGGAAACTCCTGCAGAGCACTCAAGTTACACTTCCCATGCCTTAGGGACTCTTACAAATGAAGAATTCCTTTATCACTTCCCCCCCTCCCATTCCCCAAGAGTAGGAAACGGAAAACACTCTCAGTGTGAGGAATGAGACAACTCTTTGTAGAAATTAAAACAATTTATTAAAACAGAAAAATTGAAAAATTGCAAAAAAAAAACTAACAAAATATAAAAATTTGGGATCCAAGTGGCTCAAGAGGTATGCCCCAGGAGCGCAGGGATTCAGGAACTTAGGCTTAAGGCAGCTCTGAACCTCAGGTAGAGGAAAGAAAAAAAAAAAAACTTGCAGTCTAGGCTGGTCAAAAAGAAATCTATTTCTAAAAGCCCCTAGAAAGGGGTAGGTTTCTCCAGCACTGCCTTAGCAAGCTGGAGAGGAAGGGAGAATGAGAGATGGGCGTGTCTGCTTTTCTCCCTTTTATAGCTTTTGCTCCGCTCACAGTCCGCCCACAGCCCACCCCTTTGGTTCAAGGTGATTGGTGCTCTCCCTCTGACAGACCATCTCCGTCCACCAATGGCTCCTCCTGGTCAGAGGGGTGATATTAGTTGAGATAAGGGTCATGTGCTTACGGGGGTATGGTTATGGGGGCTGGGCTGTTTGTTGCAACTGGGTTTTTTTTTTTTTTTTTAAATCTGCTTTGAAACCAAGATACAAGTAAAACATAAAAAAAATACATCCAACACATCTTAAAACACTTGTAAAGGTATACAGTAAACACAGGAAGACCATAAAAACTTGATTAGTGTACCTGGACTGATGGATTGATTTAACATTCAATTTAAAAATATTAAGCTCAAATTAATTAAAGCACTTAATATGCAAAGACCAAGCACAAATAGGGATTTCATGTATGACACTCAGGAAATTTCATCTTTATAGAAAGGCTTGTCTTGGAAATATTACTGGACTGAGCCTAAGCCCTGAGCATGTCCTCATGTTCTACACCAGGGATACTCAGAGAATGTACTTCCTGAATCCACAGTCAGTGGTATGTTCCAGCTTGAGGAGATCATTTCAGGAACTGCAGCTGCTTTGTCCTGCAGCCAGAGGCTTCCTGTGTCAAGGGCTGGGAATGATTCTCCCCCGGTCACTTGTCAGCATCTTCCCAGCCCTAACTGATGGAACCCCTCTGTGCCTCTGTGCCGTGCCCGGGCTGGCTGCAGGCAGTGCCCCAGCCGCCGGAAAGGCAGATCCTGTCCCTCCCTCATTGCTCGGGACTCTTCCCGGGGCACTGGGATGTGGGCATGTGCAATGCCAAGGGCAGGACCATGGGGTGGCCCCTGCCATGCTGCTGAGCAGCAAAAAAGAGGCAATGAGGCCCCAGGGCTGCAAGGGTCACTTGTCTCCCAACTGGCCCCAGGGGCAGGGACAGCAGCCCTGGCCAAAGTGCTGCAGAAGTTGCCTCTGTCAGGGCCTTGCAGCTTCTGCACATCCCTCTGCCCTCTCCGGCCCAGGCTGTCCTACAGTGTCCGTGCCCTGTGTCTCTGTCCCTGCAGGCTGTCCTCATCCCCCCGGCTGCCCCACCTCACCGGCCCCTTCCTTTGCTGATGGCTCTGCGGCCTGCCTGGCTCTGCCTTGGCACGCAAAGCCTTGGGCTGCTCCAGACTCCTTCTGGGGGACACGTGGCACCACAGCACTGCCCTGGGAGAGAAATTCCTTTCTCCTTGTGTCCAGTCTGGACCTCCCCACCTGCCCTTTGCATTAATTCTTTCTTTTGCCGGCTGTTCTCTACTATGTCAAAAGGATCCACCATCTCTGAAACCACCCTTCAAGCCCTCCCAGGACTCTCCTCCACTGTCCTCAGGCTCCACTCCACTGAGCACAGAGCCCCTTTGTCCCTATGTAGTGATCATGTGCTTGAGGCCACGGGCACCTGGACAAGAAGGTCGGTTCTTTTCTACAGGAAGGAAACCACAGAACCCCAGTGTTCTGAAGGCAGATGAGAGGCAGCCACCAGAGGCCAAGGCAAGCCAGACCTGTCTGTCCTTGCAGCTTCTGTCTGAAAGCAACCCTTGGACATATGGGGAGTTTTGGAGGTGGAGTTCCATTTCAGCTGTGGGTGCCTGGACCGGAATGACAGCTCTTCTCCCCAGGAAGGAAAGGGCAGAGCCCCAGGGTTTCAAAGGCTGATTAGTGGTGGCTCAAGGAGGCCAAGGCCAGCCAGACCTGTTTGTCTTGGCAGCTTTTGTCTTGGAGCGATCCTTGGATAGAGGGAATTTGGGAGGCCAAATCCCAGTTTTGTCCATGGACGTCTGGCCAAGAAGGACAGTTCTTTTCCATTGGCAGAAAAGTGAGGAGCCCCAGTGTTTCAAAGGCAGATGAGAGCTGGCCCTCAGGAATGCAAGGGGAGCTGGACATTCCTGGCAGCTTTTGTCTGGGAGCTATTCCTTGGATAGATGGAATTTCAGAGGTGGATTCCCAGTTTTGGCCATGGATGGCTGGACTTGAAAGATGTTTTTTTCCATGGGAAGAAAAGCACAGCCCCCCCCGTGTTTTGAAGGCAGATGAGAGGTGGCCCCTAAGAGGCCAAGGCCAGCCTGAGCTGTCTGTCCTGGCAGGTTTCACATGGGAACAATCCTCGGATAGAATCAAATTTGGAGGTAGAATCCTAATTTCAGCCATGGGTCCCTGGAGGAGAAGGACAGTTCTTTCCCACAGAAAGGAAAGCAAGGAACTCCAGCATTTCAGGGGCAGATGAGAAGCAACCCTCAACATGCCAAGGTCAGCCGGACCAGGCAGGTGGCCCCAGGAGGCCAAGCCAACCAGTCCTGTTCCATGTTCTTTGGATCCTTGGGGCCCTGCAGCATCACAATTTTGTTCCCCTGAGGCCCAGCAATATCACAGTGGTCTCCTTGGCTCTACAGCGGCACAAAGGCCCCTTGCTTCCATGAGGCCTTGCTGTGTCCAAACGGTTTCCTTGCTTCCATGGGGCTGCAAAATACCACTATGGCCCACTGGTTCCATGAGGTCACAGAGTGTCACAGTGGTCTCCATGATTCCATAAGGTCCTGCAGTGTCACAATGGCTCCTTGGTTCTATTGGGCTCCCCAGGATCACAGTGGCCCCTTGGTTCCACAAGGCCTGGCTGTGTCACACTGGCCCTTTGCTTCCATGAGACCTTGCAGTGTCACAATGGTTTCCTTGGTTCTATGAGGCCCTGTGGTGTCACAATGGCCCCTTGATTCCATTGGGCCTCTTACTGTTACGTAGTTCTTAGTTCCGTGATGCCCTGTAGTGTCACAGTGGTCTCCTTGGCCCCATGGTGCCACGCAGTGTCCCAAGGGCCCCTTGGTTCTATGAGGCCTGGCTGTGTCACAATGGCCCCTGGCTCCCATGAGGCCCTGTGATGTCACAATGGTCTCATTGGTTCCACGAGGCCCTGCAGGTCCACAATGGCCCTTCGGTGTCACAAGGCCTTGAAGTGTCATAATAGTCTCAGCGGGTTCCCCCGCTGCTTCACAATGGCCTCCTTGGTTCCGTGATGCCCCGTAGCGTAACAATGGTATCCTTGCTTCCACACAGTCAGAATGGCCCCGTGGCCTCATGGAGCCCCACAGTGTCACTGCGATCCCCTTGATTCCACGAGGCCCTGCCGTGCTACAATGACCCCTTGGTTATACAAGGCCCTGCGGTGTCACAATGGCCCCTTGGTTCTGAAGTGTGCAAGAGCCTAATCATAGGAGAAAGGCTCCAAAAAATGCTTTGTCATTATCACTGCTCAGCACCAGAAAGGCTTCAAAAGTGCTTCGTCATTATGGCTGCTTATCATAATCACTTTTGAACGCCTGGAAACTACGTGCCGTACGGGCCGTGCATAGCCCGCCTGGAGGCCCATAAAAAGGAAGGCAAAACTGGTGCAAAATGTGGAGGCGAAAGCGAAAGGTAGAATCCCTGCCCTTTGCCTTTCCCCACACCACCACCATCGCCAGCCACGAGACACCCTGAGGCCTCCGGGAGCCGACGCCGCCCGCCTGGGGAGAACCCCCCAATCCTTCACCCTGGACTGAAATCCCGAGTGAGCTGTGCAACCCCTACCCCTGCTCCTTCGTCCCAGGCGGACCGAGGTTCAGCTGCAAGCATGGAGCCTGCATCTCGGAGGACGGGCCGCCGCTTTCCAGCCAAACTGCTCCAGAGACGGGAAGAGGCAGATAAGACGCTTCAAACAGCAGGGAAAAAAAAGGCAAAAACTTCTCCACTTCCCCCACCCTGTCTCAGCAGCAACAAAGGTAGCACAGTGTGGTGGTGACTTATCCTATGCTTTTAGAGTAACCTTGGCTTTTTCTAACTCTTCTCTACTTTTCTCCTTCTTTCGCTTTGCCTCTCTTACCATTAGATAAACAGATACCCATTTTTTTGGCACCAACATTTAATCTCGTTTGGTTTTAATCTCATCTCTGGGAATATTTTGAACCTTCAAAGTTCTTTCCTTTTTATACTCAGAGATTTTGTTTTCTTTGCCCTTCTGGGTGTAAATCAGATAGTAACAAAGTGTCATAATGGTCTCCACGCTTCCATGAGGCCCCACGATGTCACAATGGACTTTTGGTTCCATGAACTTTCGTTCTGTCAGCAACAGTCTCCTTGGGTCCGCAGTGTCACAATGGACCCTTGGCTCCATGAGGTTCAGTAGCGTAACATGGACGCCTTGATTCCATGAGGTTGTGTAGTGTCACAATGATCTCCTTGCTTCTGCGGCCCTGCTGTGTAACAATGGGCCTGTGGTTCCATGAAGTTCTGTACTGTCAACCATGATCTCCTTGCTTGCACAGTGCCATAACTGACCCTTGGTTCCATGAGGCGCCTGGCCTCCAACAGCCTCTAAGAGACCCTTATGGCCCCTCAAGGCCCCTCACAGCCCCTCATGACCCCTCGGTGCCCCTCACAGCTCCCCAGGGCCCCTCATGGCAGCTCACAGTCCCTCACAGTTCATGGCCCCTCATGACCCTTCACAGCCCCTAACAATCTCTCATGGCCCCTCACAGCACCTCATGGCCCCTCATGGCCCCTCACGGCCCCTCACGACTCCTCATGACCCTTCACAGCCCCTAACAAGCCCTCATGGGCGCCTCACAGCCCTTCACAGCCCCTCATGGCCTCTCACAGCCCAAGGCATGGGACTCCTTCCGAAGGAGAAGAGATCAGGCTCTGCTTGTTCTCCTTTTATTTTGGTCACTTCACAGTGATGAGTAAAGGAAAGCTGAAATGGAGCCTTTCCCCAGCATTTCCCTCTGGGATAATTGCGGGGCTGAAGCTCTGTGCTGGCGCTGGCCCATGTGTGAACATCGCTGCAGCCCCCCACAGCCTTTGCTCTCCCCCGTGTCCATTCCCGGTCCCTGAGACCCGCCCAGCTCTGGCAGCAGCAGGAGCCACCGCGCAGTGGGCCCTGTACCGGCACAGCCGGGGCTCCTGGCCAAGAGCAGCAGCAGCGCCAGCCCCTTCCCACCTGCTTGTGCCTCGGCTTCCCAAGAGGTTTTTCCCGGTGAATTTCTGGACTAGAGACACAATCAGCCACAAACAGACCTGATTCCTCAGAGCCCGGCTGTGCTGCCCTGATGCAACCTTCAGAGAAAGAAAGGATCCGGTTCCAGCACTGTTCCCAGCACCGTTTCACTCATCCTCAGGTGACAGCAGGAGGCTTTTCTTGCGTTTGCCTTGGGAATTACAGATCATGGCTGCTCTTCCCCCTCTTCTGGTTGCCACTTGAATTTTATCTGAAAAACTGCAATTGCCTCTTTTGATCGGTGCTAGCCACAGTGCTTTTCTGATGGGGAATTCAGATGCTTTGTTGCAGGCATCCTGATTAGCAGATCTTGAAATGTTCACAGGTCTATAAGCAAAAAGTCGAGGAGAATGAAAGCCATACAGGCCACATTCACAGCGCTCAAACACAGCCCTGTTGCTGGTGCTCTTGAAATAGAATCAGCTGCCAGAGGCCAGCACAGAAATTGCCTCTGGAGTGTGGAATGAAACGAAAAAATCCACCGGGAGAAAGAGGAAGCAGAACTTCTGCACTCGCTTCATTGCTTCTTCCCAGCAGCAGGAGACGTGGATGTCCAGAGGTACGTCCCGCTGCTGCTGACCACAGTGAGAGCACAGCCTGCTGCCCAGTCCCAGCGGGAACCCGAGCCCAGCCCGGGGAGCTCCCGCAGCGTCGGCAGCTCAGCGGACGCGGTGCCAGGGCCGCAGCCCCGGGAACACGCCCGCCCATTGTGGGGCAGCGGCGCAGGCCCAATGTCCTGCGGCCCAAACTTGCTGCTGCTGCTGCTGCTGCTGCTGCTACGCAAGGCCCATCCTTCTCCCCCTGCTCCTCTCCCAGCACGGCGCAAATTGCACCTCGCGGGATGCTTCCCCGGAGGCTGCTCAGGCGCCCCGCTCCTCTTTCACCTGAGCGTCACTGCGGAGGAATCTTTGGCGCACTTCCGTAAGCCCGGGCCTCTCGCTTCGTGCTGAATCGGGGATGCAAATGGCCTTGTTAGGAAAGTCAAAAGCCAAGGGAATGGATTAGGAATTATTTGAAAAAACTACCCTTCTTCCAGGCAAGGTACACCAAGTCATTTCCCGCATTTCTCCTTTGCTGATTCTTTCAGTCGCCTGCTCGGCGAGCTCCAGCTTCTTCTGCTGCTTCCTGTGAACCGATTGCACTCTCGATTTGAGCACCAACGCACCAGATGTGCAAGTATCTACGCTGAACTCAGAAACCAACTGCCTCTGTCAGACCATTTTCACAGTCCAGCTCACTTGCAAGATGTCCACTGAGAGCTTGGAAGGATTAGCCCCCAGCTCTCCACTTCTGGCTGCAGGCTCCGGAGATTCTTTCTCTCCATTCAGCCAGCCTAACAATTGCTGCTACCCCCTCCTCCTGTTTCCTTAGCCTACAACAGTAACGACGAAAACCTTACCCACGGCACAACTCGCTAGTCCACCAGGAGGAGAAAGGACAAGTTGTCAAGCTCTCAAAACCTTGGTCCTGCTTTGCTGCAAGAGTCCTGCTGCACGCACAGTGTGGCAAGCCAAGAGAAGCTGCATGTGATGGCACATCTTGTGACAGGAGCTCCAGCTCGGTCTCCAGGAAAGGGTCTTGAAAAGAGCAAACATCACTGTGGACAAGATTCTTGCAAAAGCAAAACAGCTTCCCAGAAGGGACATGCAAACGGAAAGAAACAACCCAAGATGTTCCCGTATACTATTAATTGCTTCCCTTCTATGCTCCCCTTTTCTGTCTTGCACTAGTTCTACCTCACAGTCCTTCCAAACTGATCTTACCTCAAACACCTAGGACTTAGCAAGTTTGAGACACTCTACAATACCAAGAGCTACACACAGCTTGCCTTCTCCCTGTTTGGCTTTGAAAGCAATGCTGGAGACCCCAGAAGCCTGCCAAGGGAAGATTTTAGAGCCCAGTGCCTTGCTCGGCTCTGGCTTCTAGAGACAGGGCATGTGCTCCCATGGGACTGCACCCTCAGCAGTGACAATAGACAGCAGCAGCAACAAAGGTGATTCCCATGACACTGTCGCAGGGCTCAAGACTCCGTGTCTTGGCTTCACATGGCAAAGCTCACTGTCCGTTTGGACAGACTCAGCATCCAAACTAGTCTGCTTTTCTACCTGTGTCAATGAACAGCAGGAGAAGGAAACCAGCCAGCAGTTTCTTTGCAGAGAGGGCCTTTGTTCCAGGCTGAAAGTGCTGGATTGGCAGGGAGGAGGCAAACAGCTGAGAGCTTAGCTGCTCTATTGGACCGGCATCAGAACTCAGCAAAAAGAGTGTTTCCATTCTTTTATTTGAAGCCTCCTATCGGCAGTCTCCGATTTTCACCTGAAACCGGACAAGAAAACAGCAACAGCCCTGCCGACGAGGGCACCGCGCCGGGCACGGCCCCGCCGCTCGCACTGCCCACGCCGAGCGGCCGGGGAGCAGCGCTGCACCGCGCAGGGGCTGCACGTCTCCCTCCTCACGTCCTGCTCTGCCCTCCCACGGGGCTGCCTCTGCCTGGCGCTGGCAGGCTCCTCATTCAGCACTTTGCTCTGCTCCAGGCGAAAAGCGCGGACAGCGCTTTGGTTGCTCGCGAGCAAGAGACCGCGGCGCGGGGCGAGCCAGCAGCAGCAGGGGCAAGTTGCAAGATTGCCGCAAGGAAGAGTTACAATCTGGTGAAGAAGAAGCTAAACAAGACGGTGCGTTTGGCGCGGCTGCGGGAGGAAGAGATGCTCCGGGACTCCGCTTCGGCCCCGGAGCGGCCCGTGCTGGCCCGGGGCGCGCGGGGCTCGGCCGCGGGGCGCGCGGGGGAAAAACGGACACCCGGGCAACAGACACACGGACACGCGGACCAACGCTCCCAGCGCTTCGGCGGCAGCAGCGGCAGCGGCAGCAGCGGCAGCAGCGGCAGCAGCAGAAGAGCAATACAAGAGCAGCGGTTCTCCAGACCCTCTGCGTTCCTTCTCCTGTTCCTCCTCTCCTTCTCCCAGTGTCCCGCATCCCCTGTCCCGCTCTCCCTTCAGTGCTCCACCCCCTCCGCCCCTTCCGCGGCCTCCCTCTCCCCATGCCAGGCCGGGCCATGCCCCCGGCCCGCCCCCGGCCCCGGGCGGGGCTGCGCCCTCCCCGCCCCCGGGCGTCCCGCCGCGGTCTCGCCTCCGCCCGGCTCTTGCCCTACTGGCGGTGGCGCCGCTGGGCGGGCATCAGTGCCTGCCTCTTGGGCAGCACTGTTAGCCTCTGGCTCCGGCTGGCCCGGCCCCGGCCCCGGCCCCGGCCCCGGCCCCGGCCCCGGCTCCTCCCGGGACCCGCCGAGGAGACAGACGGCGCGGCCGCTCCCGCCGCGTCCGCGGCGTCTTCCCCGGTCCGAGCTCTCCCGCTCGGCAGCGCGGCCCCCGCCCCCGAGCCGCCGGTGTCCCCTTCGAAAGAGGCAACATCTGGGGATACCCGGCCCGGGGCGGTTGAGGAGCGCCCGGCGGCCGTTTCTGGCCCCGGGCCGAGCGCTGACAGCCGCGTCTCGCCGGCAGGGAATGCGCTGCAGGGCCTAAGGGAGCGCTACCTGGAGGGTTCGCTGCTGGGGCGCGGCGGCTTCGGCAGCGTCTTCGCGGCCACGCGGCTCTCGGACGGCGCCCCGGTGAGTGGCGGGGCCGGCGGCGGGCGCAGGAGGCGGGGGGCGGAGGAGGGCGCAGGAGAAGGAGGATGGGGCTCGGCAGGGCGGGCGGCGAGCTCAGCCCGCTGCTCCCCTTGGCTTGCAGGTGGCCATCAAATGGGTGCCACGGACCCGCATCCGTCATTGGGGCGAGCTGGTGAGTGAGCGGGGGGGTAGGGGTGGGGGTGGTGGGCAGCGGGAGAAGGCGGGGCGTGACGGGCGGGGATGAGCCGAGGCCCGGGAGGGTGGAAGGCGCCAGGACGCCTCGGGGGAGAGCGGGCGTGGGGGCAGCGGAGGGCGCAGAGCATCCTGGGCTGGGCGAGGGCTTCCCGAGCCCTGGCACGGCATCAGCCCCACTGACGGCATCGTGCTCCTCCCGCAGCCCAACGGCACCAGCGCACCACTCGAGGTCGTGCTGCTGGACAAGGTGTCCACCGGCTTCCCTGGTGTGGTGCAGCTCCTCGAGTGGCTCGAGCTGCCCAGCAACGTGGTGCTGGTGATGGAGCGGCCGGAGCAGTCTCAGGACCTGCTCCATTTCATTCGAGCGCGGGGCTTCCTGTCCGAGGAGGTGGCACGGGAGCTGTTCCGCCAGGTCCTGGAGGCCGTGCGGCACTGCACCAGCTGCGGGGTCCTTCACAGGGACCTGAAACCAGAGAACATCCTGGTTGACCTGGCCACGGGCCAGGCCAAATTGATTGACTTTGGCTGCGGCACCTACCTGCAAGACACAGCCTACACCAGCTTTGCAGGTGAGTCCTCGCCGGGGTAGGCTCCCGGTGCCGGCATCTCGCGGCCCAACCTGGCTGTGGCAGCGGGGATTCTCCCTTTTGATGCCAGTCATGGGACCGAGTTTTCAGCCCAGTTGCTTTTGAGTGCGGGTGGCCGGGGGGCCATCTTCCAGCCCTGCTGGCAGCCTTTGCCAGCCACTCTGCCCAGGACTGGCGCTGGGGCTGGGGCAGCCAGTGTGACAAAAACACACCCGTGGGTGGGGGTAGCAGAGAGGGGGGGGCCAGAAGCTGTGCACCCGCCGGTTTGGTGTGCAGGCAAGAACCGGCTTGGACTGCTCAGCTCGCCTTGTTTGCCTTGGCTTCAGAATGTTTTTTTGGGGCAATGCAGGCAGGGAGGGTGAAGGCATGGTTTTCCCACCCCCGGCACTGAGCGGGTTTTCCCTTTGCATGGAATGCTTGAGCCTTGCCAGGGCTTCCGCTGCCCTCTTGTGACACCGGTGGCTTCTTTTACAACCCCCAGTTTGTCCACAAGTCACAGGCGCTGGCGAGAGGGCAGCGGGTCATGCCGCGTGCCACCGGTGCGGCCCCTGCGTGCCCAGGGATGCTGGGGCGAGGCTCCGGGAGCAGGCAGCATCCCGCTAATGAAGTGCCTCTCTATTCCGTAGGAACACCAGCGTACAGCCCCCCGGAATGGACCCATTTTGGCTGGTACTACGGCGAGGCAGCTACCGTCTGGTCCCTGGGCATCGTGCTGCACCAGATGGTCTGCGGGCGGCACCCGTTCCCGAAGGGCCGGAACATCAGCTGGGGCCAGCTGTCGCTCCCAGAACGGCTCTCTCAAGGTGGATGCTCATCCCTGCGGCACGGGGGGAATAGCAGTACTGGGAGACAGCAGCGGGCTCATGAGCATCCCGCTCTGGCAGCTGCCGAGGAGGTGGCACATGCCTCGCTCTCCTGCTCTCCTCCAAAACAAAGAATGGATGGGAAAGTTCAGGCACAGCTCGGAGCCCCCATGGCATGGCCTGGGCATGGCAATAGTGGGGCAAAGCGGACAGGAGCCTTCTGCAACTGACCGGCGCTTTCTGGTTTCTCCCCACAGACTGCAAGGAACTGATCAGATGGTGTCTGTCCCTGCACTCCTTGGACAGGCCCTCATTAGAAGACCTGTCGTGTGATCCTTGGCTGCAGGATATTCATCATCCATAGAAGAAGGGAGAGAGCCACAGGCACACTTTGATCCAGGGAGCCGGTAAGTTACAGCTCCACACGTGCCTTGGCCAGAAGAAGCCAAGAAACGCAGGCTTTTTTGCCCTGCCTGTATCGCTGCGCAGGGGTCGTCAGATGGGGACCCGCAGCCCTTGTGCTGGCGCTGAGCTGCTCTTCCCAGCACTGGTGGCTGCCGTGCAAGCTGCTTTTGCTTGTCCTGCTTCACTGACAGCCGGGGCCCTGGGCGGGGCACTGACAGCCTGCTCTCAGCCGCAGGGAAGAAGGAGCCCCTGGAGAAGCTGTACTCCTGCTGCTGCTGGAGACATGGAGGACGACGTCAAGGATGGCAAGCTCTTCCTCGACCTGGCCACCGGCAAGCTGAAGATGATGGGCTTCGATTCTGGCACCTTCTTCAAAGCCAGGCTCCACAGCGAATTTACAGATGAGTCCACAGCCAAGGGGATGCTCCCAGATTTGGGCATTGCACGGCCTGGCCGGGAAGCAAAGGTTCCCCCCTTTGCTGGGGCGGATGCAACTAATTCTTCAGCCGGCTGCCAAGCTGCTTTTCGGCAGGGCGGGCGGGATGGGCTGGGGTGCTTAGGAAATGGGAGTCGGCCCCTGGCCCTGCCAACAGCCCCCACCGCCCACTGTTCCCCGGGCTGGGGCTGGGGCAGCCAGCCCGACACAAACAAGCCCCCATGGCAGGAGCAGATGTGGCACTCCAGGAGCTGTGCACGGGCTGCTTTGTTTTGCAGGAAAGGAAGGGCTTGGGCTGCTCCACTCGGCTTGTTTGCTTTGGGCTCGCTGTGCCTGTTGGGGGTCAGTGCGGGGGGGAGGGGAGAAAGCATGGGCTTCCCTCGCCCGAGGGTGGGTTTTTCCCCAGCATGTAGGGAAGGTTGGGCCTTCCTCAGGCCCCCAACAGAGAGAAGACTTTTTACCTTTTTTCTTGTTTCTCCTTTTTGTCTGTAATCCCTTTTCATTAATTTGTTGTTTGTTTCCCTTAAAGGAGGTGTTGTAGGTGGTGTCCAATCTGGATCGGGAAGTGCTTGGGACCAGCTGCAGCGTGGATGGGACGGGGCCTTGGAGAAGGCCGAGGACATCGCTTGGGAGCAGCTTTTCTTCCGGCGGCGGGTGGCGTGCGGTGGGTCCCCGTCTTCTTGGCACGGCTGGGATAAGGGCTTTTGGGAGATGGCAGCGAGCACAGGAGCATCCCAATGGGCAGCTGCTGAGGAGGTGGATCTGCCACGGCTGGCTGCGGGCGGTGGCACATGTCCTGCCATCCTGCTCTCCTGCCAAAGGCAGCAGTGACGGGCGGCTTCGGGCACCGCTCTGAGCACAGCCAGCACGGCCTGGGCACCGCGGGCGGCTGGGACAAGGGGGACAGCAGCCTTCAAGTGACGGGCGGTTTCTGCTTTCTCTCCTTGCAGCCGGGCTCTGTGGATGCTGAGGCTGCTCTGGGCTCCGCCAGGGCTCTGCTGCGGCTCAGCACCGGGCCGGAAGAAGCCAAAGAAGAACCGGTGTGAGCCGCAGCAGAGACGTGCTCGAGCATTTCAGCAACGCAGCTCAAGCCTGCAGAGTGCACGCCTCCAGGGGAAAACATGACACCCCCCCCCGCCCCCAAAATAAACTTGTTCAATAACTTGTGAAATGAAATCAATCTGGGATGACCCCAAATGACATTTCTCAGCTTGCTCAAGCTTTAGCTCAGCCCTTCTCTGAACAGTTCTCTGCCCCGCCTGCCTTTTACTTCACAAGTGCTCCCTCTTTTCCCCCAGTGAGTTGCCAGCTCAGGGCAGTCTCTGTCGCACTGTAGCCTTCCTTGATGCCTTTGACCACAAGGAGGAGCGAGCCCCAGGTTTAGGGACTCATCCTGTCACTGGCAGAAGAACAGCAATGTCTCAGAGGTCCGGTGAGACCTGAGTGTCATTCAAGAGCTGCCCTCCAGGCCTCAGCTCTCCTCACTGTTAGCTTCCCACTGCCCCTTTTCCTCGTCCTTCCAGCAGGATGAGCTCTGTGAATGCCCTTGACCCTCCCCACTCCTGCCAGCCCAGCCACCCAGCTCAGTTTGGCTTAAGCTGAAGCTTCTTTGTCTCCTCTGGCACGCCAGTGCAGTTCCCTCTGCGGGGAGCAGCAGCCCCAGAGCACAGCAGGCAACAGCGCAGGCCGCACCTGCACCGGCTCCCCTCCACGCGTGGCTGGGCTCTTGGTGGCAACTAAATGCTCCCTGTTTGCAGCTGTCCCTGGAGGATGGCCCCAGGGCAGAGCCCAGCCCGGCTCCCACTGCATCCCCCGGAGCTTGGGGCAGACAGTGGTCCCAGAGCTGAGGTTCATGGTGCGCAGCCGGCGCTGTGGCTCGCAGTCGGTGTTTGCAAGTGTTGCGTTCTCACCTCCTGCAACTTGTGGGGAAAAGGAGCTGTGCGGCCGGGCCAGCACTGCCCCTCTGGGCAGTGACACGGCTGAAGGTCTTTGCTGTTGCAGAGGAGCCGGCATGGAGCCTTAGCAGGGCCTGGCAGGTGTGGAGCCGGATCTCGCCCGCTGTCCGGGGCTCGCTGCCCGCCAACCGCCCCCACCCGCCGCGCTCCCTTCTGCAGGGACAGAAGGCTCTGGCTGCACAAGGGTTCCCATAATGTCTTTGTACCCGTGGCTGCGGAACGAACACGGAGAGCGAAAGTGTCAGTCACGTTGCTTGCACGTTCCTTCCTTTAGATACAAGGCACAGATCTCTTAAAAGGATAGGCAGGGATAGAGATTTCCCACATAGCCCTCTTTGGCGTAACTCACCTTGTAAGCTGGCGTCAGGGGCATTTTTTTCCCGGCTCTGTGGGAGTAGGTGTCCAAGAGCTGAAGTGAGCAGCATTTAGAAGCAGTTTCAAGATTTCTAGGCAGGAAGTGGAGCTGACAAGCATCTGTGTAACTCACCATATTCATCGTGGAGACACGAGACCTGGAAAAATCCCAGCTCTCTGTGCATTTGTGCAAAAGGGGGAAGCAGCAGAAAGACTTTGTGTCTGCTTGTCCAAGCTCCAAGGAGCTGGGGTGGCAAAGGGTGGCCTGGGCTGGTGGCAGGTGAAGTCCTGTTTCATGTCATCATAGAGTGGCACAGGACAAAGCTAAAAGCACCCACAGCCACACTGATGAAGTCTTTCTGATGCTGCACATCCTAGAGGAAAAGCTGCTGTCACACAATCCATTGGTATTTATAACTTTTATTTGCAATACTTTAGGTCCAAGTTTCAAACCGCAATATTTTTACACTCAAGACACGGTCATGCACAATCCATATTTCAATTTCCTATTGCTTCAACCACAATTTAAAATAACTTAATATTGACAACAAAACCCAAAATCTTTAAAAAAGGATGCTGAGGTCAGTGAGATGGATCCATGCCATCAGCACATTTGCAAAGTAAATAACTTTGTTCTCTTTTTAAAAAGATCAGTTACCTCTTAATCCAAAGTTACAGAAGATTTTTCACTACACATTTGGTTTTTTCTCTTTCATATTTTTTCTGGTTTTTCTTTTTTCTAATTTTTTTTTTTTTTAAAGAGATAACACGTCTTAAAAAAGGATTGTACAGCAAAATGAGATACATTTCTGCTCAACAATGAAAATGTAGGCTCCTCCTCTGTTTACTTTTGTCTGGATACCCTGAAGAAAAAAATCTAGCAGACACCAGCAGAGGTGTAAACGGGTTGCTTTGGACTAAAGTGGAGTTTAGCACTGGTGACATCCTGACCCAGTCAAGAGTTGCAGAATTCTTTTGCAGATCTCGAACCATGTGCTTGCGGGCACAGCACCTGCAGTGCTGATGCACCAGGGCACGAGAAGAACTCTGTTATTCCCGCACCGAATTTGGGCTCTGCCCAAGCAGGAGGTGCTGCAGTGCTTTGCTCCTCGCTGCCGTGTGGAGCAGCTCCCTTCCTGCTGGCTGAGCTGCTCAGGCAGAGCCCGGCAGCTCCTGACCCTGAAGGGCTGAGGCCTTTCCCCTGCTGCTGTGCTACAGACGGATTCAGCAGCATTGCTGTACGTGGGGATACACAGCGGGACCAAAAGCAGTTGCCTTTGTAGACCCTAAGCTGAAAGGTGAAAAATCTCAAGAGACGAGGATGGAAGAGACTGGCAGGCTGCCTGTTTGCTGTGCTGCCCCACTTGTGAGCGGCCCAGCTTTGCGTGAGGCAGAGTGAGAACAAGGGGCAGCTCCCTCCCTCCCAGCCCCGCAGCCAAGGGGTCCCTCCAGTCCTGGGGCTTGGGGCACCATCAGAACCTTCCAAGCAAAGGTTATCTTTGAACTTGCTCATTCATGAAATGCGCACGGTCATGAGCGCTCTGATAGATGTATCCACCCATTAGTGAAACATGGATTGACCTTTCTGTATTTGGAAGCTGGACAAGGCCATGAAATCTGACATCTGGCCTTGTTTGGGGCTGTATGGTCCAAGTCAACTCCCTTGCTTCCTCCTTGAGCCCTGGCCAGGCTTTGGGAGAAACAAACGGGAGAATGAAACCAGATGTTCCCACGCTAGAAGTGCTGTCGGTTTGTTAGTTCAACACTATCAAAGGTGGGCCCTCTCACAGGGAGGTTGGAAGCCTCACCTGTGAGTGGAGGCACCTGCAGGAACTCCCAGTGTCCGGGAATGGCTCTCCAGTCCTTGGCTGTGACAGCTTCCCCCAGCTGATGGGTGGCTCTGGGTGATGGTAAAGTCTGAGGGTAACTGCTGCTGTCTCTTTCTTAATCCCTACGGGCAATCTTTGGTAGGGATGATTGGGTGCATTGCTGAGCTTCTCCTTTTGTGATTCTTTGCTGCTTTGAACTACAGTAAATGACGCTGATTCCTTGAGTTGGTGTCTATGTCTTTGGTGCTGACCCTGCCCACTGGTAAAACAAATTTGGTATAGTCTGGCCGGATCTCAACAAAATGCTGCTTTTTAAATGTAAGTGTAAGGAATCGGTCCCATCCAAAATTCCCGCATGGGAAGACCTTCCCTAGGGTTTGCTGGCTGTGGCGTGGGCTGAGGTCGGAGCTCCGTGCGAGCAATGAGGACGTCAATTGAAAGAAGCTGAAGCACTGGATGTATTAAAATGCATCCCAAAATTGCATATGGAAAAAGGAAAAGAACTTGTGGGTTTGGGAAGATGAGGGTGAATTTTGTTAACAGCATCTCGGAAACAGCACCAACAGAAGGAACGATTGTTGTTGAAACGCTCCCACATGGAGCGACAGAAGAAGTTTTTAATCTTGAGCTTGGATTTGTTTGAGCAAAGGAAATAATAATAATAACAACAATGAGAATAATAACAAAAAATAATGATCTACATGTATATAATATAATATAATAAAAATCGATGTTTATGTTTTCACATGTATATAATGACATTGTGAAATAATGCTCCAAATACCCATTTGTTAGCTTTGGCTGCTCAGGGATATAAGACTAAATACGCTACAGAAAAGGACTGGCCAGGACCCCAGCATCGCTGGGAGACTGTGGGAGATTGTATACAACAGATGAAGGAGGAAGGGATGAAAGTGGCTGTTTTTATAGGGTTTGCTGACGCTAGGACGTGGAATGCTTTGTCTGTTACTGCGAAAAATAAAGTGAGTAAGACTGCTGGGTTTTTCATATCCCAGACTATCCACAAGCTGCAGAACTGATTGAACAGATGAAGGGGTTGTTAAAAGAACAGTTGAAAAATATAGGAGATGGGAATGTGTCGCAATGAAAAACCCACCTCCCAGATGTGCTCCATATCCTTAACAATGGGCCCACTGGGGAAATGGAAACCCCCTGGATGCGCATGGCTGCACCCAACTTGCAAATAGAACCACGGACAGTGACACTTTGACTTCCTGGGAAATTGTTCCGGGGGTGATGGCCCCTGGCAGGGCCATCGCAGAGGCTGCAGGGCTGGACCTTTACGCATTAGAATTAATTAGGAAAAATCAGAAGCAAATGAGAGTTATCAGTACCGGCAGAGGAATTCAGGTTCCTCCGGGACACTTTGGTTTGATAACTGCCCACTCAAGCTTGGCCTTGACAAGTGTTCATATGGTGGGAGGAGTGGTTGGTGCAGATTATCAAGGAGAAATTAAAGTAGTTCTGTTAAACAATAGTGAACAACACTGGATTATTCAACCCCACGGCAGGGTAGCACAGTTATTGATATTGCCAGTTTTTAAAACAACCGTGAAAAAAGGACATCCACTTCACATCACTACTGTTCATGGAGATAAAGGGTTTGGATCCACCAGTCCTAATCATGGAGCCAGAGTGTGGGTCCAGAGGCCAAATGGCCCGCCCGAGCCAGCTGAAGTAAGAGCTGTAAACAAAGACAACACTGTTTGAATCCTGAAACCTGGGTGAGAAAGATGGGCACATGTCCCTGCAGCCAAGTGTTCTGTGAGAGAACAAAGAGATGTTACAGGATATTGTTTTGCAGAGCCTGCCAGACCAAATCTCCCTGTTTGCCCCAATGGTCCCTTTGGAAAGTGCTCTGATCCACGGCGCTCGATGTGAAGACTGATGTGCCACTGAGTGAGTGACTTCTGCAGACAGAAAGGGACCACTTAACAGTGAAACTATTGTTGATCTTGTTGATTTAATGTTGTCCTTGTAATCGGAGCACTGGTTGGGAAAATAGATTTCTAACAGCAGGAGCAGAGATAGGGAACTCATTTAACCTCAGTAATTGCTGGGTGCGTGGAAGTCCAGAAGGATCCGATGACTGGCCTTGGCTGGCCCATCTGGCCCAACC
The DNA here is from genome assembly GCF_041296385.1 of Aphelocoma coerulescens. Lineage (NCBI taxonomy): Eukaryota > Metazoa > Chordata > Aves > Passeriformes > Corvidae > Aphelocoma > Aphelocoma coerulescens. The sequence continues at coordinate 1,366,883 of NW_027183949.1, read as the reverse complement.
CAAATGGTGGGTTAGAAACTTGAGCACAGTTCACGATAAAAACAGAGCTCTAGACCGAGGGTGGCGATCCCCGACCGCTGCCTTTTCATAGAAAAGGCATTTCTTGCCTAAATCGGATAAAGAGGAATATGTGTAGGAAAAAGTGTCTGTGGATGGATGTTGTCTCCTGGAATAGGTTGTATGCACCCACACTGTAAACTGTTCAATTGCAGCCAGTATAAAGGGAAATGGAATCAAACTCACGGACAGCTCTTTAATCATGGCTGGGTTAAGCGTTCCGATGAAGATTGTGAAAAGATACCCTTAAAGCACTTCCCGTATGATATTTTGGCTTGTCAACAAAGAATTTCTAATACTTAAATCTAAGATTGTAGGATGAAAAGAATTGTTATGAAGGTTGCAGTTCGTCTCTAGGTCAAAGGACTGATTGAAGGAGTGAGGCCTGAACAACAGGCCCTGACTGAGGCCTGAACAACAGGCTCTGAGCCAAAGTTGACATCTAGATGAACCTTCCAACCAAATGTTCTATTTGTATCTGCTCATTAACAAAGCATTAGTAGCAATATGCTCTATGTTCATTGGTGAAACACGGATTGACCTTTCTGTATTTAGAAACTGGACGAGGCCCCATCTGGCCTTGTTTGGGGCTTTAGGATCAAACTCCCTCGGTTCCTCCTTGAGCCCTGGCCAGGCTTTGGGAGAAACCAAACAGGAGAATGAGACCAGATGTTCCCACACTAGCAGTGATGTCGGCTTGTTTGTTCAACGCTGTCAAAGCTGGGCCCTCTCACAGCGAGGTTGAAGCCTCGTTGCCCACAAAGGTGGATGCACCTGCAGGAACTCCCAGGGTGCGGGAATGGCTCTCCAGTCCTTGGCTGTGACAGCTTCCCCCAGCTGATGTGAGGATGTGGATGATGGCAAGGCCTGAGGGTAACTGGTGCTGTCTCTTTCTTGATTACTGTACGCAATCTTTGGTAGTGATGATTGGGTGCTTTGCTGGGCTTCTCCTTTTGTGATTCTTTGCAGTTTTGCATTCTAATAACTTACACTATTCCTGAACTTGGTGTCTGTGTCTTTGGGGCTGACCCTGCCCACTGGCAAAACAGACGCTGAGGGCCCTCGGAGAACCAAAGGTGCCTTGCGACACCGTGGGGCCTCGTGTAACCAAGGGCACCACAGTGACAGCGTGGGGCCCAAAGGAACCAAGGGGCCAGCGTGGCACTGCAAGGCCTCGTGGAACCATGGAGAGCATTGTGACACGGAGGGGAGTCTTATAATCAAGGGTCCATTGTTTTCCTCTCCCTGCCCCGGCCCCAGCCCTGCAAAGAAGCCCAGTCCTGTCTGGCCCTGCAGCAGGAACTGGAGGCACTGGAGGTGCGGGACAGTGACTCCGTGTCTGGAATGCTCAGGAGATCCTCAGCTCGGGCAGCTCCTGCAGCCCCAGGGCCCCGCTGCCCAGCACAGCAGCAGAGAGTTGGCTCTGGGGCTCCTCAGGCTGCTCCTGCTGCTATCCCAGGGACAGGGCTCCTCTTGCCAGGGCTCCTCTGCACACACACGAGCTCCTGCTCTTCTCCTGGCCCATCCCAGCTCCCCACAGAGCCTTTCCCAGGGGAACACGTCTGTGCTGGCCTGAGCAGCCCTTGCTGTAGCCTCTGCCCTGCTGCCCACAGCCCCCGAGCTGGGGGTGCTGCTCTGCAGAGCATGGGGGCTGTGCTGCCCGGGGCCATGGGCTGCCTCTGCTGGGCTGTGCTGCTCAAGCTGGGAGACAGAGCTCTGCAGCTGATGGTGCTCCCTGCACGGACCCCCTCCCACACAGGCTCTGCTGTGGCCATGGAGGGTGCTCCGAGGTGCCTGCCTTGTTCCAGGGCTGGCGCATGGGCTGGGGCTGCCCTGGATCCTCCTCCGCAAGTTTCCAGAGGGTCAGACGAGTCACTGCCCAGACTCCTTTCCCTGTACCTGCTGTGTCCCCTGGGGCTGCAGAGCTCTCATGGCTCACAGGAAACATTCAGTCCTTTATCTCTGGGTGAGCCCACCCTGGACAGGCCTGTGCCCAGGGAGCTCCACTCACGGCTGATCCCTGGCACACACTGTCCCTGCAGGTCCCCTGCGTTCTCCTGGCAGCTCCCAAGTCCCTCCAGAAGAACATTCCCCTGCCATCAGGCCTGGCACAAGCTGCAGAGCCCCAGGAAGGTTCATCACAGACCATTCACCATCTGGTGGGCACTGGCCACCACCAAGCAAAACCTGAACCACACCTGAGTCTCTTGAAGGCCACACTGGGACCCTGATCTCATCCCACTGAGCCCTGGGAGAACAAGGAACACAGGCAGCCTCTTTAGAGTCTCTTCCTTGGGCCTCTTCCTGACAGTGACTGTGCAGGGAGAGCAAAGCCTTCCTGCAGTGCCTTCAGGAGATGCCCTTTGCTGATGGAACTGCTGTGGCGGAGCCCAGCTGTGTCCCAGCAGTGCCCATGGCCTGTCCCTGCCTGTGACACGCAGCAGGACTCGCACCACCCGCACAGAGCTGGTGGCCTTACACCATCACAGCAGCTCCAAAGGAGAGAGTGGAAGTAATAAGAGAGGAGCTCTGAAAAGACCAAGCTCTGCTGCTCCCTGGCTGTGCTGCTCTGCTGGGACTCTTCCCTGCCCCACGCCTGCAAAACTGGTCCTGCCCTCCAGCTTCAGGGATGGACTCAACCAAAGGATCTTGAACAAAGACCTTGCTGATGGGTCCTTTCTTTCATGTGAATACACACAGAGCAGACTCCTCATTGACACAGTCCCTGTCAACAGTCCCATTCAGCCTGTAAACAGGGAATAAGATGCATAACAAAATCTGTTGGGTACAACATTAACATAGGAAAAGAAAAAAAGCCCCCAAAGCACCACCACCAAAACAACCTGAGAGGGCAGGCTGGGCCTCTAATGATTACACTTTAGCCTATGGAGCTGAAAACAGGCAGGTTTTTGCTTCTGGAAAGCATCCAGTCATCATTTTCCTCAGGGCATCCTTGAGCTCCTGGTTCCTCAGGCTGTAGATGAGGGACTTCAGGGCTGGAGGCAGCACCGAGTACAGAACTGGCAGTGCCAGGTCCAGGGATGGGGAGGACATGGAGGGGGGCTTCAAGCAGGCAACAAAGCCAGTGCTGAGGAACAGGGAGACCATGGCCAGGTGAGGGAGGCACGTGCAAAAGGTTTTGTGCCATCCCTGCTCAGAGGGGATCCTCAGCACAGCCCTGAAGATCTGCACATAGGAGAAAAGAAGGAACACAAATGAACCAAAAGTTAAACAGATGGAAAACACAACAAGCCCGAGTTCCCTGAGGTGGCAGTGTGAGCAGGAGAGCTTGAGGATGTGTGGGATTTCACCCAAGAACTGGCCCAGGGCACTGCCCTGGCACAGGGGCAAGGAAAAGGTAGTGGCCGTGTGCAGCAGAGCATTGAGAAAGGCACTGGCCCAGGCAGCTGCTGCCATGTGAGCACAAGCTCTGCTGCCCAGGAGGGTCCCGTAGTGCAGGGGTTTGCAGAGGGACACGTAGCGGTCGTAGCACTCGACGGCGGCGAGGAGGGAAAACTCCGCTGAAATGAGGAAGACAAAGAGAGAGAGAAAGAGAAAGAGAGAAAGAGAAAGAGAGAAAGAGAGAAAGAGAGAAAGAGAGAAGAGGAAGAGGAAGAGGAAGAGGAAGAGGAAGAGGAAGAGGAAGAGGAAGAGGAAGAGGAAGAGGAAGAGAGAAAGAGAGAAAGAGAGAAAGAGAAAGAGAAAGAGAAGGAGAAAGAGAAAGAGAAGGAGAAAGAGAGAAGGAGAAAGAGAAAGAGAAAGGGGCTGTGCAGCACCTCCTGCGTAGGAGGTGGTTGTGGTGTCCCAAAATGGAATTGTGCATGGCTTTGGGGACAGTGGATCAGATGGAGCCCAGGTCGGTGAGGGCAAGGGTCAGCAGGAAGAAGAACATGGGGCTGTGCAGGTGCTGGCCGCAGGCTCCGGCGCTGATGATGAGGCCGCTGCCCAGGAGGGCAGCCAGGGAGATGCCCAGGAAGAGGCAGAAGTGCAGGAGCTGCAGCTGCCGCGTGTCTGCCAATGGCAGCAGGAGAAAGGGGCTGATGGAGCTGCTGTTGGACATTGGCTGTGTGTGGACATGGGGACCTGTTCATGGAGAAAAGTCAGTGACAGCTTAAGGGAAACGGCTCTCAGCCAAATCAAAGCCATGTCCCACAAATGCTTCTCCTGTCACACACTGACACCTTATGGGGATTCAGAGTGTCGCCACGGAGAACGGCTTTGGCTGGCCTGGGGCCTTGCGAGAGACGAGAGACGGGGCGGGCCGGGGCCGCGTCTGGCAGGAGGCGAGACAAAGAGCAAGAGGCGAGACAAAGAGCAGGATAGTTAACGGGAGATTGGGCGAGGAGATGGTAATCTGTAGCCCTTGGAGATGTAAAACATATAACCTTAGAAGCTGAAGTTTGTAGCTGCTGAACTGTGGGTTTGGAACAGTATATAAAGATGTGACTCGTGCGAGGAAATTTGGCTTTGCATGCGGCCGGCGAAGTCCGTGTTCCATCACCGACAACACCCTTCTGTTTTTCTAGCAGATCTTCCTTCAGCTCCAGCCGCAGCCCTGCTTGGTGCTGGCTGCGTGCGACATGAGTTTCAGGGCAATTGCTCCGGGGGGTTTTATAATTCAGCCTTGCTGTGCAGAAGTGGGAGGGGGACAGCCACCTGTCCTGGTGTTACACTTTGAAACCCCAGCTAACACAAGGGCACTCCCAGGGCCCAAGAACAGGAATGGCAAAAGCTGTTAAAGTGTTCTAGAGGTTTTTACAGCTCCTCTTCATCTCCCCGGCTGACTGGTTTTGGATGTCAGAAACACTCAGCATTGCTGCTGTCCTCGGGGAGAATAGAGCGAGTTCTGTGAGGCAAGGCGGTGAGTGGAGAGTGAGGGGAGGTGCTCTGTCACTCTGTCCTGTTCCAAGATCCTCTGGGCTTTCACCCTTGTCAGACAGAGGATAATCACCCTCCCATATTTCCCTTAGAAACCATCCCAACACTGCTGAGAGCAGATCGATCCACCACAGCCCATCAAATGTCCATCCCCTTCTCGAGGTCTCAGCCCCACATTGGTAGCCAAATACACACATGGCTCATTGCACCAAGCCAACAGCACTTTGTCCATCATCAAACTTCTGTGTCTCACTGTGGGGCTTTCAGGTAACACAAAGATGCTACACGACCTGTTTGCGTCCTGGAGGGAAGCTCCGAGCTTAGGGGGAATCCTCAAGAAGAAAGCCAAGTGTCCTAATGATGGCATTGGATGTAGGGAGATGGAGCTCCTTCCCTGGCTGCATTGCCCACAGCCGGGCACTGGGGCCAGCGTCACCCTGAGCCAGCTGAGCCAGCTGTGCCCCCTCCCAGAGCCCCCCAGTGCCAGGCAGATGCTCCCGGCCCTGTGCTCTGCAGAGGGAACTGGGCCCGGGACCGCAGAGCTGCCCCACAGCTCTGCTGCAGCTCTGCCTGCACAGGAGGGGCTTCACGCCTTGGAGCCCCGGCCCTGAGGGCAGAGGCTTGGCTGAGGGAGAGAGGAGGGGAGGGGGCTTGTTCAGAGGGAGGGGCTGCACTCGAGGGCATCCTGTGGAGGTCTCTAAGCTCTCCGTGCCACAACATTTCTGCCTTTTGTTTTCTCTCATTGCCTGATCTTCTCTCTGCTTGCTGAAGATCTTCCTCCTGGAGATGTTTCCCTGTGCCTGATCTCTTCCTGCCAGCACTCACAGACCCCATATCTCTGTGCACTCTCCTTGGCCCTACAGAAACCTGCCTGTTTGCAGGGCACTGGCTGGGGACAGGTTCTGTTTGCAGGTGGGAGAAAGGACAGGTCAGACTAAGCCTGGCGGGTCCAGCAAAGGTGATGCCGGTGCTCTCCGTGGGCAGAGGAGTGCCTTGAAAGCACTTTAGGAAACTCCTGCAGAGCACTCAAGTTACACTTCCCATGCCTTAGGGACTCTTACAAATGAAGAATTCCTTTATCACTTCCCCCCCTCCCATTCCCCAAGAGTAGGAAACGGAAAACACTCTCAGTGTGAGGAATGAGACAACTCTTTGTAGAAATTAAAACAATTTATTAAAACAGAAAAATTGAAAAATTGCAAAAAAAAAACTAACAAAATATAAAAATTTGGGATCCAAGTGGCTCAAGAGGTATGCCCCAGGAGCGCAGGGATTCAGGAACTTAGGCTTAAGGCAGCTCTGAACCTCAGGTAGAGGAAAGAAAAAAAAAAAAACTTGCAGTCTAGGCTGGTCAAAAAGAAATCTATTTCTAAAAGCCCCTAGAAAGGGGTAGGTTTCTCCAGCACTGCCTTAGCAAGCTGGAGAGGAAGGGAGAATGAGAGATGGGCGTGTCTGCTTTTCTCCCTTTTATAGCTTTTGCTCCGCTCACAGTCCGCCCACAGCCCACCCCTTTGGTTCAAGGTGATTGGTGCTCTCCCTCTGACAGACCATCTCCGTCCACCAATGGCTCCTCCTGGTCAGAGGGGTGATATTAGTTGAGATAAGGGTCATGTGCTTACGGGGGTATGGTTATGGGGGCTGGGCTGTTTGTTGCAACTGGGGTTTTTTTTTTTTTTTTAAATCTGCTTTGAAACCAAGATACAAGTAAAACATAAAAAAAATACATCCAACACATCTTAAAACACTTGTAAAGGTATACAGTAAACACAGGAAGACCATAAAAACTTGATTAGTGTACCTGGACTGATGGATTGATTTAACATTCAATTTAAAAATATTAAGCTCAAATTAATTAAAGCACTTAATATGCAAAGACCAAGCACAAATAGGGATTTCATGTATGACACTCAGGAAATTTCATCTTTATAGAAAGGCTTGTCTTGGAAATATTACTGGACTGAGCCTAAGCCCTGAGCATGTCCTCATGTTCTACACCAGGGATACTCAGAGAATGTACTTCCTGAATCCACAGTCAGTGGTATGTTCCAGCTTGAGGAGATCATTTCAGGAACTGCAGCTGCTTTGTCCTGCAGCCAGAGGCTTCCTGTGTCAAGGGCTGGGAATGATTCTCCCCCGGTCACTTGTCAGCATCTTCCCAGCCCTAACTGATGGAACCCCTCTGTGCCTCTGTGCCGTGCCCGGGCTGGCTGCAGGCAGTGCCCCAGCCGCCGGAAAGGCAGATCCTGTCCCTCCCTCATTGCTCGGGACTCTTCCCGGGGCACTGGGATGTGGGCATGTGCAATGCCAAGGGCAGGACCATGGGGTGGCCCCTGCCATGCTGCTGAGCAGCAAAAAAGAGGCAATGAGGCCCCAGGGCTGCAAGGGTCACTTGTCTCCCAACTGGCCCCAGGGGCAGGGACAGCAGCCCTGGCCAAAGTGCTGCAGAAGTTGCCTCTGTCAGGGCCTTGCAGCTTCTGCACATCCCTCTGCCCTCTCCGGCCCAGGCTGTCCTACAGTGTCCGTGCCCTGTGTCTCTGTCCCTGCAGGCTGTCCTCATCCCCCCGGCTGCCCCACCTCCCCGGCCCCTTCCTTTGCTGATGGCTCTGCGGCCTGCCTGGCTCTGCCTTGGCACGCAAAGCCTTGGGCTGCTCCAGACTCCTTCTGGGGGACACGTGGCACCACAGCACTGCCCTGGGAGAGAAATTCCTTTCTCCTTGTGTCCAGTCTGGACCTCCCCACCTGCCCTTTGCATTAATTCTTTCTTTTGCCGGCTGTTCTCTACTATGTCAAAAGGATCCACCATCTCTGAAACCACCCTTCAAGCCCTCCCAGGACTCTCCTCCACTGTCCTCAGGCTCCACTCCACTGAGCACAGAGCCCCTTTGTCCCTATGTAGTGATCATGTGCTTGAGGCCACGGGCACCTGGACAAGAAGGTCGGTTCTTTTCTACAGGAAGGAAACCACAGAACCCCAGTGTTCTGAAGGCAGATGAGAGGCAGCCACCAGAGGCCAAGGCAAGCCAGACCTGTCTGTCCTTGCAGCTTCTGTCTGAAAGCAACCCTTGGACATATGGGGAGTTTTGGAGGTGGAGTTCCATTTCAGCTGTGGGTGCCTGGACCGGAATGACAGCTCTTCTCCCCAGGAAGGAAAGGGCAGAGCCCCAGGGTTTCAAAGGCTGATTAGTGGTGGCTCAAGGAGGCCAAGGCCAGCCAGACCTGTTTGTCTTGGCAGCTTTTGTCTTGGAGCGATCCTTGGATAGAGGGAATTTGGGAGGCCAAATCCCAGTTTTGTCCATGGACGTCTGGCCAAGAAGGACAGTTCTTTTCCATTGGCAGAAAAGTGAGGAGCCCCAGTGTTTCAAAGGCAGATGAGAGCTGGCCCTCAGGAATGCAAGGGAAGCTGGACATTCCTGGCAGCTTTTGTCTGGGAGCTATTCCTTGGATAGATGGAATTTCAGAGGTGGATTCCCAGTTTTGGCCATGGATGGCTGGACTTGAAAGATGTTTTTTTCCATGGGAAGAAAAGCACAGCCCCCCCCGTGTTTTGAAGGCAGATGAGAGGTGGCCCCTAAGAGGCCAAGGCCAGCCTGAGCTGTCTGTCCTGGCAGGTTTCACATGGGAACAATCCTCGGATAGAATCAAATTTGGAGGTAGAATCCTAATTTCAGCCATGGGTCCCTGGAGGAGAAGGACAGTTCTTTCCCACAGAAAGGAAAGCAAGGAACTCCAGCATTTCAGGGGCAGATGAGAAGCAACCCTCAACATGCCAAGGTCAGCCGGACCAGGCAGGTGGCCCCAGGAGGCCAAGCCAACCAGTCCTGTTCCATGTTCTTTGGATCCTTGGGGCCCTGCAGCATCACAATTTTGTTCCCCTGAGGCCCAGCAATATCACAGTGGTCTCCTTGGCTCTACAGCGGCACAAAGGCCCCTTGCTTCCATGAGGCCTTGCTGTGTCCAAACGGTTTCCTTGCTTCCATGGGGCTGCAAAATACCACTATGGCCCACTGGTTCCATGAGGTCACAGAGTGTCACAGTGGTCTCCATGATTCCATAAGGTCCTGCAGTGTCACAATGGCTCCTTGGTTCTATTGGGCTCCCCAGGATCACAGTGGCCCCTTGGTTCCACAAGGCCTGGCTGTGTCACACTGGCCCTTTGCTTCCATGAGACCTTGCAGTGTCACAATGGTTTCCTTGGTTCTATGAGGCCCTGTGGTGTCACAATGGCCCCTTGATTCCATTGGGCCTCTTACTGTTACGTAGTTCTTAGTTCCGTGATGCCCTGTAGTGTCACAGTGGTCTCCTTGGCCCCATGGTGCCACGCAGTGTCCCAAGGGCCCCTTGGTTCTATGAGGCCTGGCTGTGTCACAATGGCCCCTGGCTCCCATGAGGCCCTGTGATGTCACAATGGTCTCATTGGTTCCACGAGGCCCTGCAGGTCCACAATGGCCCTTCGGTGTCACAAGGCCTTGAAGTGTCATAATAGTCTCAGCGGGTTCCCCCGCTGCTTCACAATGGCCTCCTTGGTTCCGTGATGCCCCGTAGCGTAACAATGGTATCCTTGCTTCCACACAGTCAGAATGGCCCCGTGGCCTCATGGAGCCCCACAGTGTCACTGCGATCCCCTTGATTCCACGAGGCCCTGCCGTGCTACAATGACCCCTTGGTTATACAAGGCCCTGCGGTGTCACAATGGCCCCTTGGTTCTGAAGTGTGCAAGAGCCTAATCATAGGAGAAAGGCTCCAAAAAATGCTTTGTCATTATCACTGCTCAGCACCAGAAAGGCTTCAAAAGTGCTTCGTCATTATGGCTGCTTATCATAATCACTTTTGAACGCCTGGAAACTACGTGCCGTACGGGCCGTGCATAGCCCGCCTGGAGGCCCATAAAAAGGAAGGCAAAACTGGTGCAAAATGTGGAGGCGAAAGCGAAAGGTAGAATCCCTGCCCTTTGCCTTTCCCCACACCACCACCATCGCCAGCCACGAGACACCCTGAGGCCTCCGGGAGCCGACGCCGCCCGCCTGGGGAGAACCCCCCAATCCTTCACCCTGGACTGAAATCCCGAGTGAGCTGTGCAACCCCTACCCCTGCTCCTTCGTCCCAGGCGGACCGAGGTTCAGCTGCAAGCATGGAGCCTGCATCTCGGAGGACGGGCCGCCGCTTTCCAGCCAAACTGCTCCAGAGACGGGAAGAGGCAGATAAGACGCTTCAAACAGCAGGAAAAAAAAAGGCAAAAACTTCTCCACTTCCCCCACCCTGTCTCAGCAGCAACAAAGGTAGCACAGTGTGGTGGTGACTTATCCTATGCTTTTAGAGTAACCTTGGCTTTTTCTAACTCTTCTCTACTTTTCTCCTTCTTTCGCTTTGCCTCTCTTACCATTAGATAAACAGATACCCATTTTTTTGGCACCAACATTTAATCTCGTTTGGTTTTAATCTCATCTCTGGGAATATTTTGAACCTTCAAAGTTCTTTCCTTTTTATACTCAGAGATTTTGTTTTCTTTGCCCTTCTGGGTGTAAATCAGATAGTAACAAAGTGTCATAATGGTCTCCACGCTTCCATGAGGCCCCACGATGTCACAATGGACTTTTGGTTCCATGAACTTTCGTTCTGTCAGCAACAGTCTCCTTGGGTCCGCAGTGTCACAATGGACCCTTGGCTCCATGAGGTTCAGTAGCGTAACATGGACGCCTTGATTCCATGAGGTTGTGTAGTGTCACAATGATCTCCTTGCTTCTGCGGCCCTGCTGTGTAACAATGGGCCTGTGGTTCCATGAAGTTCTGTACTGTCAACCATGATCTCCTTGCTTGCACAGTGCCATAACTGACCCTTGGTTCCATGAGGCGCCTGGCCTCCAACAGCCTCTAAGAGACCCTTATGGCCCCTCAAGGCCCCTCACAGCCCCTCATGACCCCTCGGTGCCCCTCACAGCTCCCCAGGGCCCCTCATGGCAGCTCACAGTCCCTCACAGTTCATGGCCCCTCATGACCCTTCACAGCCCCTAACAATCTCTCATGGCCCCTCACAGCACCTCATGGCCCCTCATGGCCCCTCACGGCCCCTCACGACTCCTCATGACCCTTCACAGCCCCTAACAAGCCCTCATGGGCGCCTCACAGCCCTTCACAGCCCCTCATGGCCTCTCACAGCCCAAGGCATGGGACTCCTTCCGAAGGAGAAGAGATCAGGCTCTGCTTGTTCTCCTTTTATTTTGGTCACTTCACAGTGATGAGTAAAGGAAAGCTGAAATGGAGCCTTTCCCCAGCATTTCCCTCTGGGATAATTGCGGGGCTGAAGCTCTGTGCTGGCGCTGGCCCATGTGTGAACATCGCTGCAGCCCCCCACAGCCTTTGCTCTCCCCCGTGTCCATTCCCGGTCCCTGAGACCCGCCCAGCTCTGGCAGCAGCAGGAGCCACCGCGCAGTGGGCCCTGTACCGGCACAGCCGGGGCTCCTGGCCAAGAGCAGCAGCAGCGCCAGCCCCTTCCCACCTGCTTGTGCCTCGGCTTCCCAAGAGGTTTTTCCCGGTGAATTTCTGGACTAGAGACACAATCAGCCACAAACAGACCTGATTCCTCAGAGCCCGGCTGTGCTGCCCTGATGCAACCTTCAGAGAAAGAAAGGATCCGGTTCCAGCACTGTTCCCAGCACCGTTTCACTCATCCTCAGGTGACAGCAGGAGGCTTTTCTTGCGTTTGCCTTGGGAATTACAGATCATGGCTGCTCTTCCCCCTCTTCTGGTTGCCACTTGAATTTTATCTGAAAAACTGCAATTGCCTCTTTTGATCGGTGCTAGCCACAGTGCTTTTCTGATGGGGAATTCAGATGCTTTGTTGCAGGCATCCTGATTAGCAGATCTTGAAATGTTCACAGGTCTATAAGCAAAAAGTCGAGGAGAATGAAAGCCATACAGGCCACATTCACAGCGCTCAAACACAGCCCTGTTGCTGGTGCTCTTGAAATAGAATCAGCTGCCAGAGGCCAGCACAGAAATTGCCTCTGGAGTGTGGAATGAAACGAAAAAATCCACCGGGAGAAAGAGGAAGCAGAACTTCTGCACTCGCTTCATTGCTTCTTCCCAGCAGCAGGAGACGTGGATGTCCAGAGGTACGTCCCGCTGCTGCTGACCACAGTGAGAGCACAGCCTGCTGCCCAGTCCCAGCGGGAACCCGAGCCCAGCCCGGGGAGCTCCCGCAGCGTCGGCAGCTCAGCGGACGCGGTGCCAGGGCCGCAGCCCCGGGAACACGCCCGCCCATTGTGGGGCAGCGGCGCAGGCCCAATGTCCTGCGGCCCAAACTTGCTGCTGCTGCTGCTGCTGCTGCTGCTACGCAAGGCCCATCCTTCTCCCCCTGCTCCTCTCCCAGCACGGCGCAAATTGCACCTCGCGGGATGCTTCCCCGGAGGCTGCTCAGGCGCCCCGCTCCTCTTTCACCTGAGCGTCACTGCGGAGGAATCTTTGGCGCACTTCCGTAAGCCCGGGCCTCTCGCTTCGTGCTGAATCGGGGATGCAAATGGCCTTGTTAGGAAAGTCAAAAGCCAAGGGAATGGATTAGGAATTATTTGAAAAAACTACCCTTCTTCCAGGCAAGGTACACCAAGTCATTTCCCGCATTTCTCCTTTGCTGATTCTTTCAGTCGCCTGCTCGGCGAGCTCCAGCTTCTTCTGCTGCTTCCTGTGAACCGATTGCACTCTCGATTTGAGCACCAACGCACCAGATGTGCAAGTATCTACGCTGAACTCAGAAACCAACTGCCTCTGTCAGACCATTTTCACAGTCCAGCTCACTTGCAAGATGTCCACTGAGAGCTTGGAAGGATTAGCCCCCAGCTCTCCACTTCTGGCTGCAGGCTCCGGAGATTCTTTCTCTCCATTCAGCCAGCCTAACAATTGCTGCTACCCCCTCCTCCTGTTTCCTTAGCCTACAACAGTAACGACGAAAACCTTACCCACGGCACAACTCGCTAGTCCACCAGGAGGAGAAAGGACAAGTTGTCAAGCTCTCAAAACCTTGGTCCTGCTTTGCTGCAAGAGTCCTGCTGCACGCACAGTGTGGCAAGCCAAGAGAAGCTGCATGTGATGGCACATCTTGTGACAGGAGCTCCAGCTCGGTCTCCAGGAAAGGGTCTTGAAAAGAGCAAACATCACTGTGGACAAGATTCTTGCAAAAGCAAAACAGCTTCCCAGAAGGGACATGCAAACGGAAAGAAACAACCCAAGATGTTCCCGTATACTATTAATTGCTTCCCTTCTATGCTCCCCTTTTCTGTCTTGCACTAGTTCTACCTCACAGTCCTTCCAAACTGATCTTACCTCAAACACCTAGGACTTAGCAAGTTTGAGACACTCTACAATACCAAGAGCTACACACAGCTTGCCTTCTCCCTGTTTGGCTTTGAAAGCAATGCTGGAGACCCCAGAAGCCTGCCAAGGGAAGATTTTAGAGCCCAGTGCCTTGCTCGGCTCTGGCTTCTAGAGACAGGGCATGTGCTCCCATGGGACTGCACCCTCAGCAGTGACAATAGACAGCAGCAGCAACAAAGGTGATTCCCATGACACTGTCGCAGGGCTCAAGACTCCGTGTCTTGGCTTCACATGGCAAAGCTCACTGTCCGTTTGGACAGACTCAGCATCCAAACTAGTCTGCTTTTCTACCTGTGTCAATGAACAGCAGGAGAAGGAAACCAGCCAGCAGTTTCTTTGCAGAGAGGGCCTTTGTTCCAGGCTGAAAGTGCTGGATTGGCAGGGAGGAGGCAAACAGCTGAGAGCTTAGCTGCTCTATTGGACCGGCATCAGAACTCAGCAAAAAGAGTGTTTCCATTCTTTTATTTGAAGCCTCCTATCGGCAGTCTCCGATTTTCACCTGAAACCGGACAAGAAAACAGCAACAGCCCTGCCGACGAGGGCACCGCGCCGGGCACGGCCCCGCCGCTCGCACTGCCCACGCCGAGCGGCCGGGGAGCAGCGCTGCACCGCGCAGGGGCTGCACGTCTCCCTCCTCACGTCCTGCTCTGCCCTCCCACGGGGCTGCCTCTGCCTGGCGCTGGCAGGCTCCTCATTCAGCACTTTGCTCTGCTCCAGGCGAAAAGCGCGGACAGCGCTTTGGTTGCTCGCGAGCAAGAGACCGCGGCGCGGGGCGAGCCAGCAGCAGCAGGGGCAAGTTGCAAGATTGCCGCAAGGAAGAGTTACAATCTGGTGAAGAAGAAGCTAAACAAGACGGTGCGTTTGGCGCGGCTGCGGGAGGAAGAGATGCTCCGGGACTCCGCTTCGGCCCCGGAGCGGCCCGTGCTGGCCCGGGGCGCGCGGGGCTCGGCCGCGGGGCGCGCGGGGGAAAAACGGACACCCGGGCAACAGACACACGGACACGCGGACCAACGCTCCCAGCGCTTCGGCGGCAGCAGCGGCAGCGGCAGCAGCGGCAGCAGCGGCAGCAGCAGAAGAGCAATACAAGAGCAGCGGTTCTCCAGACCCTCTGCGTTCCTTCTCCTGTTCCTCCTCTCCTTCTCCCAGTGTCCCGCATCCCCTGTCCCGCTCTCCCTTCAGTGCTCCACCCCCTCCGCCCCTTCCGCGGCCTCCCTCTCCCCATGCCAGGCCGGGCCATGCCCCCGGCCCGCCCCCGGCCCCGGGCGGGGCTGCGCCCTCCCCGCCCCCGGGCGTCCCGCCGCGGTCTCGCCTCCGCCCGGCTCTTGCCCTACTGGCGGTGGCGCCGCTGGGCGGGCATCAGTGCCTGCCTCTTGGGCAGCACTGTTAGCCTCTGGCTCCGGCTGGCCCGGCCCCGGCCCCGGCCCCGGCCCCGGCCCCGGCCCCGGCTCCTCCCGGGACCCGCCGAGGAGACAGACGGCGCGGCCGCTCCCGCCGCGTCCGCGGCGTCTTCCCCGGTCCGAGCTCTCCCGCTCGGCAGCGCGGCCCCCGCCCCCGAGCCGCCGGTGTCCCCTTCGAAAGAGGCAACATCTGGGGATACCCGGCCCGGGGCGGTTGAGGAGCGCCCGGCGGCCGTTTCTGGCCCCGGGCCGAGCGCTGACAGCCGCGTCTCGCCGGCAGGGAATGCGCTGCAGGGCCTAAGGGAGCGCTACCTGGAGGGTTCGCTGCTGGGGCGCGGCGGCTTCGGCAGCGTCTTCGCGGCCACGCGGCTCTCGGACGGCGCCCCGGTGAGTGGCGGGGCCGGCGGCGGGCGCAGGAGGCGGGGGGCGGAGGAGGGCGCAGGAGAAGGAGGATGGGGCTCGGCAGGGCGGGCGGCGAGCTCAGCCCGCTGCTCCCCTTGGCTTGCAGGTGGCCATCAAATGGGTGCCACGGACCCGCATCCGTCATTGGGGCGAGCTGGTGAGTGAGCGGGGGGGTAGGGGTGGGGGTGGTGGGCAGCGGGAGAAGGCGGGGCGTGACGGGCGGGGATGAGCCGAGGCCCGGGAGGGTGGAAGGCGCCAGGACGCCTCGGGGGAGAGCGGGCGTGGGGGCAGCGGAGGGCGCAGAGCATCCTGGGCTGGGCGAGGGCTTCCCGAGCCCTGGCACGGCATCAGCCCCACTGACGGCATCGTGCTCCTCCCGCAGCCCAACGGCACCAGCGCACCACTCGAGGTCGTGCTGCTGGACAAGGTGTCCACCGGCTTCCCTGGTGTGGTGCAGCTCCTCGAGTGGCTCGAGCTGCCCAGCAACGTGGTGCTGGTGATGGAGCGGCCGGAGCAGTCTCAGGACCTGCTCCATTTCATTCGAGCGCGGGGCTTCCTGTCCGAGGAGGTGGCACGGGAGCTGTTCCGCCAGGTCCTGGAGGCCGTGCGGCACTGCACCAGCTGCGGGGTCCTTCACAGGGACCTGAAACCAGAGAACATCCTGGTTGACCTGGCCACGGGCCAGGCCAAATTGATTGACTTTGGCTGCGGCACCTACCTGCAAGACACAGCCTACACCAGCTTTGCAGGTGAGTCCTCGCCGGGGTAGGCTCCCGGTGCCGGCATCTCGCGGCCCAACCTGGCTGTGGCAGCGGGGATTCTCCCTTTTGATGCCAGTCATGGGACCGAGTTTTCAGCCCAGTTGCTTTTGAGTGCGGGTGGCCGGGGGGCCATCTTCCAGCCCTGCTGGCAGCCTTTGCCAGCCACTCTGCCCAGGACTGGCGCTGGGGCTGGGGCAGCCAGTGTGACAAAAACACACCCGTGGGTGGGGGTAGCAGAGAGGGGGGGGCCAGAAGCTGTGCACCCGCCGGTTTGGTGTGCAGGCAAGAACCGGCTTGGACTGCTCAGCTCGCCTTGTTTGCCTTGGCTTCAGAATGTTTTTTTGGGGCAATGCAGGCAGGGAGGGTGAAGGCATGGTTTTCCCACCCCCGGCACTGAGCGGGTTTTCCCTTTGCATGGAATGCTTGAGCCTTGCCAGGGCTTCCGCTGCCCTCTTGTGACACCGGTGGCTTCTTTTACAACCCCCAGTTTGTCCACAAGTCACAGGCGCTGGCGAGAGGGCAGCGGGTCATGCCGCGTGCCACCGGTGCGGCCCCTGCGTGCCCAGGGATGCTGGGGCGAGGCTCCGGGAGCAGGCAGCATCCCGCTAATGAAGTGCCTCTCTATTCCGTAGGAACACCAGCGTACAGCCCCCCGGAATGGACCCATTTTGGCTGGTACTACGGCGAGGCAGCTACCGTCTGGTCCCTGGGCATCGTGCTGCACCAGATGGTCTGCGGGCGGCACCCGTTCCCGAAGGGCCGGAACATCAGCTGGGGCCAGCTGTCGCTCCCAGAACGGCTCTCTCAAGGTGGATGCTCATCCCTGCGGCACGGGGGGAATAGCAGTACTGGGAGACAGCAGCGGGCTCATGAGCATCCCGCTCTGGCAGCTGCCGAGGAGGTGGCACATGCCTCGCTCTCCTGCTCTCCTCCAAAACAAAGAATGGATGGGAAAGTTCAGGCACAGCTCGGAGCCCCCATGGCATGGCCTGGGCATGGCAATAGTGGGGCAAAGCGGACAGGAGCCTTCTGCAACTGACCGGCGCTTTCTGGTTTCTCCCCACAGACTGCAAGGAACTGATCAGATGGTGTCTGTCCCTGCACTCCTTGGACAGGCCCTCATTAGAAGACCTGTCGTGTGATCCTTGGCTGCAGGATATTCATCATCCATAGAAGAAGGGAGAGAGCCACAGGCACACTTTGATCCAGGGAGCCGGTAAGTTACAGCTCCACACGTGCCTTGGCCAGAAGAAGCCAAGAAACGCAGGCTTTTTTGCCCTGCCTGTATCGCTGCGCAGGGGTCGTCAGATGGGGACCCGCAGCCCTTGTGCTGGCGCTGAGCTGCTCTTCCCAGCACTGGTGGCTGCCGTGCAAGCTGCTTTTGCTTGTCCTGCTTCACTGACAGCCGGGGCCCTGGGCGGGGCACTGACAGCCTGCTCTCAGCCGCAGGGAAGAAGGAGCCCCTGGAGAAGCTGTACTCCTGCTGCTGCTGGAGACATGGAGGACGACGTCAAGGATGGCAAGCTCTTCCTCGACCTGGCCACCGGCAAGCTGAAGATGATGGGCTTCGATTCTGGCACCTTCTTCAAAGCCAGGCTCCACAGCGAATTTACAGATGAGTCCACAGCCAAGGGGATGCTCCCAGATTTGGGCATTGCACGGCCTGGCCGGGAAGCAAAGGTTCCCCCCTTTGCTGGGGCGGATGCAACTAATTCTTCAGCCGGCTGCCAAGCTGCTTTTCGGCAGGGCGGGCGGGATGGGCTGGGGTGCTTAGGAAATGGGAGTCGGCCCCTGGCCCTGCCAACAGCCCCCACCGCCCACTGTTCCCCGGGCTGGGGCTGGGGCAGCCAGCCCGACACAAACAAGCCCCCATGGCAGGAGCAGATGTGGCACTCCAGGAGCTGTGCACGGGCTGCTTTGTTTTGCAGGAAAGGAAGGGCTTGGGCTGCTCCACTCGGCTTGTTTGCTTTGGGCTCGCTGTGCCTGTTGGGGGTCAGTGCGGGGGGGAGGGGAGAAAGCATGGGCTTCCCTCGCCCGAGGGTGGGTTTTTCCCCAGCATGTAGGGAAGGTTGGGCCTTCCTCAGGCCCCCAACAGAGAGAAGACTTTTTACCTTTTTTCTTGTTTCTCCTTTTTGTCTGTAATCCCTTTTCATTAATTTGTTGTTTGTTTCCCTTAAAGGAGGTGTTGTAGGTGGTGTCCAATCTGGATCGGGAAGTGCTTGGGACCAGCTGCAGCGTGGATGGGACGGGGCCTTGGAGAAGGCCGAGGACATCGCTTGGGAGCAGCTTTTCTTCCGGCGGCGGGTGGCGTGCGGTGGGTCCCCGTCTTCTTGGCACGGCTGGGATAAGGGCTTTTGGGAGATGGCAGCGAGCACAGGAGCATCCCAATGGGCAGCTGCTGAGGAGGTGGATCTGCCACGGCTGGCTGCGGGCGGTGGCACATGTCCTGCCATCCTGCTCTCCTGCCAAAGGCAGCAGTGACGGGCGGCTTCGGGCACCGCTCTGAGCACAGCCAGCACGGCCTGGGCACCGCGGGCGGCTGGGACAAGGGGGACAGCAGCCTTCAAGTGACGGGCGGTTTCTGCTTTCTCTCCTTGCAGCCGGGCTCTGTGGATGCTGAGGCTGCTCTGGGCTCCGCCAGGGCTCTGCTGCGGCTCAGCACCGGGCCGGAAGAAGCCAAAGAAGAACCGGTGTGAGCCGCAGCAGAGACGTGCTCGAGCATTTCAGCAACGCAGCTCAAGCCTGCAGAGTGCACGCCTCCAGGGGAAAACATGACACCCCCCCCCGCCCCCAAAATAAACTTGTTCAATAACTTGTGAAATGAAATCAATCTGGGATGACCCCAAATGACATTTCTCAGCTTGCTCAAGCTTTAGCTCAGCCCTTCTCTGAACAGTTCTCTGCCCCGCCTGCCTTTTACTTCACAAGTGCTCCCTCTTTTCCCCCAGTGAGTTGCCAGCTCAGGGCAGTCTCTGTCGCACTGTAGCCTTCCTTGATGCCTTTGACCACAAGGAGGAGCGAGCCCCAGGTTTAGGGACTCATCCTGTCACTGGCAGAAGAACAGCAATGTCTCAGAGGTCCGGTGAGACCTGAGTGTCATTCAAGAGCTGCCCTCCAGGCCTCAGCTCTCCTCACTGTTAGCTTCCCACTGCCCCTTTTCCTCGTCCTTCCAGCAGGATGAGCTCTGTGAATGCCCTTGACCCTCCCCACTCCTGCCAGCCCAGCCACCCAGCTCAGTTTGGCTTAAGCTGAAGCTTCTTTGTCTCCTCTGGCACGCCAGTGCAGTTCCCTCTGCGGGGAGCAGCAGCCCCAGAGCACAGCAGGCAACAGCGCAGGCCGCACCTGCACCGGCTCCCCTCCACGCGTGGCTGGGCTCTTGGTGGCAACTAAATGCTCCCTGTTTGCAGCTGTCCCTGGAGGATGGCCCCAGGGCAGAGCCCAGCCCGGCTCCCACTGCATCCCCCGGAGCTTGGGGCAGACAGTGGTCCCAGAGCTGAGGTTCATGGTGCGCAGCCGGCGCTGTGGCTCGCAGTCGGTGTTTGCAAGTGTTGCGTTCTCACCTCCTGCAACTTGTGGGGAAAAGGAGCTGTGCGGCCGGGCCAGCACTGCCCCTCTGGGCAGTGACACGGCTGAAGGTCTTTGCTGTTGCAGAGGAGCCGGCATGGAGCCTTAGCAGGGCCTGGCAGGTGTGGAGCCGGATCTCGCCCGCTGTCCGGGGCTCGCTGCCCGCCAACCGCCCCCACCCGCCGCGCTCCCTTCTGCAGGGACAGAAGGCTCTGGCTGCACAAGGGTTCCCATAATGTCTTTGTACCCGTGGCTGCGGAACGAACACGGAGAGCGAAAGTGTCAGTCACGTTGCTTGCACGTTCCTTCCTTTAGATACAAGGCACAGATCTCTTAAAAGGATAGGCAGGGATAGAGATTTCCCACATAGCCCTCTTTGGCGTAACTCACCTTGTAAGCTGGCGTCAGGGGCATTTTTTTCCCGGCTCTGTGGGAGTAGGTGTCCAAGAGCTGAAGTGAGCAGCATTTAGAAGCAGTTTCAAGATTTCTAGGCAGGAAGTGGAGCTGACAAGCATCTGTGTAACTCACCATATTCATCGTGGAGACACGAGACCTGGAAAAATCCCAGCTCTCTGTGCATTTGTGCAAAAGGGGGAAGCAGCAGAAAGACTTTGTGTCTGCTTGTCCAAGCTCCAAGGAGCTGGGGTGGCAAAGGGTGGCCTGGGCTGGTGGCAGGTGAAGTCCTGTTTCATGTCATCATAGAGTGGCACAGGACAAAGCTAAAAGCACCCACAGCCACACTGATGAAGTCTTTCTGATGCTGCACATCCTAGAGGAAAAGCTGCTGTCACACAATCCATTGGTATTTATAACTTTTATTTGCAATACTTTAGGTCCAAGTTTCAAACCGCAATATTTTTACACTCAAGACACGGTCATGCACAATCCATATTTCAATTTCCTATTGCTTCAACCACAATTTAAAATAACTTAATATTGACAACAAAACCCAAAATCTTTAAAAAAGGATGCTGAGGTCAGTGAGATGGATCCATGCCATCAGCACATTTGCAAAGTAAATAACTTTGTTCTCTTTTTAAAAAGATCAGTTACCTCTTAATCCAAAGTTACAGAAGATTTTTCACTACACATTTGGTTTTTTCTCTTTCATATTTTTTCTGGTTTTTCTTTTTTCTAATTTTTTTTTTTTTTAAAGAGATAACACGTCTTAAAAAAGGATTGTACAGCAAAATGAGATACATTTCTGCTCAACAATGAAAATGTAGGCTCCTCCTCTGTTTACTTTTGTCTGGATACCCTGAAGAAAAAAATCTAGCAGACACCAGCAGAGGTGTAAACGGGTTGCTTTGGACTAAAGTGGAGTTTAGCACTGGTGACATCCTGACCCAGTCAAGAGTTGCAGAATTCTTTTGCAGATCTCGAACCATGTGCTTGCGGGCACAGCACCTGCAGTGCTGATGCACCAGGGCACGAGAAGAACTCTGTTATTCCCGCACCGAATTTGGGCTCTGCCCAAGCAGGAGGTGCTGCAGTGCTTTGCTCCTCGCTGCCGTGTGGAGCAGCTCCCTTCCTGCTGGCTGAGCTGCTCAGGCAGAGCCCGGCAGCTCCTGACCCTGAAGGGCTGAGGCCTTTCCCCTGCTGCTGTGCTACAGACGGATTCAGCAGCATTGCTGTACGTGGGGATACACAGCGGGACCAAAAGCAGTTGCCTTTGTAGACCCTAAGCTGAAAGGTGAAAAATCTCAAGAGACGAGGATGGAAGAGACTGGCAGGCTGCCTGTTTGCTGTGCTGCCCCACTTGTGAGCGGCCCAGCTTTGCGTGAGGCAGAGTGAGAACAAGGGGCAGCTCCCTCCCTCCCAGCCCCGCAGCCAAGGGGTCCCTCCAGTCCTGGGGCTTGGGGCACCATCAGAACCTTCCAAGCAAAGGTTATCTTTGAACTTGCTCATTCATGAAATGCGCACGGTCATGAGCGCTCTGATAGATGTATCCACCCATTAGTGAAACATGGATTGACCTTTCTGTATTTGGAAGCTGGACAAGGCCATGAAATCTGACATCTGGCCTTGTTTGGGGCTGTATGGTCCAAGTCAACTCCCTTGCTTCCTCCTTGAGCCCTGGCCAGGCTTTGGGAGAAACAAACGGGAGAATGAAACCAGATGTTCCCACGCTAGAAGTGCTGTCGGTTTGTTAGTTCAACACTATCAAAGGTGGGCCCTCTCACAGGGAGGTTGGAAGCCTCACCTGTGAGTGGAGGCACCTGCAGGAACTCCCAGTGTCCGGGAATGGCTCTCCAGTCCTTGGCTGTGACAGCTTCCCCCAGCTGATGGGTGGCTCTGGGTGATGGTAAAGTCTGAGGGTAACTGCTGCTGTCTCTTTCTTAATCCCTACGGGCAATCTTTGGTAGGGATGATTGGGTGCATTGCTGAGCTTCTCCTTTTGTGATTCTTTGCTGCTTTGAACTACAGTAAATGACGCTGATTCCTTGAGTTGGTGTCTATGTCTTTGGTGCTGACCCTGCCCACTGGTAAAACAAATTTGGTATAGTCTGGCCGGATCTCAACAAAATGCTGCTTTTTAAATGTAAGTGTAAGGAATCGGTCCCATCCAAAATTCCCGCATGGGAAGACCTTCCCTAGGGTTTGCTGGCTGTGGCGTGGGCTGAGGTCGGAGCTCCGTGCGAGCAATGAGGACGTCAATTGAAAGAAGCTGAAGCACTGGATGTATTAAAATGCATCCCAAAATTGCATATGGAAAAAGGAAAAGAACTTGTGGGTTTGGGAAGATGAGGGTGAATTTTGTTAACAGCATCTCGGAAACAGCACCAACAGAAGGAACGATTGTTGTTGAAACGCTCCCACATGGAGCGACAGAAGAAGTTTTTAATCTTGAGCTTGGATTTGTTTGAGCAAAGGAAATAATAATAATAACAACAATGAGAATAATAACAAAAAATAATGATCTACATGTATATAATATAATATAATAAAAATCGATGTTTATGTTTTCACATGTATATAATGACATTGTGAAATAATGCTCCAAATACCCATTTGTTAGCTTTGGCTGCTCAGGGATATAAGACTAAATACGCTACAGAAAAGGACTGGCCAGGACCCCAGCATCGCTGGGAGACTGTGGGAGATTGTATACAACAGATGAAGGAGGAAGGGATGAAAGTGGCTGTTTTTATAGGGTTTGCTGACGCTAGGACGTGGAATGCTTTGTCTGTTACTGCGAAAAATAAAGTGAGTAAGACTGCTGGGTTTTTCATATCCCAGACTATCCACAAGCTGCAGAACTGATTGAACAGATGAAGGGGTTGTTAAAAGAACAGTTGAAAAATATAGGAGATGGGAATGTGTCGCAATGAAAAACCCACCTCCCAGATGTGCTCCATATCCTTAACAATGGGCCCACTGGGGAAATGGAAACCCCCTGGATGCGCATGGCTGCACCCAACTTGCAAATAGAACCACGGACAGTGACACTTTGACTTCCTGGGAAATTGTTCCGGGGGTGATGGCCCCTGGCAGGGCCATCGCAGAGGCTGCAGGGCTGGACCTTTACGCATTAGAATTAATTAGGAAAAATCAGAAGCAAATGAGAGTTATCAGTACCGGCAGAGGAATTCAGGTTCCTCCGGGACACTTTGGTTTGATAACTGCCCACTCAAGCTTGGCCTTGACAAGTGTTCATATGGTGGGAGGAGTGGTTGGTGCAGATTATCAAGGAGAAATTAAAGTAGTTCTGTTAAACAATAGTGAACAACACTGGATTATTCAACCCCACGGCAGGGTAGCACAGTTATTGATATTGCCAGTTTTTAAAACAACCGTGAAAAAAGGACATCCACTTCACATCACTACTGTTCATGGAGATAAAGGGTTTGGATCCACCAGTCCTAATCATGGAGCCAGAGTGTGGGTCCAGAGGCCAAATGGCCCGCCCGAGCCAGCTGAAGTAAGAGCTGTAAACAAAGACAACACTGTTTGAATCCTGAAACCTGGGTGAGAAAGATGGGCACATGTCCCTGCAGCCAAGTGTTCTGTGAGAGAACAAAGAGATGTTACAGGATATTGTTTTGCAGAGCCTGCCAGACCAAATCTCCCTGTTTGCCCCAATGGTCCCTTTGGAAAGTGCTCTGATCCACGGCGCTCGATGTGAAGACTGATGTGCCACTGAGTGAGTGACTTCTGCAGACAGAAAGGGACCACTTAACAGTGAAACTATTGTTGATCTTGTTGATTTAATGTTGTCCTTGTAATCGGAGCACTGGTTGGGAAAATAGATTTCTAACAGCAGGAGCAGAGATAGGGAACTCATTTAACCTCAGTAATTGCTGGGTGCGTGGAAGTCCAGAAGGATCCGATGACTGGCCTTGGCTGGCCCATCTGGCCCAACCCAAATGGTGGGTTAGAAACTTGAGCACAGTTCACGATAAAAACAGAGCTCTAGACCGAGGGTGGCGATCCCCGACCGCTGCCTTTTCATAGAAAAGGCATTTCTTGCCTAAATCGGATAAAGAGGAATATGTGTAGGAAAAAGTGTCTGTGGATGGATGTTGTCTCCTGGAATAGGTTGTATGCACCCACACTGTAAACTGTTCAATTGCAGCCAGTATAAAGGGAAATGGAATCAAACTCACGGACAGCTCTTTAATCATGGCTGGGTTAAGCGTTCCGATGAAGATTGTGAAAAGATACCCTTAAAGCACTTCCCGTATGATATTTTGGCTTGTCAACAAAGAATTTCTAATACTTAAATCTAAGATTGTAGGATGAAAAGAATTGTTATGAAGGTTGCAGTTCGTCTCTAGGTCAAAGGACTGATTGAAGGAGTGAGGCCTGAACAACAGGCCCTGACTGAGGCCTGAACAACAGGCTCTGAGCCAAAGTTGACATCTAGATGAACCTTCCAACCAAATGTTCTATTTGTATCTGCTCATTAACAAAGCATTAGTAGCAATATGCTCTATGTTCATTGGTGAAACACGGATTGACCTTTCTGTATTTAGAAACTGGACGAGGCCCCATCTGGCCTTGTTTGGGGCTTTAGGATCAAACTCCCTCGGTTCCTCCTTGAGCCCTGGCCAGGCTTTGGGAGAAACCAAACAGGAGAATGAGACCAGATGTTCCCACACTAGCAGTGATGTCGGCTTGTTTGTTCAACGCTGTCAAAGCTGGGCCCTCTCACAGCGAGGTTGAAGCCTCGTTGCCCACAAAGGTGGATGCACCTGCAGGAACTCCCAGGGTGCGGGAATGGCTCTCCAGTCCTTGGCTGTGACAGCTTCCCCCAGCTGATGTGAGGATGTGGATGATGGCAAGGCCTGAGGGTAACTGGTGCTGTCTCTTTCTTGATTACTGTACGCAATCTTTGGTAGTGATGATTGGGTGCTTTGCTGGGCTTCTCCTTTTGTGATTCTTTGCAGTTTTGCATTCTAATAACTTACACTATTCCTGAACTTGGTGTCTGTGTCTTTGGGGCTGACCCTGCCCACTGGCAAAACAGACGCTGAGGGCCCTCGGAGAACCAAAGGTGCCTTGCGACACCGTGGGGCCTCGTGTAACCAAGGGCACCACAGTGACAGCGTGGGGCCCAAAGGAACCAAGGGGCCAGCGTGGCACTGCAAGGCCTCGTGGAACCATGGAGAGCATTGTGACACGGAGGGGAGTCTTATAATCAAGGGTCCATTGTTTTCCTCTCCCTGCCCCGGCCCCAGCCCTGCAAAGAAGCCCAGTCCTGTCTGGCCCTGCAGCAGGAACTGGAGGCACTGGAGGTGCGGGACAGTGACTCCGTGTCTGGAATGCTCAGGAGATCCTCAGCTCGGGCAGCTCCTGCAGCCCCAGGGCCCCGCTGCCCAGCACAGCAGCAGAGAGTTGGCTCTGGGGCTCCTCAGGCTGCTCCTGCTGCTATCCCAGGGACAGGGCTCCTCTTGCCAGGGCTCCTCTGCACACACACGAGCTGCTGCTCTTCTCCTGGCCCATCCCAGCTCCCCACAGAGCCTTTCCCAGGGGAACACGTCTGTGCTGGCCTGAGCAGCCCTTGCTGTAGCCTCTGCCCTGCTGCCCACAGCCCCCGAGCTGGGGGTGCTGCTCTGCAGAGCATGGGGGCTGTGCTGCCCGGGGCCATGGGCTGCCTCTGCTGGGCTGTGCTGCTCAAGCTGGGAGACAGAGCTCTGCAGCTGATGGTGCTCCCTGCACGGACCCCCTCCCACACAGGCTCTGCTGTGGCCATGGAGGGTGCTCCGAGGTGCCTGCCTTGTTCCAGGGCTGGCGCATGGGCTGGGGCTGCCCTGGATCCTCCTCCGCAAGTTTCCAGAGGGTCAGACGAGTCACTGCCCAGACTCCTTTCCCTGTACCTGCTGTGTCCCCTGGGGCTGCAGAGCTCTCATGGCTCACAGGAAACATTCAGTCCTTTATCTCTGGGTGAGCCCACCCTGGACAGGCCTGTGCCCAGGGAGCTCCACTCACGGCTGATCCCTGGCACACACTGTCCCTGCAGGTCCCCTGCGTTCTCCTGGCAGCTCCCAAGTCCCTCCAGAAGAACATTCCCCTGCCATCAGGCCTGGCACAAGCTGCAGAGCCCCAGGAAGGTTCATCACAGACCATTCACCATCTGGTGGGCACTGGCCACCACCAAGCAAAACCTGAACCACACCTGAGTCTCTTGAAGGCCACACTGGGACCCTGATCTCATCCCACTGAGCCCTGGGAGAACAAGGAACACAGGCAGCCTCTTTAGAGTCTCTTCCTTGGGCCTCTTCCTGACAGTGACTGTGCAGGGAGAGCAAAGCCTTCCTGCAGTGCCTTCAGGAGATGCCCTTTGCTGATGGAACTGCTGTGGCGGAGCCCAGCTGTGTCCCAGCAGTGCCCATGGCCTGTCCCTGCCTGTGACACGCAGCAGGACTCGCACCACCCGCACAGAGCTGGTGGCCTTACACCATCACAGCAGCTCCAAAGGAGAGAGTGGAAGTAATAAGAGAGGAGCTCTGAAAAGACCAAGCTCTGCTGCTCCCTGGCTGTGCTGCTCTGCTGGGACTCTTCCCTGCCCCACGCCTGCAAAACTGGTCCTGCCCTCCAGCTTCAGGGATGGACTCAACCAAAGGATCTTGAACAAAGACCTTGCTGATGGGTCCTTTCTTTCATGTGAATACACACAGAGCAGACTCCTCATTGACACAGTCCCTGTCAACAGTCCCATTCAGCCTGTAAACAGGGAATAAGATGCATAACAAAATCTGTTGGGTACAACATTAACATAGGAAAAGAAAAAAAGCCCCCAAAGCACCACCACCAAAACAACCTGAGAGGGCAGGCTGGGCCTCTAATGATTACACTTTAGCCTATGGAGCTGAAAACAGGCAGGTTTTTGCTTCTGGAAAGCATCCAGTCATCATTTTCCTCAGGGCATCCTTGAGCTCCTGGTTCCTCAGGCTGTAGATGAGGGACTTCAGGGCTGGAGGCAGCACCGAGTACAGAACTGGCAGTGCCAGGTCCAGGGATGGGGAGGACATGGAGGGGGGCTTCAAGCAGGCAACAAAGCCAGTGCTGAGGAACAGGGAGACCATGGCCAGGTGAGGGAGGCACGTGCAAAAGGTTTTGTGCCATCCCTGCTCAGAGGGGATCCTCAGCACAGCCCTGAAGATCTGCACATAGGAGAAAAGAAGGAACACAAATGAACCAAAAGTTAAACAGATGGAAAACACAACAAGCCCGAGTTCCCTGAGGTGGCAGTGTGAGCAGGAGAGCTTGAGGATGTGTGGGATTTCACCCAAGAACTGGCCCAGGGCACTGCCCTGGCACAGGGGCAAGGAAAAGGTAGTGGCCGTGTGCAGCAGAGCATTGAGAAAGGCACTGGCCCAGGCAGCTGCTGCCATGTGAGCACAAGCTCTGCTGCCCAGGAGGGTCCCGTAGTGCAGGGGTTTGCAGAGGGACACGTAGCGGTCGTAGCACTCGACGGCGGCGAGGAGGGAAAACTCCGCTGAAATGAGGAAGACAAAGAGAGAGAGAAAGAGAAAGAGAGAAAGAGAAAGAGAGAAAGAGAGAAAGAGAGAAAGAGAGAAGAGGAAGAGGAAGAGGAAGAGGAAGAGGAAGAGGAAGAGGAAGAGGAAGAGGAAGAGGAAGAGGAAGAGGAAGAGAGAAAGAGAGAAAGAGAGAAAGAGAAAGAGAAAGAGAAGGAGAAAGAGAAAGAGAAGGAGAAAGAGAGAAGGAGAAAGAGAAAGAGAAAGGGGCTGTGCAGCACCTCCTGCGTAGGAGGTGGTTGTGGTGTCCCAAAATGGAATTGTGCATGGCTTTGGGGACAGTGGATCAGATGGAGCCCAGGTCGGTGAGGGCAAGGGTCAGCAGGAAGAAGAACATGGGGCTGTGCAGGTGCTGGCCGCAGGCTCCGGCGCTGATGATGAGGCCGCTGCCCAGGAGGGCAGCCAGGGAGATGCCCAGGAAGAGGCAGAAGTGCAGGAGCTGCAGCTGCCGCGTGTCTGCCAATGGCAGCAGGAGAAAGGGGCTGATGGAGCTGCTGTTGGACATTGGCTGTGTGTGGACATGGGGACCTGTTCATGGAGAAAAGTCAGTGACAGCTTAAGGGAAACGGCTCTCAGCCAAATCAAAGCCATGTCCCACAAATGCTTCTCCTGTCACACACTGACACCTTATGGGGATTCAGAGTGTCGCCACGGAGAACGGCTTTGGCTGGCCTGGGGCCTTGCGAGAGACGAGAGACGGGGCGGGCCGGGGCCGCGTCTGGCAGGAGGCGAGACAAAGAGCAAGAGGCGAGACAAAGAGCAGGATAGTTAACGGGAGATTGGGCGAGGAGATGGTAATCTGTAGCCCTTGGAGATGTAAAACATATAACCTTAGAAGCTGAAGTTTGTAGCTGCTGAACTGTGGGTTTGGAACAGTATATAAAGATGTGACTCGTGCGAGGAAATTTGGCTTTGCTTGCGGCCGGCGAAGTCCGTGTTCCATCACCGACAACACCCTTCTGTTTTTCTAGCAGATCTTCCTTCAGCTCCAGCCGCAGCCCTGCTTGGTGCTGGCTGCGTGCGACATGAGTTTCAGGGCAATTGCTCCGGGGGGTTTTATAATTCAGCCTTGCTGTGCAGAAGTGGGAGGGGGACAGCCACCTGTCCTGGTGTTACACTTTGAAACCCCAGCTAACACAAGGGCACTCCCAGGGCCCAAGAACAGGAATGGCAAAAGCTGTTAAAGTGTTCTAGAGGTTTTTACAGCTCCTCTTCATCTCCCCGGCTGACTGGTTTTGGATGTCAGAAACACTCAGCATTGCTGCTGTCCTCGGGGAGAATAGAGCGAGTTCTGTGAGGCAAGGCGGTGAGTGGAGAGTGAGGGGAGGTGCTCTGTCACTCTGTCCTGTTCCAAGATCCTCTGGGCTTTCACCCTTGTCAGACAGAGGATAATCACCCTCCCATATTTCCCTTAGAAACCATCCCAACACTGCTGAGAGCAGATCGATCCACCACAGCCCATCAAATGTCCATCCCCTTCTCGAGGTCTCAGCCCCACATTGGTAGCCAAATACACACATGGCTCATTGCACCAAGCCAACAGCACTTTGTCCATCATCAAACTTCTGTGTCTCACTGTGGGGCTTTCAGGTAACACAAAGATGCTACACGACCTGTTTGCGTCCTGGAGGGAAGCTCCGAGCTTAGGGGGAATCCTCAAGAAGAAAGCCAAGTGTCCTAATGATGGCATTGGATGTAGGGAGATGGAGCTCCTTCCCTGGCTGCATTGCCCACAGCCGGGCACTGGGGACAGCGTCACCCTGAGCCAGCTGAGCCAGCTGTGCCCCCTCCCAGAGCCCCCCAGTGCCAGGCAGATGCTCCCGGCCCTGTGCTCTGCAGAGGGAACTGGGCCCGGGACCGCAGAGCTGCCCCACAGCTCTGCTGCAGCTCTGCCTGCACAGGAGGGGCTTCACGCCTTGGAGCCCCGGCCCTGAGGGCAGAGGCTTGGCTGAGGGAGAGAGGAGGGGAGGGGGCTTGTTCAGAGGGAGGGGCTGCACTCGAGGGCATCCTGTGGAGGTCTCTAAGCTCTCCGTGCCACAACATTTCTGCCTTTTGTTTTCTCTCATTGCCTGATCTTCTCTCTGCTTGCTGAAGATCTTCCTCCTGGAGATGTTTCCCTGTGCCTGATCTCTTCCTGCCAGCACTCACAGACCCCATATCTCTGTGCACTCTCCTTGGCCCTACAGAAACCTGCCTGTTTGCAGGGCACTGGCTGGGGACAGGTTCTGTTTGCAGGTGGGAGAAAGGACAGGTCAGACTAAGCCTGGCGGGTCCAGCAAAGGTGATGCCGGTGCTCTCCGTGGGCAGAGGAGTGCCTTGAAAGCACTTTAGGAAACTCCTGCAGAGCACTCAAGTTACACTTCCCATGCCTTAGGGACTCTTACAAATGAAGAATTCCTTTATCACTTCCCCCCCTCCCATTCCCCAAGAGTAGGAAACGGAAAACACTCTCAGTGTGAGGAATGAGACAACTCTTTGTAGAAATTAAAACAATTTATTAAAACAGAAAAATTGAAAAATTGCAAAAAAAAAACTAACAAAATATAAAAATTTGGGATCCAAGTGGCTCAAGAGGTATGCCCCAGGAGCGCAGGGATTCAGGAACTTAGGCTTAAGGCAGCTCTGAACCTCAGGTAGAGGAAAGAAAAAAAAAAAAACTTGCAGTCTAGGCTGGTCAAAAAGAAATCTATTTCTAAAAGCCCCTAGAAAGGGGTAGGTTTCTCCAGCACTGCCTTAGCAAGCTGGAGAGGAAGGGAGAATGAGAGATGGGCGTGTCTGCTTTTCTCCCTTTTATAGCTTTTGCTCCGCTCACAGTCCGCCCACAGCCCACCCCTTTGGTTCAAGGTGATTGGTGCTCTCCCTCTGACAGACCATCTCCGTCCACCAATGGCTCCTCCTGGTCAGAGGGGTGATATTAGTTGAGATAAGGGTCATGTGCTTACGGGGGTATGGTTATGGGGGCTGGGCTGTTTGTTGCAACTGGGGTTTTTTTTTTTTTTTTAAATCTGCTTTGAAACCAAGATACAAGTAAAACATAAAAAAAATACATCCAACACATCTTAAAACACTTGTAAAGGTATACAGTAAACACAGGAAGACCATAAAAACTTGATTAGTGTACCTGGACTGATGGATTGATTTAACATTCAATTTAAAAATATTAAGCTCAAATTAATTAAAGCACTTAATATGCAAAGACCAAGCACAAATAGGGATTTCATGTATGACACTCAGGAAATTTCATCTTTATAGAAAGGCTTGTCTTGGAAATATTACTGGACTGAGCCTAAGCCCTGAGCATGTCCTCATGTTCTACACCAGGGATACTCAGAGAATGTACTTCCTGAATCCACAGTCAGTGGTATGTTCCAGCTTGAGGAGATCATTTCAGGAACTGCAGCTGCTTTGTCCTGCAGCCAGAGGCTTCCTGTGTCAAGGGCTGGGAATGATTCTCCCCCGGTCACTTGTCAGCATCTTCCCAGCCCTAACTGATGGAACCCCTCTGTGCCTCTGTGCCGTGCCCGGGCTGGCTGCAGGCAGTGCCCCAGCCGCCGGAAAGGCAGATCCTGTCCCTCCCTCATTGCTCGGGACTCTTCCCGGGGCACTGGGATGTGGGCATGTGCAATGCCAAGGGCAGGACCATGGGGTGGCCCCTGCCATGCTGCTGAGCAGCAAAAAAGAGGCAATGAGGCCCCAGGGCTGCAAGGGTCACTTGTCTCCCAACTGGCCCCAGGGGCAGGGACAGCAGCCCTGGCCAAAGTGCTGCAGAAGTTGCCTCTGTCAGGGCCTTGCAGCTTCTGCACATCCCTCTGCCCTCTCCGGCCCAGGCTGTCCTACAGTGTCCGTGCCCTGTGTCTCTGTCCCTGCAGGCTGTCCTCATCCCCCCGGCTGCCCCACCTCCCCGGCCCCTTCCTTTGCTGATGGCTCTGCGGCCTGCCTGGCTCTGCCTTGGCACGCAAAGCCTTGGGCTGCTCCAGACTCCTTCTGGGGGACACGTGGCACCACAGCACTGCCCTGGGAGAGAAATTCCTTTCTCCTTGTGTCCAGTCTGGACCTCCCCACCTGCCCTTTGCATTAATTCTTTCTTTTGCCGGCTGTTCTCTACTATGTCAAAAGGATCCACCATCTCTGAAACCACCCTTCAAGCCCTCCCAGGACTCTCCTCCACTGTCCTCAGGCTCCACTCCACTGAGCACAGAGCCCCTTTGTCCCTATGTAGTGATCATGTGCTTGAGGCCACGGGCACCTGGACAAGAAGGTCGGTTCTTTTCTACAGGAAGGAAACCACAGAACCCCAGTGTTCTGAAGGCAGATGAGAGGCAGCCACCAGAGGCCAAGGCAAGCCAGACCTGTCTGTCCTTGCAGCTTCTGTCTGAAAGCAACCCTTGGACATATGGGGAGTTTTGGAGGTGGAGTTCCATTTCAGCTGTGGGTGCCTGGACCGGAATGACAGCTCTTCTCCCCAGGAAGGAAAGGGCAGAGCCCCAGGGTTTCAAAGGCTGATTAGTGGTGGCTCAAGGAGGCCAAGGCCAGCCAGACCTGTTTGTCTTGGCAGCTTTTGTCTTGGAGCGATCCTTGGATAGAGGGAATTTGGGAGGCCAAATCCCAGTTTTGTCCATGGACGTCTGGCCAAGAAGGACAGTTCTTTTCCATTGGCAGAAAAGTGAGGAGCCCCAGTGTTTCAAAGGCAGATGAGAGCTGGCCCTCAGGAATGCAAGGGAAGCTGGACATTCCTGGCAGCTTTTGTCTGGGAGCTATTCCTTGGATAGATGGAATTTCAGAGGTGGATTCCCAGTTTTGGCCATGGATGGCTGGACTTGAAAGATGTTTTTTTCCATGGGAAGAAAAGCACAGCCCCCCCCGTGTTTTGAAGGCAGATGAGAGGTGGCCCCTAAGAGGCCAAGGCCAGCCTGAGCTGTCTGTCCTGGCAGGTTTCACATGGGAACAATCCTCGGATAGAATCAAATTTGGAGGTAGAATCCTAATTTCAGCCATGGGTCCCTGGAGGAGAAGGACAGTTCTTTCCCACAGAAAGGAAAGCAAGGAACTCCAGCATTTCAGGGGCAGATGAGAAGCAACCCTCAACATGCCAAGGTCAGCCGGACCAGGCAGGTGGCCCCAGGAGGCCAAGCCAACCAGTCCTGTTCCATGTTCTTTGGATCCTTGGGGCCCTGCAGCATCACAATTTTGTTCCCCTGAGGCCCAGCAATATCACAGTGGTCTCCTTGGCTCTACAGCGGCACAAAGGCCCCTTGCTTCCATGAGGCCTTGCTGTGTCCAAACGGTTTCCTTGCTTCCATGGGGCTGCAAAATACCACTATGGCCCACTGGTTCCATGAGGTCACAGAGTGTCACAGTGGTCTCCATGATTCCATAAGGTCCTGCAGTGTCACAATGGCTCCTTGGTTCTATTGGGCTCCCCAGGATCACAGTGGCCCCTTGGTTCCACAAGGCCTGGCTGTGTCACACTGGCCCTTTGCTTCCATGAGACCTTGCAGTGTCACAATGGTTTCCTTGGTTCTATGAGGCCCTGTGGTGTCACAATGGCCCCTTGATTCCATTGGGCCTCTTACTGTTACGTAGTTCTTAGTTCCGTGATGCCCTGTAGTGTCACAGTGGTCTCCTTGGCCCCATGGTGCCACGCAGTGTCCCAAGGGCCCCTTGGTTCTATGAGGCCTGGCTGTGTCACAATGGCCCCTGGCTCCCATGAGGCCCTGTGATGTCACAATGGTCTCATTGGTTCCACGAGGCCCTGCAGGTCCACAATGGCCCTTCGGTGTCACAAGGCCTTGAAGTGTCATAATAGTCTCAGCGGGTTCCCCCGCTGCTTCACAATGGCCTCCTTGGTTCCGTGATGCCCCGTAGCGTAACAATGGTATCCTTGCTTCCACACAGTCAGAATGGCCCCGTGGCCTCATGGAGCCCCACAGTGTCACTGCGATCCCCTTGATTCCACGAGGCCCTGCCGTGCTACAATGACCCCTTGGTTATACAAGGCCCTGCGGTGTCACAATGGCCCCTTGGTTCTGAAGTGTGCAAGAGCCTAATCATAGGAGAAAGGCTCCAAAAAATGCTTTGTCATTATCACTGCTCAGCACCAGAAAGGCTTCAAAAGTGCTTCGTCATTATGGCTGCTTATCATAATCACTTTTGAACGCCTGGAAACTACGTGCCGTACGGGCCGTGCATAGCCCGCCTGGAGGCCCATAAAAAGGAAGGCAAAACTGGTGCAAAATGTGGAGGCGAAAGCGAAAGGTAGAATCCCTGCCCTTTGCCTTTCCCCACACCACCACCATCGCCAGCCACGAGACACCCTGAGGCCTCCGGGAGCCGACGCCGCCCGCCTGGGGAGAACCCCCCAATCCTTCACCCTGGACTGAAATCCCGAGTGAGCTGTGCAACCCCTACCCCTGCTCCTTCGTCCCAGGCGGACCGAGGTTCAGCTGCAAGCATGGAGCCTGCATCTCGGAGGACGGGCCGCCGCTTTCCAGCCAAACTGCTCCAGAGACGGGAAGAGGCAGATAAGACGCTTCAAACAGCAGGAAAAAAAAAGGCAAAAACTTCTCCACTTCCCCCACCCTGTCTCAGCAGCAACAAAGGTAGCACAGTGTGGTGGTGACTTATCCTATGCTTTTAGAGTAACCTTGGCTTTTTCTAACTCTTCTCTACTTTTCTCCTTCTTTCGCTTTGCCTCTCTTACCATTAGATAAACAGATACCCATTTTTTTGGCACCAACATTTAATCTCGTTTGGTTTTAATCTCATCTCTGGGAATATTTTGAACCTTCAAAGTTCTTTCCTTTTTATACTCAGAGATTTTGTTTTCTTTGCCCTTCTGGGTGTAAATCAGATAGTAACAAAGTGTCATAATGGTCTCCACGCTTCCATGAGGCCCCACGATGTCACAATGGACTTTTGGTTCCATGAACTTTCGTTCTGTCAGCAACAGTCTCCTTGGGTCCGCAGTGTCACAATGGACCCTTGGCTCCATGAGGTTCAGTAGCGTAACATGGACGCCTTGATTCCATGAGGTTGTGTAGTGTCACAATGATCTCCTTGCTTCTGCGGCCCTGCTGTGTAACAATGGGCCTGTGGTTCCATGAAGTTCTGTACTGTCAACCATGATCTCCTTGCTTGCACAGTGCCATAACTGACCCTTGGTTCCATGAGGCGCCTGGCCTCCAACAGCCTCTAAGAGACCCTTATGGCCCCTCAAGGCCCCTCACAGCCCCTCATGACCCCTCGGTGCCCCTCACAGCTCCCCAGGGCCCCTCATGGCAGCTCACAGTCCCTCACAGTTCATGGCCCCTCATGACCCTTCACAGCCCCTAACAATCTCTCATGGCCCCTCACAGCACCTCATGGCCCCTCATGGCCCCTCACGGCCCCTCACGACTCCTCATGACCCTTCACAGCCCCTAACAAGCCCTCATGGGCGCCTCACAGCCCTTCACAGCCCCTCATGGCCTCTCACAGCCCAAGGCATGGGACTCCTTCCGAAGGAGAAGAGATCAGGCTCTGCTTGTTCTCCTTTTATTTTGGTCACTTCACAGTGATGAGTAAAGGAAAGCTGAAATGGAGCCTTTCCCCAGCATTTCCCTCTGGGATAATTGCGGGGCTGAAGCTCTGTGCTGGCGCTGGCCCATGTGTGAACATCGCTGCAGCCCCCCACAGCCTTTGCTCTCCCCCGTGTCCATTCCCGGTCCCTGAGACCCGCCCAGCTCTGGCAGCAGCAGGAGCCACCGCGCAGTGGGCCCTGTACCGGCACAGCCGGGGCTCCTGGCCAAGAGCAGCAGCAGCGCCAGCCCCTTCCCACCTGCTTGTGCCTCGGCTTCCCAAGAGGTTTTTCCCGGTGAATTTCTGGACTAGAGACACAATCAGCCACAAACAGACCTGATTCCTCAGAGCCCGGCTGTGCTGCCCTGATGCAACCTTCAGAGAAAGAAAGGATCCGGTTCCAGCACTGTTCCCAGCACCGTTTCACTCATCCTCAGGTGACAGCAGGAGGCTTTTCTTGCGTTTGCCTTGGGAATTACAGATCATGGCTGCTCTTCCCCCTCTTCTGGTTGCCACTTGAATTTTATCTGAAAAACTGCAATTGCCTCTTTTGATCGGTGCTAGCCACAGTGCTTTTCTGATGGGGAATTCAGATGCTTTGTTGCAGGCATCCTGATTAGCAGATCTTGAAATGTTCACAGGTCTATAAGCAAAAAGTCGAGGAGAATGAAAGCCATACAGGCCACATTCACAGCGCTCAAACACAGCCCTGTTGCTGGTGCTCTTGAAATAGAATCAGCTGCCAGAGGCCAGCACAGAAATTGCCTCTGGAGTGTGGAATGAAACGAAAAAATCCACCGGGAGAAAGAGGAAGCAGAACTTCTGCACTCGCTTCATTGCTTCTTCCCAGCAGCAGGAGACGTGGATGTCCAGAGGTACGTCCCGCTGCTGCTGACCACAGTGAGAGCACAGCCTGCTGCCCAGTCCCAGCGGGAACCCGAGCCCAGCCCGGGGAGCTCCCGCAGCGTCGGCAGCTCAGCGGACGCGGTGCCAGGGCCGCAGCCCCGGGAACACGCCCGCCCATTGTGGGGCAGCGGCGCAGGCCCAATGTCCTGCGGCCCAAACTTGCTGCTGCTGCTGCTGCTGCTGCTGCTACGCAAGGCCCATCCTTCTCCCCCTGCTCCTCTCCCAGCACGGCGCAAATTGCACCTCGCGGGATGCTTCCCCGGAGGCTGCTCAGGCGCCCCGCTCCTCTTTCACCTGAGCGTCACTGCGGAGGAATCTTTGGCGCACTTCCGTAAGCCCGGGCCTCTCGCTTCGTGCTGAATCGGGGATGCAAATGGCCTTGTTAGGAAAGTCAAAAGCCAAGGGAATGGATTAGGAATTATTTGAAAAAACTACCCTTCTTCCAGGCAAGGTACACCAAGTCATTTCCCGCATTTCTCCTTTGCTGATTCTTTCAGTCGCCTGCTCGGCGAGCTCCAGCTTCTTCTGCTGCTTCCTGTGAACCGATTGCACTCTCGATTTGAGCACCAACGCACCAGATGTGCAAGTATCTACGCTGAACTCAGAAACCAACTGCCTCTGTCAGACCATTTTCACAGTCCAGCTCACTTGCAAGATGTCCACTGAGAGCTTGGAAGGATTAGCCCCCAGCTCTCCACTTCTGGCTGCAGGCTCCGGAGATTCTTTCTCTCCATTCAGCCAGCCTAACAATTGCTGCTACCCCCTCCTCCTGTTTCCTTAGCCTACAACAGTAACGACGAAAACCTTACCCACGGCACAACTCGCTAGTCCACCAGGAGGAGAAAGGACAAGTTGTCAAGCTCTCAAAA
The DNA here is from genome assembly GCF_041296385.1 of Aphelocoma coerulescens. NCBI lineage: Eukaryota > Metazoa > Chordata > Aves > Passeriformes > Corvidae > Aphelocoma > Aphelocoma coerulescens. Next base: position 1,330,146 of record NW_027183949.1, on the reverse strand, counting down.
CCTTGGTCCTGCTTTGCTGCAAGAGTCCTGCTGCACGCACAGTGTGGCAAGCCAAGAGAAGCTGCATGTGATGGCACATCTTGTGACAGGAGCTCCAGCTCGGTCTCCAGGAAAGGGTCTTGAAAAGAGCAAACATCACTGTGGACAAGATTCTTGCAAAAGCAAAACAGCTTCCCAGAAGGGACATGCAAACGGAAAGAAACAACCCAAGATGTTCCCGTATACTATTAATTGCTTCCCTTCTATGCTCCCCTTTTCTGTCTTGCACTAGTTCTACCTCACAGTCCTTCCAAACTGATCTTACCTCAAACACCTAGGACTTAGCAAGTTTGAGACACTCTACAATACCAAGAGCTACACACAGCTTGCCTTCTCCCTGTTTGGCTTTGAAAGCAATGCTGGAGACCCCAGAAGCCTGCCAAGGGAAGATTTTAGAGCCCAGTGCCTTGCTCGGCTCTGGCTTCTAGAGACAGGGCATGTGCTCCCATGGGACTGCACCCTCAGCAGTGACAATAGACAGCAGCAGCAACAAAGGTGATTCCCATGACACTGTCGCAGGGCTCAAGACTCCGTGTCTTGGCTTCACATGGCAAAGCTCACTGTCCGTTTGGACAGACTCAGCATCCAAACTAGTCTGCTTTTCTACCTGTGTCAATGAACAGCAGGAGAAGGAAACCAGCCAGCAGTTTCTTTGCAGAGAGGGCCTTTGTTCCAGGCTGAAAGTGCTGGATTGGCAGGGAGGAGGCAAACAGCTGAGAGCTTAGCTGCTCTATTGGACCGGCATCAGAACTCAGCAAAAAGAGTGTTTCCATTCTTTTATTTGAAGCCTCCTATCGGCAGTCTCCGATTTTCACCTGAAACCGGACAAGAAAACAGCAACAGCCCTGCCGACGAGGGCACCGCGCCGGGCACGGCCCCGCCGCTCGCACTGCCCACGCCGAGCGGCCGGGGAGCAGCGCTGCACCGCGCAGGGGCTGCACGTCTCCCTCCTCACGTCCTGCTCTGCCCTCCCACGGGGCTGCCTCTGCCTGGCGCTGGCAGGCTCCTCATTCAGCACTTTGCTCTGCTCCAGGCGAAAAGCGCGGACAGCGCTTTGGTTGCTCGCGAGCAAGAGACCGCGGCGCGGGGCGAGCCAGCAGCAGCAGGGGCAAGTTGCAAGATTGCCGCAAGGAAGAGTTACAATCTGGTGAAGAAGAAGCTAAACAAGACGGTGCGTTTGGCGCGGCTGCGGGAGGAAGAGATGCTCCGGGACTCCGCTTCGGCCCCGGAGCGGCCCGTGCTGGCCCGGGGCGCGCGGGGCTCGGCCGCGGGGCGCGCGGGGGAAAAACGGACACCCGGGCAACAGACACACGGACACGCGGACCAACGCTCCCAGCGCTTCGGCGGCAGCAGCGGCAGCGGCAGCAGCGGCAGCAGCGGCAGCAGCAGAAGAGCAATACAAGAGCAGCGGTTCTCCAGACCCTCTGCGTTCCTTCTCCTGTTCCTCCTCTCCTTCTCCCAGTGTCCCGCATCCCCTGTCCCGCTCTCCCTTCAGTGCTCCACCCCCTCCGCCCCTTCCGCGGCCTCCCTCTCCCCATGCCAGGCCGGGCCATGCCCCCGGCCCGCCCCCGGCCCCGGGCGGGGCTGCGCCCTCCCCGCCCCCGGGCGTCCCGCCGCGGTCTCGCCTCCGCCCGGCTCTTGCCCTACTGGCGGTGGCGCCGCTGGGCGGGCATCAGTGCCTGCCTCTTGGGCAGCACTGTTAGCCTCTGGCTCCGGCTGGCCCGGCCCCGGCCCCGGCCCCGGCCCCGGCCCCGGCCCCGGCTCCTCCCGGGACCCGCCGAGGAGACAGACGGCGCGGCCGCTCCCGCCGCGTCCGCGGCGTCTTCCCCGGTCCGAGCTCTCCCGCTCGGCAGCGCGGCCCCCGCCCCCGAGCCGCCGGTGTCCCCTTCGAAAGAGGCAACATCTGGGGATACCCGGCCCGGGGCGGTTGAGGAGCGCCCGGCGGCCGTTTCTGGCCCCGGGCCGAGCGCTGACAGCCGCGTCTCGCCGGCAGGGAATGCGCTGCAGGGCCTAAGGGAGCGCTACCTGGAGGGTTCGCTGCTGGGGCGCGGCGGCTTCGGCAGCGTCTTCGCGGCCACGCGGCTCTCGGACGGCGCCCCGGTGAGTGGCGGGGCCGGCGGCGGGCGCAGGAGGCGGGGGGCGGAGGAGGGCGCAGGAGAAGGAGGATGGGGCTCGGCAGGGCGGGCGGCGAGCTCAGCCCGCTGCTCCCCTTGGCTTGCAGGTGGCCATCAAATGGGTGCCACGGACCCGCATCCGTCATTGGGGCGAGCTGGTGAGTGAGCGGGGGGGTAGGGGTGGGGGTGGTGGGCAGCGGGAGAAGGCGGGGCGTGACGGGCGGGGATGAGCCGAGGCCCGGGAGGGTGGAAGGCGCCAGGACGCCTCGGGGGAGAGCGGGCGTGGGGGCAGCGGAGGGCGCAGAGCATCCTGGGCTGGGCGAGGGCTTCCCGAGCCCTGGCACGGCATCAGCCCCACTGACGGCATCGTGCTCCTCCCGCAGCCCAACGGCACCAGCGCACCACTCGAGGTCGTGCTGCTGGACAAGGTGTCCACCGGCTTCCCTGGTGTGGTGCAGCTCCTCGAGTGGCTCGAGCTGCCCAGCAACGTGGTGCTGGTGATGGAGCGGCCGGAGCAGTCTCAGGACCTGCTCCATTTCATTCGAGCGCGGGGCTTCCTGTCCGAGGAGGTGGCACGGGAGCTGTTCCGCCAGGTCCTGGAGGCCGTGCGGCACTGCACCAGCTGCGGGGTCCTTCACAGGGACCTGAAACCAGAGAACATCCTGGTTGACCTGGCCACGGGCCAGGCCAAATTGATTGACTTTGGCTGCGGCACCTACCTGCAAGACACAGCCTACACCAGCTTTGCAGGTGAGTCCTCGCCGGGGTAGGCTCCCGGTGCCGGCATCTCGCGGCCCAACCTGGCTGTGGCAGCGGGGATTCTCCCTTTTGATGCCAGTCATGGGACCGAGTTTTCAGCCCAGTTGCTTTTGAGTGCGGGTGGCCGGGGGGCCATCTTCCAGCCCTGCTGGCAGCCTTTGCCAGCCACTCTGCCCAGGACTGGCGCTGGGGCTGGGGCAGCCAGTGTGACAAAAACACACCCGTGGGTGGGGGTAGCAGAGAGGGGGGGGCCAGAAGCTGTGCACCCGCCGGTTTGGTGTGCAGGCAAGAACCGGCTTGGACTGCTCAGCTCGCCTTGTTTGCCTTGGCTTCAGAATGTTTTTTTGGGGCAATGCAGGCAGGGAGGGTGAAGGCATGGTTTTCCCACCCCCGGCACTGAGCGGGTTTTCCCTTTGCATGGAATGCTTGAGCCTTGCCAGGGCTTCCGCTGCCCTCTTGTGACACCGGTGGCTTCTTTTACAACCCCCAGTTTGTCCACAAGTCACAGGCGCTGGCGAGAGGGCAGCGGGTCATGCCGCGTGCCACCGGTGCGGCCCCTGCGTGCCCAGGGATGCTGGGGCGAGGCTCCGGGAGCAGGCAGCATCCCGCTAATGAAGTGCCTCTCTATTCCGTAGGAACACCAGCGTACAGCCCCCCGGAATGGACCCATTTTGGCTGGTACTACGGCGAGGCAGCTACCGTCTGGTCCCTGGGCATCGTGCTGCACCAGATGGTCTGCGGGCGGCACCCGTTCCCGAAGGGCCGGAACATCAGCTGGGGCCAGCTGTCGCTCCCAGAACGGCTCTCTCAAGGTGGATGCTCATCCCTGCGGCACGGGGGGAATAGCAGTACTGGGAGACAGCAGCGGGCTCATGAGCATCCCGCTCTGGCAGCTGCCGAGGAGGTGGCACATGCCTCGCTCTCCTGCTCTCCTCCAAAACAAAGAATGGATGGGAAAGTTCAGGCACAGCTCGGAGCCCCCATGGCATGGCCTGGGCATGGCAATAGTGGGGCAAAGCGGACAGGAGCCTTCTGCAACTGACCGGCGCTTTCTGGTTTCTCCCCACAGACTGCAAGGAACTGATCAGATGGTGTCTGTCCCTGCACTCCTTGGACAGGCCCTCATTAGAAGACCTGTCGTGTGATCCTTGGCTGCAGGATATTCATCATCCATAGAAGAAGGGAGAGAGCCACAGGCACACTTTGATCCAGGGAGCCGGTAAGTTACAGCTCCACACGTGCCTTGGCCAGAAGAAGCCAAGAAACGCAGGCTTTTTTGCCCTGCCTGTATCGCTGCGCAGGGGTCGTCAGATGGGGACCCGCAGCCCTTGTGCTGGCGCTGAGCTGCTCTTCCCAGCACTGGTGGCTGCCGTGCAAGCTGCTTTTGCTTGTCCTGCTTCACTGACAGCCGGGGCCCTGGGCGGGGCACTGACAGCCTGCTCTCAGCCGCAGGGAAGAAGGAGCCCCTGGAGAAGCTGTACTCCTGCTGCTGCTGGAGACATGGAGGACGACGTCAAGGATGGCAAGCTCTTCCTCGACCTGGCCACCGGCAAGCTGAAGATGATGGGCTTCGATTCTGGCACCTTCTTCAAAGCCAGGCTCCACAGCGAATTTACAGATGAGTCCACAGCCAAGGGGATGCTCCCAGATTTGGGCATTGCACGGCCTGGCCGGGAAGCAAAGGTTCCCCCCTTTGCTGGGGCGGATGCAACTAATTCTTCAGCCGGCTGCCAAGCTGCTTTTCGGCAGGGCGGGCGGGATGGGCTGGGGTGCTTAGGAAATGGGAGTCGGCCCCTGGCCCTGCCAACAGCCCCCACCGCCCACTGTTCCCCGGGCTGGGGCTGGGGCAGCCAGCCCGACACAAACAAGCCCCCATGGCAGGAGCAGATGTGGCACTCCAGGAGCTGTGCACGGGCTGCTTTGTTTTGCAGGAAAGGAAGGGCTTGGGCTGCTCCACTCGGCTTGTTTGCTTTGGGCTCGCTGTGCCTGTTGGGGGTCAGTGCGGGGGGGAGGGGAGAAAGCATGGGCTTCCCTCGCCCGAGGGTGGGTTTTTCCCCAGCATGTAGGGAAGGTTGGGCCTTCCTCAGGCCCCCAACAGAGAGAAGACTTTTTACCTTTTTTCTTGTTTCTCCTTTTTGTCTGTAATCCCTTTTCATTAATTTGTTGTTTGTTTCCCTTAAAGGAGGTGTTGTAGGTGGTGTCCAATCTGGATCGGGAAGTGCTTGGGACCAGCTGCAGCGTGGATGGGACGGGGCCTTGGAGAAGGCCGAGGACATCGCTTGGGAGCAGCTTTTCTTCCGGCGGCGGGTGGCGTGCGGTGGGTCCCCGTCTTCTTGGCACGGCTGGGATAAGGGCTTTTGGGAGATGGCAGCGAGCACAGGAGCATCCCAATGGGCAGCTGCTGAGGAGGTGGATCTGCCACGGCTGGCTGCGGGCGGTGGCACATGTCCTGCCATCCTGCTCTCCTGCCAAAGGCAGCAGTGACGGGCGGCTTCGGGCACCGCTCTGAGCACAGCCAGCACGGCCTGGGCACCGCGGGCGGCTGGGACAAGGGGGACAGCAGCCTTCAAGTGACGGGCGGTTTCTGCTTTCTCTCCTTGCAGCCGGGCTCTGTGGATGCTGAGGCTGCTCTGGGCTCCGCCAGGGCTCTGCTGCGGCTCAGCACCGGGCCGGAAGAAGCCAAAGAAGAACCGGTGTGAGCCGCAGCAGAGACGTGCTCGAGCATTTCAGCAACGCAGCTCAAGCCTGCAGAGTGCACGCCTCCAGGGGAAAACATGACACCCCCCCCCGCCCCCAAAATAAACTTGTTCAATAACTTGTGAAATGAAATCAATCTGGGATGACCCCAAATGACATTTCTCAGCTTGCTCAAGCTTTAGCTCAGCCCTTCTCTGAACAGTTCTCTGCCCCGCCTGCCTTTTACTTCACAAGTGCTCCCTCTTTTCCCCCAGTGAGTTGCCAGCTCAGGGCAGTCTCTGTCGCACTGTAGCCTTCCTTGATGCCTTTGACCACAAGGAGGAGCGAGCCCCAGGTTTAGGGACTCATCCTGTCACTGGCAGAAGAACAGCAATGTCTCAGAGGTCCGGTGAGACCTGAGTGTCATTCAAGAGCTGCCCTCCAGGCCTCAGCTCTCCTCACTGTTAGCTTCCCACTGCCCCTTTTCCTCGTCCTTCCAGCAGGATGAGCTCTGTGAATGCCCTTGACCCTCCCCACTCCTGCCAGCCCAGCCACCCAGCTCAGTTTGGCTTAAGCTGAAGCTTCTTTGTCTCCTCTGGCACGCCAGTGCAGTTCCCTCTGCGGGGAGCAGCAGCCCCAGAGCACAGCAGGCAACAGCGCAGGCCGCACCTGCACCGGCTCCCCTCCACGCGTGGCTGGGCTCTTGGTGGCAACTAAATGCTCCCTGTTTGCAGCTGTCCCTGGAGGATGGCCCCAGGGCAGAGCCCAGCCCGGCTCCCACTGCATCCCCCGGAGCTTGGGGCAGACAGTGGTCCCAGAGCTGAGGTTCATGGTGCGCAGCCGGCGCTGTGGCTCGCAGTCGGTGTTTGCAAGTGTTGCGTTCTCACCTCCTGCAACTTGTGGGGAAAAGGAGCTGTGCGGCCGGGCCAGCACTGCCCCTCTGGGCAGTGACACGGCTGAAGGTCTTTGCTGTTGCAGAGGAGCCGGCATGGAGCCTTAGCAGGGCCTGGCAGGTGTGGAGCCGGATCTCGCCCGCTGTCCGGGGCTCGCTGCCCGCCAACCGCCCCCACCCGCCGCGCTCCCTTCTGCAGGGACGGAAGGCTCTGGCTGCACAAGGGTTCCCATAATGTCTTTGTACCCGTGGCTGCGGAACGAACACGGAGAGCGAAAGTGTCAGTCACGTTGCTTGCACGTTCCTTCCTTTAGATACAAGGCACAGATCTCTTAAAAGGATAGGCAGGGATAGAGATTTCCCACATAGCCCTCTTTGGCGTAACTCACCTTGTAAGCTGGCGTCAGGGGCATTTTTTTCCCGGCTCTGTGGGAGTAGGTGTCCAAGAGCTGAAGTGAGCAGCATTTAGAAGCAGTTTCAAGATTTCTAGGCAGGAAGTGGAGCTGACAAGCATCTGTGTAACTCACCATATTCATCGTGGAGACACGAGACCTGGAAAAATCCCAGCTCTCTGTGCATTTGTGCAAAAGGGGGAAGCAGCAGAAAGACTTTGTGTCTGCTTGTCCAAGCTCCAAGGAGCTGGGGTGGCAAAGGGTGGCCTGGGCTGGTGGCAGGTGAAGTCCTGTTTCATGTCATCATAGAGTGGCACAGGACAAAGCTAAAAGCACCCACAGCCACACTGATGAAGTCTTTCTGATGCTGCACATCCTAGAGGAAAAGCTGCTGTCACACAATCCATTGGTATTTATAACTTTTATTTGCAATACTTTAGGTCCAAGTTTCAAACCGCAATATTTTTACACTCAAGACACGGTCATGCACAATCCATATTTCAATTTCCTATTGCTTCAACCACAATTTAAAATAACTTAATATTGACAACAAAACGCAAAATCTTTAAAAAAGGATGCTGAGGTCAGTGAGATGGATCCATGCCATCAGCACATTTGCAAAGTAAATAACTTTGTTCTCTTTTTAAAAAGATCAGTTACCTCTTAATCCAAAGTTACAGAAGATTTTTCACTACACATTTGGTTTTTTCTCTTTCATATTTTTTCTGGTTTTTCTTTTTTCTAATTTTTTTTTTTTTTAAAGAGATAACACGTCTTAAAAAAGGATTGTACAGCAAAATGAGATACATTTCTGCTCAACAATGAAAATGTAGGCTCCTCCTCTGTTTACTTTTGTCTGGATACCCTGAAGAAAAAAATCTAGCAGACACCAGCAGAGGTGTAAACGGGTTGCTTTGGACTAAAGTGGAGTTTAGCACTGGTGACATCCTGACCCAGTCAAGAGTTGCAGAATTCTTTTGCAGATCTCGAACCATGTGCTTGCGGGCACAGCACCTGCAGTGCTGATGCACCAGGGCACGAGAAGAACTCTGTTATTCCCGCACCGAATTTGGGCTCTGCCCAAGCAGGAGGTGCTGCAGTGCTTTGCTCCTCGCTGCCGTGTGGAGCAGCTCCCTTCCTGCTGGCTGAGCTGCTCAGGCAGAGCCCGGCAGCTCCTGACCCTGAAGGGCTGAGGCCTTTCCCCTGCTGCTGTGCTACAGACGGATTCAGCAGCATTGCTGTACGTGGGGATACACAGCGGGACCAAAAGCAGTTGCCTTTGTAGACCCTAAGCTGAAAGGTGAAAAATCTCAAGAGACGAGGATGGAAGAGACTGGCAGGCTGCCTGTTTGCTGTGCTGCCCCACTTGTGAGCGGCCCAGCTTTGCGTGAGGCAGAGTGAGAACAAGGGGCAGCTCCCTCCCTCCCAGCCCCGCAGCCAAGGGGTCCCTCCAGTCCTGGGGCTTGGGGCACCATCAGAACCTTCCAAGCAAAGGTTATCTTTGAACTTGCTCATTCATGAAATGCGCACGGTCATGAGCGCTCTGATAGATGTATCCACCCATTAGTGAAACATGGATTGACCTTTCTGTATTTGGAAGCTGGACAAGGCCATGAAATCTGACATCTGGCCTTGTTTGGGGCTGTATGGTCCAAGTCAACTCCCTTGCTTCCTCCTTGAGCCCTGGCCAGGCTTTGGGAGAAACAAACGGGAGAATGAAACCAGATGTTCCCACGCTAGAAGTGCTGTCGGTTTGTTAGTTCAACACTATCAAAGGTGGGCCCTCTCACAGGGAGGTTGGAAGCCTCACCTGTGAGTGGAGGCACCTGCAGGAACTCCCAGTGTCCGGGAATGGCTCTCCAGTCCTTGGCTGTGACAGCTTCCCCCAGCTGATGGGTGGCTCTGGGTGATGGTAAAGTCTGAGGGTAACTGCTGCTGTCTCTTTCTTAATCCCTACGGGCAATCTTTGGTAGGGATGATTGGGTGCATTGCTGAGCTTCTCCTTTTGTGATTCTTTGCTGCTTTGAACTACAGTAAATGACGCTGATTCCTTGAGTTGGTGTCTATGTCTTTGGTGCTGACCCTGCCCACTGGTAAAACAAATTTGGTATAGTCTGGCCGGATCTCAACAAAATGCTGCTTTTTAAATGTAAGTGTAAGGAATCGGTCCCATCCAAAATTCCCGCATGGGAAGACCTTCCCTAGGGTTTGCTGGCTGTGGCGTGGGCTGAGGTCGGAGCTCCGTGCGAGCAATGAGGACGTCAATTGAAAGAAGCTGAAGCACTGGATGTATTAAAATGCATCCCAAAATTGCATATGGAAAAAGGAAAAGAACTTGTGGGTTTGGGAAGATGAGGGTGAATTTTGTTAACAGCATCTCGGAAACAGCACCAACAGAAGGAACGATTGTTGTTGAAACGCTCCCACATGGAGCGACAGAAGAAGTTTTTAATCTTGAGCTTGGATTTGTTTGAGCAAAGGAAATAATAATAATAACAACAATGAGAATAATAACAAAAAATAATGATCTACATGTATATAATATAATATAATAAAAATCGATGTTTATGTTTTCACATGTATATAATGACATTGTGAAATAATGCTCCAAATACCCATTTGTTAGCTTTGGCTGCTCAGGGATATAAGACTAAATACGCTACAGAAAAGGACTGGCCAGGACCCCAGCATCGCTGGGAGACTGTGGGAGATTGTATACAACAGATGAAGGAGGAAGGGATGAAAGTGGCTGTTTTTATAGGGTTTGCTGACGCTAGGACGTGGAATGCTTTGTCTGTTACTGCGAAAAATAAAGTGAGTAAGACTGCTGGGTTTTTCATATCCCAGACTATCCACAAGCTGCAGAACTGATTGAACAGATGAAGGGGTTGTTAAAAGAACAGTTGAAAAATATAGGAGATGGGAATGTGTCGCAATGAAAAACCCACCTCCCAGATGTGCTCCATATCCTTAACAATGGGCCCACTGGGGAAATGGAAACCCCCTGGATGCGCATGGCTGCACCCAACTTGCAAATAGAACCACGGACAGTGACACTTTGACTTCCTGGGAAATTGTTCCGGGGGTGATGGCCCCTGGCAGGGCCATCGCAGAGGCTGCAGGGCTGGACCTTTACGCATTAGAATTAATTAGGAAAAATCAGAAGCAAATGAGAGTTATCAGTACCGGCACAGGAATTCAGGTTCCTCCGGGACACTTTGGTTTGATAACTGCCCACTCAAGCTTGGCCTTGACAAGTGTTCATATGGTGGGAGGAGTGGTTGGTGCAGATTATCAAGGAGAAATTAAAGTAGTTCTGTTAAACAATAGTGAACAACACTGGATTATTCAACCCCACGGCAGGGTAGCACAGTTATTGATATTGCCAGTTTTTAAAACAACCGTGAAAAAAGGACATCCACTTCACATCACTACTGTTCATGGAGATAAAGGGTTTGGATCCACCAGTCCTAATCATGGAGCCAGAGTGTGGGTCCAGAGGCCAAATGGCCCGCCCGAGCCAGCTGAAGTAAGAGCTGTAAACAAAGACAACACTGTTTGAATCCTGAAACCTGGGTGAGAAAGATGGGCACATGTCCCTGCAGCCAAGTGTTCTGTGAGAGAACAAAGAGATGTTACAGGATATTGTTTTGCAGAGCCTGCCAGACCAAATCTCCCTGTTTGCCCCAATGGTCCCTTTGGAAAGTGCTCTGATCCACGGCGCTCGATGTGAAGACTGATGTGCCACTGAGTGAGTGACTTCTGCAGACAGAAAGGGACCACTTAACAGTGAAACTATTGTTGATCTTGTTGATTTAATGTTGTCCTTGTAATCGGAGCACTGGTTGGGAAAATAGCTTTCTAACAGCAGGAGCAGAGATAGGGAACTCATTTAACCTCAGTAATTGCTGGGTGCGTGGAAGTCCAGAAGGATCCGATGACTGGCCTTGGCTGGCCCATCTGGCCCAACCCAAATGGTGGGTTAGAAACTTGAGCACAGTTCACGATAAAAACAGAGCTCTAGACCGAGGGTGGCGATCCCCGACCGCTGCCTTTTCATAGAAAAGGCATTTCTTGCCTAAATCGGATAAAGAGGAATATGTGTAGGAAAAAGTGTCTGTGGATGGATGTTGTCTCCTGGAATAGGTTGTATGCACCCACACTGTAAACTGTTCAATTGCAGCCAGTATAAAGGGAAATGGAATCAAACTCACGGACAGCTCTTTAATCATGGCTGGGTTAAGCGTTCCGATGAAGATTGTGAAAAGATACCCTTAAAGCACTTCCCGTATGATATTTTGGCTTGTCAACAAAGAATTTCTAATACTTAAATCTAAGATTGTAGGATGAAAAGAATTGTTATGAAGGTTGCAGTTCGTCTCTAGGTCAAAGGACTGATTGAAGGAGTGAGGCCTGAACAACAGGCCCTGACTGAGGCCTGAACAACAGGCTCTGAGCCAAAGTTGACATCTAGATGAACCTTCCAACCAAATGTTCTATTTGTATCTGCTCATTAACAAAGCATTAGTAGCAATATGCTCTATGTTCATTGGTGAAACACGGATTGACCTTTCTGTATTTAGAAACTGGACGAGGCCCCATCTGGCCTTGTTTGGGGCTTTAGGATCAAACTCCCTCGGTTCCTCCTTGAGCCCTGGCCAGGCTTTGGGAGAAACCAAACAGGAGAATGAGACCAGATGTTCCCACACTAGCAGTGATGTCGGCTTGTTTGTTCAACGCTGTCAAAGCTGGGCCCTCTCACAGCGAGGTTGAAGCCTCGTTGCCCGCAAAGGTGGATGCACCTGCAGGAACTCCCAGGGTGCGGGAATGGCTCTCCAGTCCTTGGCTGTGACAGCTTCCCCCAGCTGATGTGAGGATGTGGATGATGGCAAGGCCTGAGGGTAACTGGTGCTGTCTCTTTCTTGATTACTGTACGCAATCTTTGGTAGTGATGATTGGGTGCTTTGCTGGGCTTCTCCTTTTGTGATTCTTTGCAGTTTTGCATTCTAATAACTTACACTATTCCTGAACTTGGTGTCTGTGTCTTTGGGGCTGACCCTGCCCACTGGCAAAACAGACGCTGAGGGCCCTCGGAGAACCAAAGGTGCCTTGCGACACCGTGGGGCCTCGTGTAACCAAGGGCACCCCAGTGACAGCGTGGGGCCCAAAGGAACCAAGGGGCCAGCGTGGCACTGCAAGGCCTCGTGGAACCATGGAGAGCATTGTGACACGGAGGGGAGTCTTATAATCAAGGGTCCATTGTTTTCCTCTCCCTGCCCCGGCCCCAGCCCTGCAAAGAAGCCCAGTCCTGTCTGGCCCTGCAGCAGGAACTGGAGGCACTGGAGGTGCGGGACAGTGACTCCGTGTCTGGAATGCTCAGGAGATCCTCAGCTCGGGCAGGTCCTGCAGCCCCAGGGCCCCGCTGCCCAGCACAGCAGCAGAGAGTTGGCTCTGGGGCTCCTCAGGCTGCTCCTGCTGCTATCCCAGGGACAGGGCAGCCTCTTGCCAGGGCTCCTCTGCACACACACGAGCTCCTGCTCTTCTCCTGGCCCATCCCAGCTCCCCACAGAGCCTTTCCCAGGGGAACACGTCTGTGCTGGCCTGAGCAGCCCTTGCTGTAGCCTCTGCCCTGCTGCCCACAGCCCCCGAGCTGGGGGTGCTGCTCTGCAGAGCATGGGGGCTGTGCTGCCCGGGGCCATGGGCTGCCTCTGCTGGGCTGTGCTGCTCAAGCTGGGAGACAGAGCTCTGCAGCTGATGGTGCTCCCTGCACGGACCCCCTCCCACACAGGCTCTGCTGTGGCCATGGAGGGTGCTCCGAGGTGCCTGCCTTGTTCCAGGGCTGGCGCATGGGCTGGGGCTGCCCTGGATCCTCCTCTGCAAGTTCCCAGAGGGCCCAGACTCCTTTCCCTGTACCTGCTGTGTCCCCTGGGGCTGCAGAGCTCTCATGGCTCACAGGAAACATTCAGTCCTTTATCTCTGGGTGAGCCCACCCTGGACAGGCCTGTGCCCAGGGAGCTCCACTCACGGCTGATCCCTGGCACACACTGTCCCTGCAGGTCCCCTGCGTTCTCCTGGCAGCTCCCAAGTCCCTCCAGAAGAACATTCCCCTGCCATCAGGCCTGGCACAAGCTGCAGAGCCCCAGGAAGGTTCATCACAGACCATTCACCATCTGGTGGGCACTGGCCACCACCAAGCAAAACCTGAACCACACCTGAGTCTCTTGAAGGCCACACTGGGACCCTGATCTCATCCCACTGAGCCCTGGGAGAACAAGGAACACAGGCAGCCTCTTTAGAGTCTCTTCCTTGGGCCTCTTCCTGACAGTGACTGTGCAGGGAGAGCAAAGCCTTCCTGCAGTGCCTTCAGGAGATGCCCTTTGCTGATGGAACTGCTGTGGCGGAGCCCAGCTGTGTCCCAGCTGTGCCCATGGCCTGTCCCTGCCTGTGACACGCAGCAGGACTCGCACCACCCGCACAGAGCTGTTGGCCTTACACCATCACAGCAGCTCCAAAGGAGAGAGTGGAAGTAATAAGAGAGGAGCTCTGAAAAGACCAAGCTCTGCTGCTCCCTGGCTGTGCTGCTCTGCTGGGACTCTTCCCTGCCCCACGCCTGCAAAACTGGCCCTGCCCTCCAGCTTCAGGGATGGACTCAACCAAAGGATCTTGAACAAAGACCTTGCTGATGGGTCCTTTCTTTCATGTGAATACACACAGAGCAGACTCCTCATTGACACAGTCCCTGTCAACAGTCCCATTCAGCCTGTAAACAGGGAATAAGATGCATAACAAAATCTTTTGGGTACAACATTAACATAGGAAAAGAAAAAAAGCCCCCAAAGCACCACCACCAAAACAACCTGAGAAGGCAGGCTGGGCCTCTAATGATTACACTTTAGCCTATGGAGCTGAAAACAGGCAGGTTTTTGCTTCTGGAAAGCATCCAGTCATCATTTTCCTCAGGGCATCCTTGAGCTCCTGGTTCCTCAGGCTGTAGATGAGGGACTTCAGGGCTGGAGGCAGCACCGAGTACAGAACTGGCAGTGCCAGGTCCACGGATGGGGAGGACCTGGAGGGGGGCTTCAAGCAGGCAACAAAGCCAGTGCTGAGGAACAGGGAGACCATGGCCAGGTGAGGGAGGCACGTGCAAAAGGCTTTGTGCCATCCCTGCTCAGAGGGGATCCTCAGCACAGCCCTGAAGATCTGCACATAGGAGAAAAGAAGGAACACAAATGAACCAAAAGTTAAACAGATGGAAAACACAACAAGCCCGAGTTCCCTGAGGTGGCAGTGTGAGCAGGAGAGCTTGAGGAACTGTGGGATTTCACCCAAGAACTGGCCCAGGGCACTGCCCTGGCACAGGGGCAGGGAAAATGTATTGGCAGTGTGCAGCAGAGCATTGAGAAAGCCACTGGCCCAGGCAGCTGCTGCCATGTGAGCACAAGCTCTGCTGCCCAGGAGGGTCCCGTAGTGCAGGGGTTTGCAGAGGGACACGTAGCGGTCGTAGCACTCGACGGCGGCGAGGAGGGAAAACTCTGCTGAAATGAAAAAGAGGAAGAGAGAGAGAAAGAGAAAGAGAGAAAAAGAGAGAAAGAGAGAAAGAGAGAAAGAGAGAAGAGGAAGAGGAAGAGGAAGAGGAAGAGGAAGAGGAAGAGGAAGAGGAAGAGGAAGAGGAAGAGAGAAAGAGAGAAAGAGAGAAAGAGAGAAAGAGAAAGAGAAGGAGAAAGAGAAAGAGAAGGAGAAAGAGAGAAGGAGAAAGGGAAAGAGAAAGGGGCTGTGCAGCACCTCCTGCGTAGGAGGTGGTTGTGGTGTCCCAAAATGGAATTGTGCATGGCTTTGGGGACAGTGGTGCAGATGGAGCCCAGGTCGGTGAGGGCAAGGGTCAGCAGGAAGAAGAACATGGGGCTGTGCAGGTGCTGGCCGCAGGCTCCGGCGCTGATGATGAGGCCGCTGCCCAGGAGGGCAGCCAGGGAGATGCCCAGGAAGAGGCAGAAGTGCAGGAGCTGCAGCTGCCGCGTGTCTGCCAATGGCAGCAGGAGAAAGGGGCTGATGGAGCTGCTGTTGGACATTGGCTGTGTGTGGACATGGGGACCTGTTCATGGAGAAAAGTCAGTGACAGCTTAAGGGAAACGGCTCTCAGCCAAATCAAAGCCATGTCCCACAAATGCTTCTCCTGTCACACACTGACACCTTATGGGGATTCAGAGTGTCGCCACGGAGAACGGCTTTGGCTGGCCTGGGGCCTTGCGAGAGACGAGAGACGGGGCGGGCCGGGGCCGCGTCTGGCAGGAGGCGAGACAAAGAGCAAGAGGCGAGACAAAGAGTAGGATAGTTAACGGGAGATTGGGCGAGGAGATGGTAATCTGTAGCCCTTGGAGATGTAAAACATATAACCTTAGAAGCTGAAGTTTGTAGCTGCTGAACTGTGGGTTTGGAACAGTATATAAAGATGTGACTCGTGCGAGGAAATTTGGCTTTGCATGCGGCCGGCGAAGTCCGTGTTCCATCACCGACAACACCCTTCTGTTTTTCTAGCAGATCTTCCTTCAGCTCCAGCCGCAGCCCTGCTTGGTGCTGGCTGCGTGCGACATGAGTTTCAGGGCAATTGCTCCGGGGGGTTTTATAATTCAGCCTTGCTGTGCAGAAGTGGGAGGGGGACAGCCACCTGTCCTGGTGTTACACTTTGAAACCCCAGCTAACACAAGGGCACTCCCAGGGCCCAAGAACAGGAATGGCAAAAGCTGTTAAAGTGTTCTAGAGGTTTTTACAGCTCCTCTTCATCTCCCCGGCTGACTGGTTTTGGATGTCAGAAACACTCAGCATTGCTGCTGCCCTCGGGGAGAATAGAGCGAGTTCTGTGAGGCAAGGCGGTGAGTGGAGAGTGAGGGGAGGTGCTCTGTCACTCTGTCCTGTTCCAAGATCCTCTGGGCTTTCACCCTTGTCAGACAGAGGATAATCACCCTCCCATATTTCCCTTAGAAACCATCCCAACACTGCTGAGAGCAGATCGATCCACCACAGCCCATCAAATGTCCATCCCCTTCTCGAGGTCTCAGCCCCACATTGGTAGCCAAATACACACATGGCTCATTGCACCAACCCAACAGCACTTTGTCCATCATCAAACTTCTGTGTCTCACTGTGGGGCTTTCAGGTAACACAAAGATGCTACACGACCTGTTTGCGTCCTGGAGGGAAGCTCCGAGCTTAGGGGGAATCCTCAAGAAGAAAGCCAAGTGTCCTAATGATGGCATTGGATGTAGGGAGATGGAGCTCCTTCCCTGGCTGCATTGCCCACAGCCGGGCACTGGGGACAGCGTCACCCTGAGCCAGCTGAGCCAGCTGTGCCCCCTCCCAGAGCCCCCCAGTGCCAGGCAGATGCTCCCGGCCCTGTGCTCTGCAGAGGGAACTGGGCCCGGGACCGCAGAGCTGCCCCACAGCTCTGCTGCAGCTCTGCCTGCACAGGAGGGGCTTCACGCCTTGGAGCCCCGGCCCTGAGGGCAGAGGCTTGGCTGAGGGAGAGAGGAGGGGAGGGGGCTTGTTCAGAGGGAGGGGCTGCACTCGAGGGCATCCTGTGGAGGTCTCTAAGCTCTCCGTGCCACAACATTTCTGCCTTTTGTTTTCTCTCATTGCCTGATCTTCTCTCTGCTTGCTGAAGATCTTCCTCCTGGAGATGTTTCCCTGTGCCTGATCTCTTCCTGCCAGCACTCACAGACCCCATATCTCTGTGCACTCTCCTTGGCCCTACAGAAACCTGCCTGTTTGCAGGGCACTGGCTGGGGACAGGTTCTGTTTGCAGGTGGGAGAAAGGACAGGTCAGACTAAGCCTGGCGGGTCCAGCAAAGGTGATGCCGGTGCTCTCCGTGGGCAGAGGAGTGCCTTGAAAGCACTTTAGGAAACTCCTGCAGAGCACTCAAGTTACACTTCCCATGCCTTAGGGACTCTTAAAAATGAAGAATTCCTTTATCACTTCCCCCCCTCCCATTCCGCAAGAGTAGGAAACGGAAAACACTCTCAGGAAATTTCATCTTTATAGAAAGGCTTGTCTTGGAAATATTACTGGACTGAGCCTAAGCCCTGAGCATGTCCTCATGTTCTACACCAGGGATACTCAGAGAATGTACTTCCTGAATCCACAGTCAGTGGTATGTTCCAGCTTGAGGAGATCATTTCAGGAACTGCAGCTGCTTTGTCCTGCAGCCAGAGGCTTCCTGTGTCAAGGGCTGGGAATGATTCTCCCCCGGTCACTTGTCAGCATCTTCCCAGCCCTAACTGATGGAACCCCTCTGTGCCTCTGTGCCGTGCCCGGGCTGGCTGCAGGCAGTGCCCCAGCCGCCGGAAAGGCAGATCCTGTCCCTCCCTCATTGCTCGGGACTCTTCCCGGGGCACTGGGATGTGGGCATGTGCAATGCCAAGGGCAGGACCATGGGGTGGCCCCTGCCATGCTGCTGAGCAGCAAAAAAGAGGCAATGAGGCCCCAGGGCTGCAAGGGTCACTTGTCTCCCAACTGGCCCCAGGGGCAGGGACAGCAGCCCTGGCCAAAGTGCTGCAGAAGTTGCCTCTGTCAGGGCCTTGCAGCTTCTGCACATCCCTCTGCCCTCTCCGGCCCAGGCTGTCCTACAGTGTCCGTGCCCTGTGTCTCTGTCCCTGCAGGCTGTCCTCATCCCCCCGGCTGCCCCACCTCCCCGGCCCCTTCCTTTGCTGATGGCTCTGCGGCCTGCCTGGCTCTGCCTTGGCACGCAAAGCCTTGGGCTGCTCCAGACTCCTTCTGGGGGACACGTGGCACCACAGCACTGCCCTGGGAGAGAAATTCCTTTCTCCTTGTGTCCAGTCTGGACCTCCCCAGCTGCCCTTTGCATTAATTCTTTCTTTTGCCGGCTGTTCTCTACTATGTCAAAAGGATCCACCATCTCTGAAACCACCCTTCAAGCCCTCCCAGGACTCTCCTCCACTGTCCTCAGGCTCCACTCCACTGAGCACAGAGCCCCTTTGTCCCTATGTAGTGATCATGTGCTTGAGGCCACGGGCACCTGGACAAGAAGGTCGGTTCTTTTCTACAGGAAGGAAACCACAGAACCCCAGTGTTTTGAAGGCAGATGAGAGGCAGCCACCAGAGGCCAAGGCAAGCCAGACCTGTCTGTCCTTGCAGCTTCTGTCTGAAAGCAACCCTTGGACATATGGGGAGTTTTGGAGGTGGAGTTCCATTTCAGCTGTGGGTGCCTGGACCGGAATGACAGCTCTTCTCCCCAGGAAGGAAAGGGCAGAGCCCCAGGGTTTCAAAGGCTGATTAGTGGTGGCTCAAGGAGGCCAAGGCCAGCCAGACCTGTTTGTCTTGGCAGCTTTTGTCTTGGAGCGATCCTTGGATAGAGGGAATTTGGGAGGCCAAATCCCAGTTTTGTCCATGGACGTCTGGCCAAGAAGGACAGTTCTTTTCCATTGGCAGAAAAGTGAGGAGCCCCAGTGTTTCAAAGGCAGATGAGAGCTGGCCCTCAGGAATGCAAGGGAAGCTGGACATTCCTGGCAGCTTTTGTCTGGGAGCTATTCCTTGGATAGATGGAATTTCAGAGGTGGATTCCCAGTTTTGGCCATGGATGGCTGGACTTGAAAGATGTTTTTTTCCATGGGAAGAAAAGCACAGCCCCCCACCCCGTGTTTTGAAGGCAGATGAGAGGTGGCCCCTAAGAGGCCAAGGCCAGCCTGAGCTGTCTGTCCTGGCAGGTTTCACATGGGAACAATCCTCGGATAGAATCAAATTTGGAGGTAGAATCCTAATTTCAGCCATGGGTCCCTGGAGGAGAAGGACAGTTCTTTCCCACAGAAAGGAAAGCAAGGAACTCCAGCATTTCAGGGGCAGATGAGAAGCAACCCTCAACATGCCAAGGTCAGCCGGACCAGGCAGGTGGCCCCAGGGGGCCAAGCCAACCAGTCCTGTTCCATGTTCTTTGGATCCTTGGGGCCCTGCAGCATCACAATTTTGTTCCCCTGAGGCCCAGCAATATCACAGTGGTCTCCTTGGCTCTACAGCGGCACAAAGGCCCCTTGCTTCCATGAGGCCTTGCTGTGTCCAAACGGTTTCCTTGCTTCCATGGGGCTGCAAAATACCACTATGGCCCACTGGTTCCATGAGGTCACAGAGTGTCACAGTGGTCTCCATGATTCCATAAGGTCCTGCAGTGTCACAATGGCTCCTTGGTTCTATTGGGCTCCCCAGGATCACAGTGGCCCCTTGGTTCCACAAGGCCTGGCTGTGTCACACTGGCCCTTTGCTTCCATGAGACCTTGCAGTGCCACAATGGTTTCCTTGGTTCTATGAGGCCCTGTGGTGTCACAATGGCCCCTTGATTCCATTGGGCCTCTTACTGTTACGTAGTTCTTAGTTCCGTGGTGCCCTGTAGTGTCACAGTGGTCTCCTTGGCCCCATGGTGCCACGCAGTGTCCCAAGGGCCCCTTGGTTCTATGAGGCCTGGCTGTGTCACAATGGCCCCTGGCTCCCATGAGGCCCTGTGATGTCACAATGGTCTCATTGGTTCCACGAGGCCCTGCAGGTCCACAATGGCCCTTCGGTGTCACAAGGCCTTGAAGTGTCATAATAGTCTCAGCGGGTTCCCCCGCTGCTTCACAATGGCCTCCTTGGTTCCGTGATGCCCCGTAGCGTAACAATGGTATCCTTGCTTCCACACAGTCAGAATGGCCCCGTGGCCTCATGGAGCCCCACAGTGTCACTGCGATCCCCTTGATTCCACGAGGCCCTGCCGTGCTACAATGACCCCTTGGTTATACAAGGCCCTGCGGTGTCACAATGGCCCCTTGGTTCTGAAGTGTGCAAGAGCCTAATCATAGGAGAAAGGCTCCAAAAAATGCTTTGTCATTATCACTGCTCAGCACCAGAAAGGCTTCAAAAGTGCTTCGTCATTATGGCTGCTTATCATAATCACTTTTGAACGCCTGGAAACTACGTGCCGTACGGGCCGTGCATAGCCCGCCTGGAGGCCCATAAAAAGGAAGGCAAAACTGGTGCAAAATGTGGAGGCGAAAGCGAAAGGTAGAATCCCTGCCCTTTGCCTTTCCCCACACCACCACCATCGCCAGCCACGAGACACCCTGAGGCCTCCGGGAGCCGACGCCGCCCGCCTGGGGAGAACCCCCCAATCCTTCACCCTGGACTGAAATCCCGAGTGAGCTGTGCAACCCCTACCCCTGCTCCTTCGTCCCAGGCGGACCGAGGTTCAGCTGCAAGCATGGAGCCTGCATCTCGGAGGACGGGCCGCCGCTTTCCAGCCAAACTGCTCCAGAGATGGGAAGAGGCAGATAAGACGCTTCAAACAGCAGGAAAAAAAAAGGCAAAAACTTCTCCACTTCCCCCACCCTGTCTCAGCAGCAACAAAGGTAGCACAGTGTGGTGGTGACTTATCCTATGCTTTTAGAGTAACCTTGGCTTTTTCTAACTCTTCTCTACTTTTCTCCTTCTTTCTCTTTGCCTCTCTTACCATTAGATAAACAGATACCCATTTTTTTGGCACCAACATTTAATCTCGTTTGGTTTTAATCTCGTCTCTGGGAATATTTTGAACCTTCAAAGTTCTTTCCTTTTTATACTCAGAGATTTTGTTTTCTTTGCCCTTCTGGGTGTAAATCGGATAGTAACAAAGTGTCATAATGGTCTCCACGCTTCCATGAGGCCCCACGATGTCACAATGGACTTTTGGTTCCATGAACTTTCGTTCTGTCAGCAACAGTCTCCTTGGGTCCGCAGTGTCACAATGGACCCTTGGCTCCATGAGGTTCAGTAGCGTAACATGGACGCCTTGATTCCATGAGGTCGTGTAGTGTCACAATGATCTCCTTGCTTCTGCGGCCCTGCTGTGTAACAATGGGCCTGTGGTTCCATGAAGTTCTGTACTGTCAACCATGATCTCCTTGCTTGCACAACTGACCCTTGGTTCCATGAGGCGCCTGGCCTCCAACAGCCTCTAAGAGACCCTTATGGCCCCTCAAGGCCCCTCACAGCCCCTCATGACCCCTCGGTGCCCCTCACAGCTCCCCAGGGCCCCTCATGGCAGCTCACAGTCCCTCACAGTTCATGGCCCCTCATGACCCTTCACAGCCCCTAACAATCTCTCATGGCCCCTCACAGCACCTCATGGCCCCTCATGGCCCCTCACGGCCCCTCACGACTCCTCACGACCCTTCACAGCCCCTAACAAGCCCTCATGGCGCCTCACAGCCCTTCACAGCCCCTCATGGCCTCTCACAGCCCAAGGCATGGGACTCCTTCCGAAGGAGAAGAGATCGGGCTCTGCTTGTTCTCCTTTTATTTTGGTCACTTCACAGTGATGAGTAAAGGAAAGCTGAAATGGAGCCTTTCCCCAGCATTTCCCTCTGGGATAATTGCGGGGCTGAAGCTCTGTGCTGGCGCTGGCCCATGTGTGAACATCGCTGCAGCCCCCCACAGCCTTTGCTGTCCCCCGTGTCCATTCCCTGTCCCTGAGACCCGCCCAGCTCTGGCAGCAGCAGGAGCCACCGCGCAGTGGGCCCTGTACCGGCACAGCCGGGGCTCCTGGCCAAGAGCAGCAGCAGCACCAGCTCCTTCCCACCTGCTTGTGCCTCGGCTTCCCAAGAGGTTTTTCCCGGTGAATTTCTGGACTAGAGACACAATCAGCCACAAACAGACCTGATTCCTCAGAGCCCGGCTGTGCTGCCCTGATGCAACCTTCAGAGAAAGAAAGGATCGGGTTCCAGCACTGTTCCCAGCACCGTTTCACTCATCCTCAGGTGACAGCAGGAGGCTTTTCTTGCGTTTGCCTTGGGAATTACAGATCATGGCTGCTCTTCCCCCTCTTCTGGTTGCCACTTGAATTTTATCTGAAAAACTGCAATTGCCTCTTTTGATCGGTGCTAGCCACAGTGCTTTTCTGATGGGGAATTCAGATGCTTTGTTGCAGGCATCCTGATTAGCAGATCTTGAAATGTTCACAGGTCTATAAGCAAAAAGTCGAGGAGAATGAAAGCCATACAGGCCACATTCACAGCGCTCAAACACAGCCCTTTTGCTGGTGCTCTTGAAATAGAATCAGCTGCCAGAGGCCAGCACAGAAATTGCCTCTGGAGTGTGGAATGAAACGAAAAAATCCACCGGGAGAAAGAGGAAGCAGAACTTCTGCACTCGCTTCATTGCTTCTTCCCAGCAGCAGGAGACGTGGATGTCCAGAGGTACGTCCCGCTGCTGCTGACCACAGTGAGAGCACAGCCTGCTGCCCAGTCCCAGCGGGAACCCGAGCCCAGCCCGGGGAGCTCCCGCAGCGTCGGCAGCTCAGCGGACGCGGTGCCAGGGCCGCAGCCCCGGGAACACGCCCGCCCATTGTGGGGCAGCGGCGCAGGCCCAATGTCCTGCGGCCCAAACTTGCTGCTGCTGCTGCTGCTGCTACGCAAGGCCCATCCTTCTCCCCCTGCTCCTCTCCCAGCACGGCGCAAATTGCACCTCGCGGGATGCTTCCCCGGAGGCTGCTCAGGCGCCCCGCTCCTCTTTCACCTGAGCGTCACTGCAGAGGAATCTTTGGCGCACTTCCGTAAGCCCGGGCCTCTCGCTTCGTGCTGAATCGGGGATGCAAATGGCCTTGTTAGGAAAGTCAAAAGCCAAGGGAACGGATTAGGAATTATTTGAAAAAACTACCCTTCTTCCAGGCAAGGTACACCAAGTCATTTCCCGCATTTCTCCTTTGCTGATTCTTTCAGTCGCCTGCTCGGCGGGCTCCAGCTTCTTCTGCTGCTTCCTGTGAACCGATTGCACTCTCGATTTGAGCACCAACGCACCAGATGTGCAAGCATCTACGCTGAACTCAGAAACCAACTGCCTCTGTCAGACCATTTTCACAGTCCAGCTCACTTGCAAGATGTCCACTGAGAGCTTGGAAGGATTAGCCCCCAGCTCTCCACTTCTGGCTGCAGGCTCCGGAGATTCTTTCTCTCCATTCAGCCAGCCTAACAATTGCTGCTACCCCCTCCTCCTGTTTCCTTAGCCTACAACAGTAACGACGAAAACCTTACCCACGGCACAACTCGCTAGTCCACCAGGAGGAGAAAGGACAAGTTGTCAAGCTCTCAAAACCTTGGTCCTGCTTTGCTGCAAGAGTCCTGCTGCACGCACAGTGTGGCAAGCCAAGAGAAGCTGCATGTGATGGCACATCTTGTGACAGGAGCTCCAGCTCGGTCTCCAGGAAAGGGTCTTGAAAAGAGCAAACATCACTGTGGACAAGATTCTTGCAAAAGCAAAACAGCTTCCCAGAAGGGACATGCAAACGGAAAGAAACAACCCAAGATGTTCCCGTATACTATTAATTGCTTCCCTTCTATGCTCCCCTTTTCTGTCTTGCACTAGTTCTACCTCACAGTCCTTCCAAACTGATCTTATCTCAAACACCTAGGACTTAGCAAGTTTGAGACACTCTACAATACCAAGAGCTACACACAGCTTGCCTTCTCCCTGTTTGGCTTTGAAAGCAATGCTGGAGACCCCAGAAGCCTGCCAAGGGAAGATTTTAGAGCCCAGTGCCTTGCTCGGCTCTGGCTTCTAGAGACAGGGCATGTGCTCCCATGGGACTGCACCCTCAGCAGTGACAACAGACAGCAGCAGCAACAAAGGTGATTCCCATGACACTGTCGCAGGGCTCAAGACTCCGTGTCTTGGCTTCACATGGCAAAGCTCACTGTCTGTTTGGACAGACTCAGCATCCAAACTAGTCTGCTTTTCTACCTGTGTCAATGAACAGCAGGAGAGGGAAACCAGCCAGCAGTTTCTTTGCAGAGAGGGCCTTTGTTCCAGGCTGAAAGTGCTGGATTGGCAGGGAGGAGGCAAACAGCTGAGAGCTTAGCTGCTCTATTGGACCGGCATCAGAACTCAGCAAAAAGAGTGTTTCCACTCTTTTATTTGAAGCCTCCTATCGGCAGTCTCCGATTTTCACCTGGAACCGGACAAGAAAACAGCAACAGCCCTGGCGACGAGGGCACCGCGCCGGGCACGGCCCCGCCGCTCGCACTGCCCACGCCGAGCGGCCGGGGAGCAGCGCTGCACCGCGCAGGGGCTGCACGTCTCCCTCCTCACGTCCTGCTCTGCCCTCCCACGGGGCTGCCTCTGCCTGGCGCTGGCAGGCTCCTCATTCAGCACTTTGCTCTGCTCCAGGCGAAAAGCGCGGACAGCGCTTTGGTTGCTCGCGAGCAAGAGACCGCGGCGCGGGGCGAGCCAGCAGCAGCAGGGGCAAGTTGCAAGACTGCCGCAAGGAAGAGTTACAATCTGGTGAAGAAGAAGCTAAACAAGACGGTGCGTTTGGCGCGGCTGCGGGAGGAAGAGATGCTCCGGGACTCCGCTTCGGCCCCGGAGCGGCCCGTGCTGGCGCGGGGCGCGCGGGGCTCGGCCGCGGGGCGCGTGGGGCAAAAACGGACACCCGGGCAACAGACACACGGACACGCGGACCAACGCTCCCAGCGCTTCGGCGGCAGCAGCGGCAGCGGCAGCAGCGGCAGCAGCGGCAGCAGCAGAAGAGCAATACAAGAGCAGCGGTTCTCCAGACCCTCTGCGTTCCTTCTCCTGTTCCTCCTCTCCTTCTCCCAGTGTCCCGCATCCCCTGTCCCGCTCTCCCTTCAGTGCTCCACCCCCTCCGCCCCTTCCGCGGCCTCCCTCTCCCCATGCCAGGCCGGGCCATGCGCCCGGCCCGCCCCCGGCCCCGGGCGGGGCTGCGCCCTCCCCGCCCCCGGGCGTCCCGCCGCGGTCTCGCCTCCGCCCGGCTCTTGCCCTACTGGCGGTGGCGCCGCTGGGCGGGCATCAGTGCCTGCCTCTTGGGCAGCACTGTTAGCCTCTGGCTCCGGCTGGCCCGGCCCCGGCCCCGGCCCCGGCCCCGGCCCCGGCCCCGGCCCCGGCTCCTCCCGGGACCCGCCGAGGAGACAGACGGCGCGGCCGCTCCCGCCGCGTCCGCAGCGTCTTCCCCGGTCCGAGCTCTTCCGCTCGGCAGCGCGGCCCCCGCCCCCGAGCCGCCGGTGTCCCCTTCGAAAGAGGCAACATCTGGGGATACCCGGCCCGGGGCGGTTGAGGGGCGCCCGGCGGCCGTTTCTGGCCCCGGGCCGAGCGCTGACAGCCGCGTCTCGCCGGCAGGGAATGCGCTGCAGGGCCTGAGGGAGCGCTACCTGGAGGGTTCGCTGCTGGGGCGCGGCGGCTTCGGCAGCGTCTTCGCGGCCACGCGGCTCTCGGACGGCGCCCCGGTGAGTGGCGGGGCCGGCGGCGGGCGCAGGAGGCGGGGGGCGGAGGAGGGCGCAGGAGAAGGAGGATGGGGCTCGGCAGGGCGGGCGGCGAGCTCAGCCCGCTGCTCCCCTTGGCTTGCAGGTGGCCATCAAATGGGTGCCACGGACCCGCATCCGTCATTGGGGCGAGCTGGTGAGTGAGCGGGGGGGATGGGGTGGGGGTGGTGGGCAGCGGGAGAAGGCGGGGCGTGACGGGCGGTGATGAGCCGAGGCCCGGGAGGGTGGAAGGCGCCAGGACGCCTCGGGGGAGAGCGGGCGTGGGGGCAGCGGAGGGCGCAGAGCATCCCGGGCTGGGCGAGGGCTTCCCGAGCCCTGGCACGGCATCAGCCCCACTGACGGCATCGTGCTCCTCCCGCAGCCCAACGGCACCAGCGCACCACTCGAGGTCGTGCTGCTGGACAAGGTGTCCACCGGCTTCCCTGGTGTGGTGCAGCTCCTCGAGTGGCTCGAGCTCCCCAGCAACGTGGTGCTGGTGATGGAGCGGCCGGAGCAGTCTCAGGACCTGCTCCATTTCATTCGAGCGCGGGGCTTCCTGTCAGAGGAGGTGGCACGGGAGCTGTTCCGCCAGGTCCTGGAGGCCGTGCGGCACTGCACCAGCTGCGGGGTCCTTCACAGGGACCTGAAACCAGAGAACATCCTGGTTGACCTGGCCACGGGCCAGGCCAAATTGATTGACTTTGGCTGCGGCACCTACCTGCAAGACAGCCTACACCAGCTTTGCAGGTGAGTCCTCGCTGGGGTAGGCTCCCGGTGCCGGCATCTCGCGGCCCAACCTGGCTGTGGCAGCGGGGATTCTCCCTTTTGATGCCAGTCATGGGACCGAGTTTTCAGTCCAGTTGCTTTTGAGTGCGGGTGGCCGGGGGGGCCATCTTCCAGCCCTGCTGGCAGCCTTTGCCAGCCACTCTGCCCAGGACTGGCGCTGGGGCTGGGGCAGCCAGTGTGACAAAAACACACCCGTGGGTGGGGGTCGCAGAGAGGGGGGGGCCAGAAGCTGTGCACCCGCCGGTTTGGTGTGCAGGCAAGAACCGGCTTGGACTGCTCAGCTCGCCTTGTTTGCCTTGGCTTCAGAATGTTTTTTTGGGGCAATGCAGGCAGGGAGGGTGAAGGCATGGTTTTCCCACCCCCGGCACTGAGCGGGTTTTCCCTTTGCATGGAATGCTCGGGCCTTGCCCGGGCTTCCGCTGCCCTCTTGTGACACCGGTGGCTTCTTTTACAACCCCCAGTTTGTCCACAAGTCACAGGCGCTGGCGAGAGGGCAGCGGGTCATGCCGCGTGCCACCGGTGCGGCCCCCGCGTGCCCAGGGATGCTGGGGCGAGGCTCCGGGAGCAGGCAGCATCCCGCTAATGAAGTGCCTCTCTATTCCGTAGGAACACCATCGTACAGCCCCCCGGAATG
Source organism: Aphelocoma coerulescens (assembly GCF_041296385.1). Classification (NCBI taxonomy): domain Eukaryota; kingdom Metazoa; phylum Chordata; class Aves; order Passeriformes; family Corvidae; genus Aphelocoma; species Aphelocoma coerulescens. The sequence continues at coordinate 1,303,593 of NW_027183949.1, read as the reverse complement.
GACCCATTTTGGCTGGTACTACGGCGAGGCAGCTACCGTCTGGTCCCTGGGCATCGTGCTGCACCAGATGGTCTGCGGGCAGCACCCGTTCCCGAAGGGCCGGAACATCAGCTGGGGCCAGCTGTCGCTCCCAGAACGGCTCTCTCAAGGTGGATGCTCATCCCTGCGGCACGGGGGGAATAGCAGTACTGGGAGACAGCAGCGGGCTCATGAGCATCCCGCTCTGGCAGCTGCCGAGGAGGTGGCACATGCCTCGCTCTCCTGCTCTCCTCCAAAACAAAGAATGGATGGGAAAGTTCAGGCACAGCTCGGAGCCCCCATGGCATGGCCTGGGCATGGCAATAGTGGGGCAAAGCGGACAGGAGCCTTCTGCAACTGACCGGCGCTTTCTGGTTTCTCCCCACAGACTGCAAGGAACTGATCAGATGGTGTCTGTCCCTGCACTCCTTGGACAGGCCCTCATTAGAAGACCTGTCGTGTGATCCTTGGCTGCAGGATATTCATCATCCATAGAAGAAGGGAGAGAGCCACAGGCACACTTTGATCCAGGGAGCCGGTAAGTTACAGCTCCACACGTGCCTTGGCCAGAAGAAGCCAAGAAATGCAGGCTTTTTTGCCCTGCCTGTATCGCTGCGCAGGGGTCGTCAGATGGGGACCTGCAGCCCTTGTGCTGGCGCTGAGCTGCTCTTCCCAGCACTGGTGGCCGCCGTGCAAGCTGCTTTTGCTTGTCCTGCTTCACTGACAGCCGGGGCCCTGGGCGGGGCACTGACAGCCTGCTCTCAGCCGCAGGGAAGAAGGAGCCCCTGGAGAAGCTGTACTCCTGCTGCTGCTGGAGACATGGAGGGCGACGTCAAGGATGGCAAGCTCTTCCTCGACCTGGCCACCGGCAAGCTGAAGATGATGGGCTTCGATTCTGGCACCTTCTTCAAAGCCAGGCTCCACAGCGAATTTACAGATGAGTCCACAGCCAGGGGGATGCTCCCAGATTTGGGCATTGCACAGCCTGGCCGGGAAGCAAAGGTTCCCCCCTTTGCTGGGGCGGATGCAACTAATTCTTCAGCCGGCTGCCAAGCTGCTTTTCGGCAGGGCGGGCGGGATGGGCTGGGGTGCTTAGGAAATGGGAGTCGGCCCCTGGCCCTGCCAACAGCCCCCACCGCCCACTGTTCCTGGGGCTGGGGCTGGGGCAGCCAGCCCGACACAAACAAGCCCCCATGGCAGGAGCAGAGGTGGCACTCCAGGAGCTGTGCACGGGCTGCTTTGTTTTGCAGGAAAGGAAGGGCTTGGGCTGCTCCACTCGGCTTGTTTGCTTTGGGCTCGCTGTGCCTGTTGGGGGTCAGTGCGGGGGGGAGGGGAGAAAGCGTGGGCTTCCCTCGCCCGAGGGTGGGTTTTTCCCCAGCATGTAGGGAAGGTTGGGCCTTCCTCAGGCCCCCAACAGAGAGAAGACTTTTTACCTTTTTTCTTGTTTCTCCTTTTTGTCTGTAATCCCTTTTCATTAATTTGTTGTTTGTTTCCCTTAAAGGAAGCGTTGTAGGTGGTGTCCAGTCTGGATCGGGAAGTGCTTGGGACCAGCTGCAGCGTGGATGGGACGGGGCCTTGGAGAAGGCCGAGGACATCGCTTGGGAGCAGCTTTTCTTCCGGCGGCGGGTGGCGTGCGGTGGGTCCCCGTCTTCTTGGCACGGCTGGGATAAGGGCTTTTGGGAGATGGCAGCGAGCACAGGAGCATCCCAATGGGCAGCTGCTGAGGAGGTGGATCTGCCACGGCTGGCTGCGGGCGGTGGCACGTGTCCTGCCATCCTGCTCTCCTGCCAAAGGCAGCAGTGACGGGCGGCTTCGGGCAGCTCTCTGAGCACGGCCAGCATGGCCTGGGCACCGCGGGCGGCTGGGACAAGGGGGACAGCAGCCTTCAAGTGACGGGCGGTTTCTGCTTTCTCTCCTTGCAGCCGGGCTCTGTGGATGCTGAGGCTGCTCTGGGCTCCGCCAGGGCTCTGCTGCGGCTCAGCACCGGGCCGGAAGAAGCCAAAGAAGAACCGGTGTGAGCCGCAGCAGAGACGTGCTCGAGCATTTCGGCAACGCAGCTCAAGCCTGCAGAGTGCACGCCTCCAGGGGAAAACATGACACCCCCCCCGCCCCCAAAATAAACTTGTTCAATAACTTGTGAAATGAAATCAATCTGGGATGACCCCAAATGACATTTCTCAGCTTGCTCAAGCTTTAGCTCAGCCCTTCTCTGAACAGTTCTCTGCCCCGCCTGCCTTTTACTTCACAAGTGCTCCCTCTTTTCCCCCAGTGAGTTGCCAGCTCAGGGCAGTCTCTGTCGCACTGTAGCCTTCCTTGATGCCTTTGACCACGAGGAGGAGCGAGCCCCAGGTTTAGGGACTCATCCTGTCACTGGCAGAAGAACAGCAATGTCTCAGAGGTCCGGTGAGACCTGAGTGTCATTCAAGAGCTGCCCTCCAGGCCTCAGCTCTCCTCACTGTTAGCTTCCCACTGCCCCTTTTCCTCGTCCTTCCAGCAGGATGAGCTCTGTGAATGCCCTTGACCCTCCCCACTCCTGCCAGCCCAGCCACCCAGCTCAGTTTGGCTTAAGCTGAAGCTTCTTTGTCTCCTCTGGCACGCCAGTGCAGTTCCCTCTGCGGGGAGCAGCAGCCCCAGAGCACAGCAGGCAACAGCGCAGGCCGCACCTGCACCGGCTCCCCTCCACGCGTGGCTGGGCTCTTGGTGGCAACTAAATGCTCCCTGTTTGCAGCTGTCACTGGAGGATGGCCCCAGGGCAGAGCCCAGCCCGGCTCCCACTGCATCCCCCGGAGCTTGGGGCAGACAGTGGTCCCAGAGCTGAGGTTCATGGTGCGCAGCCGGCGCTGTGGCTCGCAGTCGGTGTTTGCAAGTGTTGCGTTCTCACCTCCTGCAACTTGTGGGGAAAAGGAGCTGTGCGGCCGGGCCAGCACTGCCCCTCTGGGCAGTGACACGGCTGAAGGTCTTTGCTGTTGCAGAGGAGCCGGCATGGAGCCTTAGCAGGGCCTGGCAGGTGTGGAGCCGGATCTCGCCCGCTGTCCGGGGCTCGCTGCCCGCCAACCGCCCCCACCCGCCGCGCTCCCTTCTGCAGGGACGGAAGTCTCTGGCTGCACAAGGGTTCCCATAATGTCTTTGTACCCGTGGCTGCGGAACGAACACGGAGAGCGAAAGTGTCAGTCACGTTGCTTGCACGTTCCTTCCTTTAGATACAAGGCACAGATCTCTTAAAAGGATAGGCAGGGATAGAGATTTCCCACATAGCCCTCTTTGGCGTAACTCACCTTGTAAGCTGGCGTCAGGGGCATTTTTTTCCCGGCCCTGTGGGAGTAGGTGTCCAAGAGCTGAAGTGAGCAGCATTTAGAAGCAGTTTCAAGATTTCTAGGCAGGAAGTGGAGCTGACAAGCATCTGTGTAACTCACTGTATTCATCGTGGAGACACGAGACCTGGAAAAATCCCAGCTCTCTGTGCATTTGTGCAAAAGGGGGAAGCAGCAGAAAGACTTTGTGTCTGCTTGTCCAAGCTCCAAGGAGCTGGGGTGGCAAAGGGTGGCCTGGGCTGGTGGCAGGTGAAGTCCTGTTTCATGTCATCATAGAGTGGCACAGGACAAAGCTAAAAGCACCCACAGCCACACTGATGAAGTCTTTCTGATGCTGCACATCCTAGAGGAAAAGCTGCTGTCACACAATCCATTGGTATTTATAACTTTTATTTGCAATACTTTAGGTCCAAGTTTCAAACCGCAATATTTTTACACTCAAGACACGGTCATGCACAATCCATATTTCAATTTCCTATTGCTTCAACCACAATTTAAAATAACTTAATATTGACAACAAAACCCAAAATCTTTAAAAAAGGATGCTGAGGTCAGTGAGATGGATCCATGCCATCAGCACATTTGCAAAGTAAATAACTTTGTTCTCTTTTTAAAAAGATCAGTTACCTCTTAATCCAAAGTTACAGAAGATTTTTCACTACACATTTGGTTTTTTCTCTTTCATATTTTTTCTGGTTTTTCTTTTTTCTAATTTTTTTTTTTTAAAGAGATAACACGTCTTAAAAAAGGATTGTACAGCAAAATGAGATACATTTCTGCTCAACAATGAAAATGTAGGCTCCTCCTCTGTTTACTTTTGTCTGGATACCCTGAAGAAAAAATCTAGCAGACACCAGCAGAGGTGTAAAGGGGTTGCTTTGGACTAAAGTGGAGTTTAGCACTGGTGACATCCTGACCCAGTCAAGAGTTGCAGAATTCTTTTGCAGATCTCGAACCATGTGCTTGCGGGCACAGCACCTGCAGTGCTGATGCACCAGGGCACGAGAAGAACTCTCTTATTCCCGCACCGAATTTGGGCTCTGCCCAAGCAGGAGGTGCTGCAGTGCTTTGCTCCTCGTTGCCGTGTGGAGCAGCTCCCTTCCTGCTGGCTGAGCTGCTCAGGCAGAGCCCGGCAGCTCCTGACCCTGAAGGGCTGAGGCCTTTCCCCTGCTGCTGTGCTACAGACGGATTCAGCAGCATTGCTGTACGTGGGGATACACAGCGGGACCAAAAGCAGTTGCCTTTGTAGACCCTAAGCTGAAAGGTGAAAAATCTCAAGAGACGAGGATGGAAGAGACTGGCAGGCTGCCTGTTTGCTGTGCTGCCCCACTTGTGAGCGGCCCAGCTTTGCGTGAGGCAGAGTGAGAACAAGGGGCAGCTCCCTCCCTCCCAGCCCCGCAGCCAAGGGGTCCCTCCAGTCCTGGGGCTTGGGGCACCATCAGAAGCTTCCAAGCAAAGGTTATCTTTGAACTTTCTCATTCATGAAATGCGCACGGTCATGAGCGCTCTGATAGATGTATCCACCCATTAGTGAAACATGGATTGACCTTTCTGTATTTGGAAGCTGGACAAGGCCATGAAATCTGACATCTGGCCTTGTTTGGGGCTGTATGGTCCAAGTCAACTCCCTTGCTTCCTCCTTGAGCCCTGGCCAGGCTTTGGGAGAAACAAACGGGAGAATGAAACCAGATGTTCCCACGCTAGAAGTGCTGTCGGTTTGTTAGTTCAACACTATCAAAGGTGGGCCCTCTCACAGGGAGGTTGGAAGCCTCACCTGTGGGTGGAGGCACCTGCAGGAACTCCCAGTGTCCGGGAATGGCTCTCCAGTCCTTGGCTGTGACAGCTTCCCCCAGCTGATGGGTGGCTCTGGGTGATGGTAAAGTCTGAGGGTAACTGCTGCTGTCTCTTTCTTAATCCCTACGGGCAATCTTTGGTAGGGATGATTGGGTGCATTGCTGAGCTTCTCCTTTTGTGATTCTTTGCTGCTTTGAACTACAGTAAATGACGCTGATTCCTTGAGTTGGTGTCTATGTCTTTGGTCCTGACCCTGCCCACTGGTAAAACAAATTTGGTATAGTCTGGCCGGATCACAACAAAATGCTGCTTTTTAAATGTAAGTGGAAGGAATCGGTCCCATCCAAAATTCCCGCATGGGAAGACCTTCCCTAGGGTTTGCTGGCTGTGGCGTGGGCTGAGGTCGGAGCTCCGTGCGAGCAATGAGGACGTCAATTGAAAGAAGCTGAAGCACTGGATGTATTAAAATGCATCCCAAAATTGCATATGGAAAAAGGAAAAGAACTTGTGGGTTTGGGAAGATGAGGGTGAATTTTGTTAACAGCATCTCGGAAACAGCACCAACAGAAGGAACGATTGTTGTTGAAACGCTCCCACATGGAGCGACAGAAGAAGTTTTTAATCTTGAGCTTGGATTTGTTTGAGCAAAGGAAATAATAATAATAACAACAATGAGAATAATAACAAAAAATAATGATCTACATGTATATAATATAATATAATAAAAATCAATGTTTATGTTTTCACATGTATATCATGACATTGTGAAATAATGCTCCAAATACCCATTTGTTAGCTTTGGCTGCTCAGGGATATAAGACTAAATACGCTACAGAAAAGGACTGGCCAGGACCCCAGCATCGCTGGGAGACTGTGGGAGATTGTATACAACAGATGAAGGAGGAAGGGATGAAAGTGGCTGTTTTTATAGGGTTTGCTGACGCTAGGACGTGGAATGCTTTGTCTGTTACTGCGAAAAATAAAGTGAGTAAGACTGCTGGGTTTTTCATATCCCAGACTATCCACAAGCTGCAGAACTGATTGAACAGATGAAGGGGTTGTTAAAAGAACAGTTGAAAAATATAGGAGATGGGAATGTGTCGCAATGAAAAACCCACCTCCCAGATGTGCTCCATATCCTTAACAATGGGCCCACTGGGGAAATGGAAACCCCCTGGATGCGCATGGCTGCACCCAATTTGCAAATAGAACCACGGACATTGACACTTTGACTTCCTGGGAAATTGTTCCAGGGGTGATGGTCCCTGACAGGGCCATCGCAGAGGCTGCAGGGCTGGACCTTTACGCATTAGAATTAATTAGGAAAAATCAGAAGCAAATGAGAGTTATCAGTACCGGCACAGGAATTCAGGTTCCTCCGGGACACTTTGGTTTGATAACTGCCCACTCAAGCTTGGCCTTGACAAGTGTTCATATGGTGGGAGGAGTGGTTGGTGCAGATTATCAAGGAGAAATTAAAGTAGTTCTGTTAAACAATAGTGAACAACACTGGATTATTCAACCCCACGGCAGGGTAGCACAGTTATTGATATTGCCAGTTTGTAAAACAACCGTGAAAAAAGGACATCCACTTCACATCACTACTGTTCATGGAGATAAAGGGTTTGGATCCACCAGTCCTGATCATGGAGCCAGAGTGTGGGTCCAGAGGCCAAATGGCCCGCCCGAGCCAGCTGAAGTAAGAGCTGTAGGCAAAGACAACACTGTTTGAATCCTGAAACCTGGGTGAGAAAGATGGGCACATGTCCCTGCAGCCAAGTGTTCTGTGAGAGAACAAAGAGATGTTACAGGATATTGTTTTGCAGAGCCTGCCAGACCAAATCTCCCTGTTTGCCCCAATGGTCCCTTTGGAAAGTGCTCTGATCCACGGCGCTCGATGTGAAGACTGATGTGCCACTGAGTGAGTGACTTCTGCAGACAGAAAGGGACCACTTAACAGTGAAACTATTGTTGATCTTGTTGATTTAATGTTGTCCTTGTAATCGGAGCACTGGTTGGGAAAATAGCTTTCTAACAGCAGGAGCAGAGATAGGGAACTCATTTAACCTCAGTAATTGCTGGGTGCGTGGAAGTCCAGAAGGATTCGATGACTGGCCTTGGCTGGCCCATCTGGCCCAACCCAAATGGTGGGTTAGAAACTTGAGCACAGTTCACGATAAAAACAGAGCTCTAGACCGAGGGTGGCGATCCCCGACCGCTGCCTTTTCATAGAAAAGGCATTTCTTGCCTAAATCGGATAAAGAGGAATATATGTAGGGAAAAGTGTCTGTGGATGGATGTTGTCTCCTGGAATAGGTTGTATGCACCCACACTGTAAACTGTTCAATTGCAGCCAGTATAAAGGGAAATGGAATCAAACTCACGGACAGCTCTTTAATCATGGCTGGGTTAAGCGTTCCGATGAAGATTGTGAAAAGATACCCTTAAAGCACTTCCCGTATGATATTTTGGCTTGTCAACAAAGAATTTCTAATACTTAAATCTAAGATTGTAGGATGAAAAGAATTGTTATGAAGGTTGCAGTTCGTCTCTAGGTCAAAGGACTGATTGAAGGAGTGAGGCCTGAACAACAGGCCCTGACTGAGGCCTGAACAACAGGCTCTGAGCCAAAGTTGACATCTAGATGAACCTTCCAACCAAATGTTCTATTTGTATCTGCTCATTAACAAAGCATTAGTAGCAATATGCTCTATGTTCATTGGTGAAACACGGATTGACCTTTCTGTATTTAGAAACTGGACGAGGCCCCATCTGGCCTTGTTTGGGGCTTTAGGATCAAACTCCCTCGGTTCCTCCTTGAGCCCTGGCCAGGCTTTGGGAGAAACCAAACAGGAGAATGAGACCAGATGTTCCCACACTAGCAGTGATGTCGGCTTGTTTGTTCAACGCTGTCAAAGCTGGGCCCTCTCACAGCGAGGTTGAAGCCTCGTTGCCCACAAAGGTGGATGCACCTGCAGGAACTCCCAGGGTGCGGGAATGGCTCTCCAGTCCTTGGCTGTGACAGCTTCCCCCAGCTGATGTGAGGATGTGGATGATGGCAAGGCCTGAGGGTAACTGGTGCTGTCTCTTTCTTGATTACTGTACGCAATCTTTGGTAGTGATGATTGGGTGCTTTGCTGGGCTTCTCCTTTTGTGATTCTTTGCAGTTTTGCATTCTAATAACTTACACTATTCCTGAACTTGGTGTCTGTGTCTTTGGGGCTGACCCTGCCCACTGGCAAAACAGACGCTGAGGGCCCTCGGAGAACCAAAGGTGCCTTGCGACACCGTGGGGCCTCGTGTAACCAAGGGCACCACAGTGACAGCGTGGGGCCCAAAGGAACCAAGGGGCCAGCGTGGCACTGCAAGGCCTCGTGGAACCATGGAGAGCATTGTGACACGGAGGGGAGTCTTATAATCAAGGGTCCATTGTTTTCCTCTCCCTGCCCCGGCCCCAGCCCTGCAAAGAAGCCCAGTCCTGTCTGGCCCTGCAGCAGGAACTGGAGGCACTGGAGGTGCGGGACAGTGACTCCGTGTCTGGAATGCTCAGGAGATCCTCAGCTCGGGCAGCTCCTGCAGCCCCAGGGCCCCGCTGCCCAGCACAGCAGCAGAGAGTTGGCTCTGGGGCTCCTCAGGCTGCTCCTGCTGCTATCCCAGGGACAGGGCAGCCTCTTGCCAGGGCTCCTCTGCACACACACGAGCTCCTGCTCTTCTCCTGGCCCATCCCAGCTCCCCACAGAGCCTTTCCCAGGGGAACACGTCTGTGCTGGCCTGAGCAGCCCTTGCTGTAGCCTCTGCCCTGCTGCCCACAGCCCCCGAGCTGGGGGTGCTGCTCTGCAGAGCATGGGGGCTGTGCTGCCCGGGGCCATGGGCTGCCTCTGCTGGGCTGTGCTGCTCAAGCTGGGAGACAGAGCTCTGCAGCTGATGGTGCTCCCTGCACGGACCCCCTCCCACACAGGCTCTGCTGTGGCCATGGAGGGTGCTCCGAGGTGCCTGCCTTGTTCCAGGGCTGGCGCATGGGCTGGGGCTGCCCTGGATCCTCCTCTGCAAGTTCCCAGAGGGTCAGACGAGTCACTGCCCAGACTCCTTTCCCTGTACCTGCTGTGTCCCCTGGGGCTGCAGAGCTCTCATGGCTCACAGGAAACATTCAGTCCTTTATCTCTGGGTGAGCCCACCCTGGACAGGCCTGTGCCCAGGGAGCTCCACTCACGGCTGATCCCTGGCACACACTGTCCCTGCAGGTCCCCTGCGTTCTCCTGGCAGCTCCCAAGTCCCTCCAGAAGAACATTCCCCTGCCATCAGGCCTGGCACAAGCTGCAGAGCCCCAGGAAGGTTCATCACAGACCATTCACCATCTGGTGGGCACTGGCCACCACCAAGCAAAACCTGAACCACACCTGAGTCTCTTGAAGGCCACACTGGGACCCTGATCTCATCCCACTGAGCCCTGGGAGAACAAGGAACACAGGCAGCCTCTTTAGAGTCTCTTCCTTGGGCCTCTTCCTGACAGTGACTGTGCAGGGAGAGCAAAGCCTTCCTGCAGTGCCTTCAGGAGATGCCCTTTGCTGATGGAACTGCTGTGGCGGAGCCCAGCTGTGTCCCAGCAGTGCCCATGGCCTGTCCCTGCCTGTGACACGCAGCAGGACTCGCACCACCCGCACAGAGCTGTTGGCCTTACACCATCACAGCAGCTCCAAAGGAGAGAGTGGAAGTAATAAGAGAGGAGCTCTGAAAAGACCAAGCTCTGCTGCTCCCTGGCTGTGCTGCTCTGCTGGGACTCTTCCCTGCCCCACGCCTGCAAAACTGGCCCTGCCCTCCAGCTTCAGGGATGGACTCAACCAAAGGATCTTGAACAAAGACCTTGCTGATGGGTCCTTTCTTTCATGTGAATACACACAGAGCAGACTCCTCATTGACACAGTCCCTGTCAACAGTCCCATTCAGCCTGTAAACAGGGAATAAGATGCATAACAAAATCTTTTGGGTACAACATTAACATAGGAAAAGAAAAAAAGCCCCCAAAGCACCACCACCAAAACAACCTGAGAAGGCAGGCTGGGCCTCTAATGATTACACTTTAGCCTATGGAGCTGAAAACAGGCAGGTTTTTGCTTCTGGAAAGCATCCAGTCATCATTTTCCTCAGGGCATCCTTGAGCTCCTGGTTCCTCAGGCTGTAGATGAGGGACTTCAGGGCTGGAGGCAGCACCGAGTACAGAACTGGCAGTGCCAGGTCCACGGATGGGGAGGACCTGGAGGGGGGCTTCAAGCAGGCAACAAAGCCAGTGCTGAGGAACAGGGAGACCATGGCCAGGTGAGGGAGGCACGTGCAAAAGGCTTTGTGCCATCCCTGCTCAGAGGGGATCCTCAGCACAGCCCTGAAGATCTGCACATAGGAGAAAAGAAGGAACACAAATGAACCAAAAGTTAAACAGATGGAAAACACAACAAGCCCGAGTTCCCTGAGGTGGCAGTGTGAGCAGGAGAGCTTGAGGAACTGTGGGATTTCACCCAAGAACTGGCCCAGGGCACTGCCCTGGCACAGGGGCAGGGAAAATGTATTGGCAGTGTGCAGCAGAGCATTGAGAAAGCCACTGGCCCAGGCAGCTGCTGCCATGTGAGCACAAGCTCTGCTGCCCAGGAGGGTCCCGTAGTGCAGGGGTTTGCAGAGGGACACGTAGCGGTCGTAGCACTCGACGGCGGCGAGGAGGGAAAACTCTGCTGAAATGAAAAAGAGGAAGAGAGAGAGAAAGAGAAAGAGAGAAAAAGAGAGAAAGAGAGAAAGAGAGAAAGAGAGAAGAGGAAGAGGAAGAGGAAGAGGAAGAGGAAGAGGAAGAGGAAGAGGAAGAGGAAGAGGAAGAGGAAGAGGAAGAGGAAGAGAGAAAGAGAGAAAGAGAGAAAGAGAGAAAGAGAAAGAGAAGGAGAAAGAGAAAGAGAAGGAGAAAGAGAGAAGGAGAAAGGGAAAGAGAAAGGGGCTGTGCAGCACCTCCTGCGTAGGAGGTGGTTGTGGTGTCCCAAAATGGAATTGTGCATGGCTTTGGGGACAGTGGTGCAGATGGAGCCCAGGTCGGTGAGGGCAAGGGTCAGCAGGAAGAAGAACATGGGCGTGTGCAGGTGCTGGCCGCAGGCTCCGGCGCTGATGATGAGGCCGCTGCCCAGGAGGGCAGCCAGGGAGATGCCCAGGAAGAGACTGAAGTGCAGGAGCTGCAGCTGCCGCGTGTCTGCCAATGGCAGCAGGAGAAAGGGGCTGATGGAGCTGCTGTTGGACATTGGCTGTGTGTGGACATGGGGACCTGTTCATGGAGAAAAGTCAGTGACAGCTTAAGGGAAACGGCTCTCAGCCAAATCAAAGCCATGTCCCACAAATGCTTCTCCTGTCACACACTGACACCTTATGGGGATTCAGAGTGTCGCCACGGAGAACGGCTTTGGCTGGCCTGGGGCCTTGCGAGAGACGAGAGACGGGGCGGGCCGGGGCCGCGTCTGGCAGGAGGCGAGACAAAGAGCAAGAGGCGAGACAAAGAGTAGGATAGTTAACGGGAGATTGGGCGAGGAGATGGTAATCTGTAGCCCTTGGAGATGTAAAACATATAACCTTAGAAGCTGAAGTTTGTAGCTGCTGAACTGTGGGTTTGGAACAGTATATAAAGATGTGACTCGTGCGAGGAAATTTGGCTTTGCATGCGGCCGGCGAAGTCCGTGTTCCATCACCGACAACACCCTTCTGTTTTTCTAGCAGATCTTCCTTCAGCTCCAGCCGCAGCCCTGCTTGGTGCTGGCTGCGTGCGACATGAGTTTCAGGGCAATTGCTCCGGGGGGTTTTATAATTCAGCCTTGCTGTGCAGAAGTGGGAGGGGGACAGCCACCTGTCCTGGTGTTACACTTTGAAACCCCAGCTAACACAAGGGCACTCCCAGGGCCCAAGAACAGGAATGGCAAAAGCTGTTAAAGTGTTCTAGAGGTTTTTACAGCTCCTCTTCATCTCCCCGGCTGACTGGTTTTGGATGTCAGAAACACTCAGCATTGCTGCTGCCCTCGGGGAGAATAGAGCGAGTTCTGTGAGGCAAGGCGGTGAGTGGAGAGTGAGGGGAGGTGCTCTGTCACTCTGTCCTGTTCCAAGATCCTCTGGGCTTTCACCCTTGTCAGACAGAGGATAATCACCCTCCCATATTTCCCTTAGAAACCATCCCAACACTGCTGAGAGCAGATCGATCCACCACAGCCCATCAAATGTCCATCCCCTTCTCTAGGTCTCAGCCCCACATTGGTAGCCAAATACACACATGGCTCATTGCACCAACCCAACAGCACTTTGTCCATCATCAAACTTCTGTGTCTCACTGTGGGGCTTTCAGGTAACACAAAGATGCTACACGACCTGTTTGCGTCCTGGAGGGAAGCTCCGAGCTTAGGGGGAATCCTCAAGAAGAAAGCCAAGTGTCCTAATGATGGCATTGGATGTAGGGAGATGGAGCTCCTTCCCTGGCTGCATTGCCCACAGCCGGGCACTGGGGCCAGCGTCACCCTGAGCCAGCTGAGCCAGCTGTGCCCCCTCCCAGAGCCCCCCAGTGCCAGGCAGATGCTCCCGGCCCTGTGCTCTGCAGAGGGAACTGGGCCCGGGACCGCAGAGCTGCCCCACAGCTCTGCTGCAGCTCTGCCTGCACAGGAGGGGCTTCACGCCTTGGAGCCCCGGCCCTGAGGGCAGAGGCTTGGCTGAGGGAGAGAGGAGGGGAGGGGGCTTGTTCAGAGGGAGGGGCTGCACTCGAGGGCATCCTGTGGAGGTCTCTAAGCTCTCCGTGCCACAACATTTCTGCCTTTTGTTTTCTCTCATTGCCTGATCTTCTCTCTGCTTGCTGAAGATCTTCCTCCTGGAGATGTTTCCCTGTGCCTGATCTCTTCCTGCCAGCACTCACAGACCCCATATCTCTGTGCACTCTCCTTGGCCCTACAGAAACCTGCCTGTTTGCAGGGCACTGGCTGGGGACAGGTTCTGTTTGCAGGTGGGAGAAAGGACAGGTCAGACTAAGCCTGGCGGGTCCAGCAAAGGTGATGCCGGTGCTCTCCGTGGGCAGAGGAGTGCCTTGAAAGCACTTTAGGAAACTCCTGCAGAGCACTCAAGTTACACTTCCCATGCCTTAGGGACTCTTAAAAATGAAGAATTCCTTTATCACTTCCCCCCCTCCCATTCCGCAAGAGTAGGAAACGGAAAACACTCTCAGGAAATTTCATCTTTATAGAAAGGCTTGTCTTGGAAATATTACTGGACTGAGCCTAAGCCCTGAGCATGTCCTCATGTTCTACACCAGGGATACTCAGAGAATGTACTTCCTGAATCCACAGTCAGTGGTATGTTCCAGCTTGAGGAGATCATTTCAGGAACTGCAGCTGCTTTGTCCTGCAGCCAGAGGCTTCCTGTGTCAAGGGCTGGGAATGATTCTCCCCCGGTCACTTGTCAGCATCTTCCCAGCCCTAACTGATGGAACCCCTCTGTGCCTCTGTGCCGTGCCCGGGCTGGCTGCAGGCAGTGCCCCAGCCGCCGGAAAGGCAGATCCTGTCCCTCCCTCATTGCTCGGGACTCTTCCCGGGGCACTGGGATGTGGGCATGTGCAATGCCAAGGGCAGGACCATGGGGTGGCCCCTGCCATGCTGCTGAGCAGCAAAAAAGAGGCAATGAGGCCCCAGGGCTGCAAGGGTCACTTGTCTCCCAACTGGCCCCAGGGGCAGGGACAGCAGCCCTGGCCAAAGTGCTGCAGAAGTTGCCTCTGTCAGGGCCTTGCAGCTTCTGCACATCCCTCTGCCCTCTCCGGCCCAGGCTGTCCTACAGTGTCCGTGCCCTGTGTCTCTGTCCCTGCAGGCTGTCCTCATCCCCCCGGCTGCCCCACCTCCCCGGCCCCTTCCTTTGCTGATGGCTCTGCGGCCTGCCTGGCTCTGCCTTGGCACGCAAAGCCTTGGGCTGCTCCAGACTCCTTCTGGGGGACACGTGGCACCACAGCACTGCCCTGGGAGAGAAATTCCTTTCTCCTTGTGTCCAGTCTGGACCTCCCCAGCTGCCCTTTGCATTAATTCTTTCTTTTGCCGGCTGTTCTCTACTATGTCAAAAGGATCCACCATCTCTGAAACCACCCTTCAAGCCCTCCCAGGACTCTCCTCCACTGTCCTCAGGCTCCACTCCACTGAGCACAGAGCCCCTTTGTCCCTATGTAGTGATCATGTGCTTGAGGCCACGGGCACCTGGACAAGAAGGTCGGTTCTTTTCTACAGGAAGGAAACCACAGAACCCCAGTGTTTTGAAGGCAGATGAGAGGCAGCCACCAGAGGCCAAGGCAAGCCAGACCTGTCTGTCCTTGCAGCTTCTGTCTGAAAGCAACCCTTGGACATATGGGGAGTTTTGGAGGTGGAGTTCCATTTCAGCTGTGGGTGCCTGGACCGGAATGACAGCTCTTCTCCCCAGGAAGGAAAGGGCAGAGCCCCAGGGTTTCAAAGGCTGATTAGTGGTGGCTCAAGGAGGCCAAGGCCAGCCAGACCTGTTTGTCTTGGCAGCTTTTGTCTTGGAGCGATCCTTGGATAGAGGGAATTTGGGAGGCCAAATCCCAGTTTTGTCCATGGACGTCTGGCCAAGAAGGACAGTTCTTTTCCATTGGCAGAAAAGTGAGGAGCCCCAGTGTTTCAAAGGCAGATGAGAGCTGGCCCTCAGGAATGCAAGGGGAGCTGGACATTCCTGGCAACTTTTGTCTGGGAGCTATTCCTTGGATAGATGGAATTTCAGAGGTGGATTCCCAGTTTTGGCCATGGATGGCTGGACTTGAAAGATGTTTTTTTCCATGGGAAGAAAAGCACAGCCCCCCACCCCGTGTTTTGAAGGCAGATGAGAGGTGGCCCCTAAGAGGCCAAGGCCAGCCTGAGCTGTCTGTCCTGGCAGGTTTCACATGGGAACAATCCTCGGATAGAATCAAATTTGGAGGTAGAATCCTAATTTCAGCCATGGGTCCCTGGAGGAGAAGGACAGTTCTTTCCCACAGAAAGGAAAGCAAGGAACTCCAGCATTTCAGGGGCAGATGAGAAGCAACCCTCAACATGCCAAGGTCAGCCGGACCAGGCAGGTGGCCCCAGGGGGCCAAGCCAACCAGTCCTGTTCCATGTTCTTTGGATCCTTGGGGCCCTGCAGCATCACAATTTTGTTCCCCTGAGGCCCAGCAATATCACAGTGGTCTCCTTGGCTCTACAGCGGCACAAAGGCCCCTTGCTTCCATGAGGCCTTGCTGTGTCCAAACGGTTTCCTTGCTTCCATGGGGCTGCAAAATACCACTATGGCCCACTGGTTCCATGAGGTCACAGAGTGTCACAGTGGTCTCCATGATTCCATAAGGTCCTGCAGTGTCACAATGGCTCCTTGGTTCTATTGGGCTCCCCAGGATCACAGTGGCCCCTTGGTTCCACAAGGCCTGGCTGTGTCACACTGGCCCTTTGCTTCCATGAGACCTTGCAGTGCCACAATGGTTTCCTTGGTTCTATGAGGCCCTGTGGTGTCACAATGGCCCCTTGATTCCATTGGGCCTCTTACTGTTACGTAGTTCTTAGTTCCGTGGTGCCCTGTAGTGTCACAGTGGTCTCCTTGGCCCCATGGTGCCACGCAGTGTCCCAAGGGCCCCTTGGTTCTATGAGGCCTGGCTGTGTCACAATGGCCCCTGGCTCCCATGAGGCCCTGTGATGTCACAATGGTCTCATTGGTTCCACGAGGCCCTGCAGGTCCACAATGGCCCTTCGGTGTCACAAGGCCTTGAAGTGTCATAATAGTCTCAGCGGGTTCCCCCGCTGCTTCACAATGGCCTCCTTGGTTCCGTGATGCCCCGTAGCGTAACAATGGTATCCTTGCTTCCACACAGTCAGAATGGCCCCGTGGCCTCATGGAGCCCCACAGTGTCACTGCGATCCCCTTGATTCCACGAGGCCCTGCCGTGCTACAATGACCCCTTGGTTATACAAGGCCCTGCGGTGTCACAATGGCCCCTTGGTTCTGAAGTGTGCAAGAGCCTAATCATAGGAGAAAGGCTCCAAAAAATGCTTTGTCATTATCACTGCTCAGCACCAGAAAGGCTTCAAAAGTGCTTCGTCATTATGGCTGCTTATCATAATCACTTTTGAACGCCTGGAAACTACGTGCCGTACGGGCCGTGCATAGCCCGCCTGGAGGCCCATAAAAAGGAAGGCAAAACTGGTGCAAAATGTGGAGGCGAAAGCGAAAGGTAGAATCCCTGCCCTTTGCCTTTCCCCACACCACCACCATCGCCAGCCACGAGACACCCTGAGGCCTCCGGGAGCCGACGCCGCCCGCCTGGGGAGAACCCCCCAATCCTTCACCCTGGACTGAAATCCCGAGTGAGCTGTGCAACCCCTACCCCTGCTCCTTCGTCCCAGGCGGACCGAGGTTCAGCTGCAAGCATGGAGCCTGCATCTCGGAGGACGGGCCGCCGCTTTCCAGCCAAACTGCTCCAGAGATGGGAAGAGGCAGATAAGACGCTTCAAACAGCAGGAAAAAAAAAGGCAAAAACTTCTCCACTTCCCCCACCCTGTCTCAGCAGCAACAAAGGTAGCACAGTGTGGTGGTGACTTATCCTATGCTTTTAGAGTAACCTTGGCTTTTTCTAACTCTTCTCTACTTTTCTCCTTCTTTCTCTTTGCCTCTCTTACCATTAGATAAACAGATACCCATTTTTTTGGCACCAACATTTAATCTCGTTTGGTTTTAATCTCGTCTCTGGGAATATTTTGAACCTTCAAAGTTCTTTCCTTTTTATACTCAGAGATTTTGTTTTCTTTGCCCATCTGGGTGTAAATCAGATAGTAACAAAGTGTCATAATGGTCTCCACGCTTCCATGAGGCCCCACGATGTCACAATGGACTTTTGGTTCCATGAACTTTCGTTCTGTCAGCAACAGTCTCCTTGGGTCCGCAGTGTCACAATGGACCCTTGGCTCCATGAGGTTCAGTAGCGTAACATGGACGCCTTGATTCCATGAGGTCGTGTAGTGTCACAATGATCTCCTTGCTTCTGCGGCCCTGCTGTGTAACAATGGGCCTGTGGTTCCATGAAGTTCTGTACTGTCAACCATGATCTCCTTGCTTGCACAACTGACCCTTGGTTCCATGAGGCGCCTGGCCTCCAACAGCCTCTAAGAGACCCTTATGGCCCCTCAAGGCCCCTCACAGCCCCTCATGACCCCTCGGTGCCCCTCACAGCTCCCCAGGGCCCCTCATGGCAGCTCACAGTCCCTCACAGTTCATGGCCCCTCATGACCCTTCACAGCCCCTAACAATCTCTCATGGCCCCTCACAGCACCTCATGGCCCCTCATGGCCCCTCACGGCCCCTCACGGCCCCTCACGACTCCTCACGACCCTTCACAGCCCCTAACAAGCCCTCATGGCGCCTCACAGCCCTTCACAGCCCCTCATGGCCTCTCACAGCCCAAGGCATGGGACTCCTTCCGAAGGAGAAGAGATCGGGCTCTGCTTGTTCTCCTTTTATTTTGGTCACTTCACAGTGATGAGTAAAGGAAAGCTGAAATGGAGCCTTTCCCCAGCATTTCCCTCTGGGATAATTGCGGGGCTGAAGCTCTGTGCTGGCGCTGGCCCATGTGTGAACATCGCTGCAGCCCCCCACAGCCTTTGCTGTCCCCCGTGTCCATTCCCTGTCCCTGAGACCCGCCCAGCTCTGGCAGCAGCAGGAGCCACCGCGCAGTGGGCCCTGTACCGGCACAGCCGGGGCTCCTGGCCAAGAGCAGCAG
Source organism: Aphelocoma coerulescens (assembly GCF_041296385.1). NCBI lineage: Eukaryota > Metazoa > Chordata > Aves > Passeriformes > Corvidae > Aphelocoma > Aphelocoma coerulescens. The sequence continues at coordinate 1,285,686 of NW_027183949.1, read as the reverse complement.
CAGCGCCAGCCCCTTCCCACCTGCTTGTGCCTCGGCTTCCCAAGAGGTTTTTCCCGGTGAATTTCTGGACTAGAGACACAATCAGCCACAAACAGACCTGATTCCTCAGAGCCCGGCTGTGCTGCCCTGATGCAACCTTCAGAGAAAGAAAGGATCGGGTTCCAGCACTGTTCCCAGCACCGTTTCACTCATCCTCAGGTGACAGCAGGAGGCTTTTCTTGCGTTTGCCTTGGGAATTACAGATCATGGCTGCTCTTCCCCCTCTTCTGGTTGCCACTTGAATTTTATCTGAAAAACTGCAATTGCCTCTTTTGATCGGTGCTAGCCACAGTGCTTTTCTGATGGGGAATTCAGATGCTTTGTTGCAGGCATCCTGATTAGCAGATCTTGAAATGTTCACAGGTCTATAAGCAAAAAGTCGAGGAGAATGAAAGCCATACAGGCCACATTCACAGCGCTCAAACACAGCCCTTTTGCTGGTGCTCTTGAAATAGAATCAGCTGCCAGAGGCCAGCACAGAAATTGCCTCTGGAGTGTGGAATGAAACGAAAAAATCCACCGGGAGAAAGAGGAAGCAGAACTTCTGCACTCGCTTCATTGCTTCTTCCCAGCAGCAGGAGACGTGGATGTCCAGAGGTACGTCCCGCTGCTGCTGACCACAGTGAGAGCACAGCCTGCTGCCCAGTCCCAGCGGGAACCCGAGCCCAGCCCGGGGAGCTCCCGCAGCGTCGGCAGCTCAGCGGACGCGGTGCCAGGGCCGCAGCCCCGGGAACACGCCCGCCCATTGTGGGGCAGCGGCGCAGGCCCAATGTCCTGCGGCCCAAACTTGCTGCTGCTGCTGCTGCTGCTACGCAAGGCCCATCCTTCTCCCCCTGCTCCTCTCCCAGCACGGCGCAAATTGCACCTCGCGGGATGCTTCCCCGGAGGCTGCTCAGGCGCCCCGCTCCTCTTTCACCTGAGCGTCACTGCAGAGGAATCTTTGGCGCACTTCCGTAAGCCCGGGCCTCTCGCTTCGTGCTGAATCGGGGATGCAAATGGCCTTGTTAGGAAAGTCAAAAGCCAAGGGAACGGATTAGGAATTATTTGAAAAAACTACCCTTCTTCCAGGCAAGGTACACCAAGTCATTTCCCGCATTTCTCCTTTGCAGATTCTTTCAGTCGCCTGCTCGGCGAGCTCCAGCTTCTTCTGCTGCTTCCTGTGAACCGATTGCACTCTCGATTTGAGCACCAACGCACCAGATGTGCAAGCATCTACGCTGAACTCAGAAACCAACTGCCTCTGTCAGACCATTTTCACAGTCCAGCTCACTTGCAAGATGTCCACTGAGAGCTTGGAAGGATTAGCCCCCAGCTCTCCACTTCTGGCTGCAGGCTCCGGAGATTCTTTCTCTCCATTCAGCCAGCCTAACAATTGCTGCTACCCCCTCCTCCTGTTTCCTTAGCCTACAACAGTAACGACGAAAACCTTACCCACGGCACAACTCGCTAGTCCACCAGGAGGAGAAAGGACAAGTTGTCAAGCTCTCAAAACCTTGGTCCTGCTTTGCTGCAAGAGTCCTGCTGCACGCACAGTGTGGCAAGCCAAGAGAAGCTGCATGTGATGGCACATCTTGTGACAGGAGCTCCAGCTCGGTCTCCAGGAAAGGGTCTTGAAAAGAGCAAACATCACTGTGGACAAGATTCTTGCAAAAGCAAAACAGCTTCCCAGAAGGGACATGCAAACGGAAAGAAACAACCCAAGATGTTCCCGTATACTATTAATTGCTTCCCTTCTATGCTCCCCTTTTCTGTCTTGCACTAGTTCTACCTCACAGTCCTTCCAAACTGATCTTATCTCAAACACCTAGGACTTAGCAAGTTTGAGACACTCTACAATACCAAGAGCTACACACAGCTTGCCTTCTCCCTGTTTGGCTTTGAAAGCAATGCTGGAGACCCCAGAAGCCTGCCAAGGGAAGATTTTAGAGCCCAGTGCCTTGCTCGGCTCTGGCTTCTAGAGACAGGGCATGTGCTCCCATGGGACTGCACCCTCAGCAGTGACAACAGACAGCAGCAGCAACAAAGGTGATTCCCATGACACTGTCGCAGGGCTCAAGACTCCGTGTCTTGGCTTCACATGGCAAAGCTCACTGTCTGTTTGGACAGACTCAGCATCCAAACTAGTCTGCTTTTCTACCTGTGTCAATGAACAGCAGGAGAGGGAAACCAGCCAGCAGTTTCTTTGCAGAGAGGGCCTTTGTTCCAGGCTGAAAGTGCTGGATTGGCAGGGAGGAGGCAAACAGCTGAGAGCTTAGCTGCTCTATTGGACCGGCATCAGAACTCAGCAAAAAGAGTGTTTCCACTCTTTTATTTGAAGCCTCCTATCGGCAGTCTCCGATTTTCACCTGGAACCGGACAAGAAAACAGCAACAGCCCTGGCGACGAGGGCACCGCGCCGGGCACGGCCCCGCCGCTCGCACTGCCCACGCCGAGCGGCCGGGGAGCAGCGCTGCACCGCGCAGGGGCTGCACGTCTCCCTCCTCACGTCCTGCTCTGCCCTCCCACGGGGCTGCCTCTGCCTGGCGCTGGCAGGCTCCTCATTCAGCACTTTGCTCTGCTCCAGGCGAAAAGCGCGGACAGCGCTTTGGTTGCTCGCGAGCAAGAGACCGCGGCGCGGGGCGAGCCAGCAGCAGCAGGGGCAAGTTGCAAGACTGCCGCAAGGAAGAGTTACAATCTGGTGAAGAAGAAGCTAAACAAGACGGTGCGTTTGGCGCGGCTGCGGGAGGAAGAGATGCTCCGGGACTCCGCTTCGGCCCCGGAGCGGCCCGTGCTGGCGCGGGGCGCGCGGGGCTCGGCCGCGGGGCGCGTGGGGCAAAAACGGACACCCGGGCAACAGACACACGGACACGCGGACCAACGCTCCCAGCGCTTCGGCGGCAGCAGCGGCAGCGGCAGCAGCGGCAGCAGCGGCAGCAGCAGAAGAGCAATACAAGAGCAGCGGTTCTCCAGACCCTCTGCGTTCCTTCTCCTGTTCCTCCTCTCCTTCTCCCAGTGTCCCGCATCCCCTGTCCCGCTCTCCCTTCAGTGCTCCACCCCCTCCGCCCCTTCCGCGGCCTCCCTCTCCCCATGCCAGGCCGGGCCATGCGCCCGGCCCGCCCCCGGCCCCGGGCGGGGCTGCGCCCTCCCCGCCCCCGGGCGTCCCGCCGCGGTCTCGCCTCCGCCCGGCTCTTGCCCTACTGGCGGTGGCGCCGCTGGGCGGGCATCAGTGCCTGCCTCTTGGGCAGCACTGTTAGCCTCTGGCTCCGGCTGGCCCGGCCCCGGCCCCGGCCCCGGCCCCGGCCCCGGCCCCGGCCCCGGCTCCTCCCGGGACCCGCCGAGGAGACAGACGGCGCGGCCGCTCCCGCCGCGTCCGCAGCGTCTTCCCCGGTCCGAGCTCTTCCGCTCGGCAGCGCGGCCCCCGCCCCCGAGCCGCCGGTGTCCCCTTCGAAAGAGGCAACATCTGGGGATACCCGGCCCGGGGCGGTTGAGGGGCGCCCGGCGGCCGTTTCTGGCCCCGGGCCGAGCGCTGACAGCCGCGTCTCGCCGGCAGGGAATGCGCTGCAGGGCCTGAGGGAGCGCTACCTGGAGGGTTCGCTGCTGGGGCGCGGCGGCTTCGGCAGCGTCTTCGCGGCCACGCGGCTCTCGGACGGCGCCCCGGTGAGTGGCGGGGCCGGCGGCGGGCGCAGGAGGCGGGGGGCGGAGGAGGGCGCAGGAGAAGGAGGATGGGGCTCGGCAGGGCGGGCGGCGAGCTCAGCCCGCTGCTCCCCTTGGCTTGCAGGTGGCCATCAAATGGGTGCCACGGACCCGCATCCGTCATTGGGGCGAGCTGGTGAGTGAGCGGGGGGGATGGGGTGGGGGTGGTGGGCAGCGGGAGAAGGCGGGGCGTGACGGGCGGTGATGAGCCGAGGCCCGGGAGGGTGGAAGGCGCCAGGACGCCTCGGGGGAGAGCGGGCGTGGGGGCAGCGGAGGGCGCAGAGCATCCCGGGCTGGGCGAGGGCTTCCCGAGCCCTGGCACGGCATCAGCCCCACTGACGGCATCGTGCTCCTCCCGCAGCCCAACGGCACCAGCGCACCACTCGAGGTCGTGCTGCTGGACAAGGTGTCCACCGGCTTCCCTGGTGTGGTGCAGCTCCTCGAGTGGCTCGAGCTCCCCAGCAACGTGGTGCTGGTGATGGAGCGGCCGGAGCAGTCTCAGGACCTGCTCCATTTCATTCGAGCGCGGGGCTTCCTGTCAGAGGAGGTGGCACGGGAGCTGTTCCGCCAGGTCCTGGAGGCCGTGCGGCACTGCACCAGCTGCGGGGTCCTTCACAGGGACCTGAAACCAGAGAACATCCTGGTTGACCTGGCCACGGGCCAGGCCAAATTGATTGACTTTGGCTGCGGCACCTACCTGCAAGACAGCCTACACCAGCTTTGCAGGTGAGTCCTCGCTGGGGTAGGCTCCCGGTGCCGGCATCTCGCGGCCCAACCTGGCTGTGGCAGCGGGGATTCTCCCTTTTGATGCCAGTCATGGGACCGAGTTTTCAGTCCAGTTGCTTTTGAGTGCGGGTGGCCGGGGGGGCCATCTTCCAGCCCTGCTGGCAGCCTTTGCCAGCCACTCTGCCCAGGACTGGCGCTGGGGCTGGGGCAGCCAGTGTGACAAAAACACACCCGTGGGTGGGGGTCGCAGAGAGGGGGGGGCCAGAAGCTGTGCACCCGCCGGTTTGGTGTGCAGGCAAGAACCGGCTTGGACTGCTCAGCTCGCCTTGTTTGCCTTGGCTTCAGAATGTTTTTTTGGGGCAATGCAGGCAGGGAGGGTGAAGGCATGGTTTTCCCACCCCCGGCACTGAGCGGGTTTTCCCTTTGCATGGAATGCTCGGGCCTTGCCCGGGCTTCCGCTGCCCTCTTGTGACACCGGTGGCTTCTTTTACAACCCCCAGTTTGTCCACAAGTCACAGGCGCTGGCGAGAGGGCAGCGGGTCATGCCGCGTGCCACCGGTGCGGCCCCCGCGTGCCCAGGGATGCTGGGGCGAGGCTCCGGGAGCAGGCAGCATCCCGCTAATGAAGTGCCTCTCTATTCCGTAGGAACACCATCGTACAGCCCCCCGGAATGGACCCATTTTGGCTGGTACTACGGCGAGGCAGCTACCGTCTGGTCCCTGGGCATCGTGCTGCACCAGATGGTCTGCGGGCAGCACCCGTTCCCGAAGGGCCGGAACATCAGCTGGGGCCAGCTGTCGCTCCCAGAACGGCTCTCTCAAGGTGGATGCTCATCCCTGCGGCACGGGGGGAATAGCAGTACTGGGAGACAGCAGCGGGCTCATGAGCATCCCGCTCTGGCAGCTGCCGAGGAGGTGGCACATGCCTCGCTCTCCTGCTCTCCTCCAAAACAAAGAATGGATGGGAAAGTTCAGGCACAGCTCGGAGCCCCCATGGCATGGCCTGGGCATGGCAATAGTGGGGCAAAGCGGACAGGAGCCTTCTGCAACTGACCGGCGCTTTCTGGTTTCTCCCCACAGACTGCAAGGAACTGATCAGATGGTGTCTGTCCCTGCACTCCTTGGACAGGCCCTCATTAGAAGACCTGTCGTGTGATCCTTGGCTGCAGGATATTCATCATCCATAGAAGAAGGGAGAGAGCCACAGGCACACTTTGATCCAGGGAGCCGGTAAGTTACAGCTCCACACGTGCCTTGGCCAGAAGAAGCCAAGAAATGCAGGCTTTTTTGCCCTGCCTGTATCGCTGCGCAGGGGTCGTCAGATGGGGACCTGCAGCCCTTGTGCTGGCGCTGAGCTGCTCTTCCCAGCACTGGTGGCCGCCGTGCAAGCTGCTTTTGCTTGTCCTGCTTCACTGACAGCCGGGGCCCTGGGCGGGGCACTGACAGCCTGCTCTCAGCCGCAGGGAAGAAGGAGCCCCTGGAGAAGCTGTACTCCTGCTGCTGCTGGAGACATGGAGGGCGACGTCAAGGATGGCAAGCTCTTCCTCGACCTGGCCACCGGCAAGCTGAAGATGATGGGCTTCGATTCTGGCACCTTCTTCAAAGCCAGGCTCCACAGCGAATTTACAGATGAGTCCACAGCCAGGGGGATGCTCCCAGATTTGGGCATTGCACAGCCTGGCCGGGAAGCAAAGGTTCCCCCCTTTGCTGGGGCGGATGCAACTAATTCTTCAGCCGGCTGCCAAGCTGCTTTTCGGCAGGGCGGGCGGGATGGGCTGGGGTGCTTAGGAAATGGGAGTCGGCCCCTGGCCCTGCCAACAGCCCCCACCGCCCACTGTTCCTGGGGCTGGGGCTGGGGCAGCCAGCCCGACACAAACAAGCCCCCATGGCAGGAGCAGAGGTGGCACTCCAGGAGCTGTGCACGGGCTGCTTTGTTTTGCAGGAAAGGAAGGGCTTGGGCTGCTCCACTCGGCTTGTTTGCTTTGGGCTCGCTGTGCCTGTTGGGGGTCAGTGCGGGGGGGAGGGGAGAAAGCGTGGGCTTCCCTCGCCCGAGGGTGGGTTTTTCCCCAGCATGTAGGGAAGGTTGGGCCTTCCTCAGGCCCCCAACAGAGAGAAGACTTTTTACCTTTTTTCTTGTTTCTCCTTTTTGTCTGTAATCCCTTTTCATTAATTTGTTGTTTGTTTCCCTTAAAGGAAGCGTTGTAGGTGGTGTCCAGTCTGGATCGGGAAGTGCTTGGGACCAGCTGCAGCGTGGATGGGACGGGGCCTTGGAGAAGGCCGAGGACATCGCTTGGGAGCAGCTTTTCTTCCGGCGGCGGGTGGCGTGCGGTGGGTCCCCGTCTTCTTGGCACGGCTGGGATAAGGGCTTTTGGGAGATGGCAGCGAGCACAGGAGCATCCCAATGGGCAGCTGCTGAGGAGGTGGATCTGCCACGGCTGGCTGCGGGCGGTGGCACGTGTCCTGCCATCCTGCTCTCCTGCCAAAGGCAGCAGTGACGGGCGGCTTCGGGCAGCTCTCTGAGCACGGCCAGCATGGCCTGGGCACCGCGGGCGGCTGGGACAAGGGGGACAGCAGCCTTCAAGTGACGGGCGGTTTCTGCTTTCTCTCCTTGCAGCCGGGCTCTGTGGATGCTGAGGCTGCTCTGGGCTCCGCCAGGGCTCTGCTGCGGCTCAGCACCGGGCCGGAAGAAGCCAAAGAAGAACCGGTGTGAGCCGCAGCAGAGACGTGCTCGAGCATTTCGGCAACGCAGCTCAAGCCTGCAGAGTGCACGCCTCCAGGGGAAAACATGACACCCCCCCCGCCCCCAAAATAAACTTGTTCAATAACTTGTGAAATGAAATCAATCTGGGATGACCCCAAATGACATTTCTCAGCTTGCTCAAGCTTTAGCTCAGCCCTTCTCTGAACAGTTCTCTGCCCCGCCTGCCTTTTACTTCACAAGTGCTCCCTCTTTTCCCCCAGTGAGTTGCCAGCTCAGGGCAGTCTCTGTCGCACTGTAGCCTTCCTTGATGCCTTTGACCACGAGGAGGAGCGAGCCCCAGGTTTAGGGACTCATCCTGTCACTGGCAGAAGAACAGCAATGTCTCAGAGGTCCGGTGAGACCTGAGTGTCATTCAAGAGCTGCCCTCCAGGCCTCAGCTCTCCTCACTGTTAGCTTCCCACTGCCCCTTTTCCTCGTCCTTCCAGCAGGATGAGCTCTGTGAATGCCCTTGACCCTCCCCACTCCTGCCAGCCCAGCCACCCAGCTCAGTTTGGCTTAAGCTGAAGCTTCTTTGTCTCCTCTGGCACGCCAGTGCAGTTCCCTCTGCGGGGAGCAGCAGCCCCAGAGCACAGCAGGCAACAGCGCAGGCCGCACCTGCACCGGCTCCCCTCCACGCGTGGCTGGGCTCTTGGTGGCAACTAAATGCTCCCTGTTTGCAGCTGTCACTGGAGGATGGCCCCAGGGCAGAGCCCAGCCCGGCTCCCACTGCATCCCCCGGAGCTTGGGGCAGACAGTGGTCCCAGAGCTGAGGTTCATGGTGCGCAGCCGGCGCTGTGGCTCGCAGTCGGTGTTTGCAAGTGTTGCGTTCTCACCTCCTGCAACTTGTGGGGAAAAGGAGCTGTGCGGCCGGGCCAGCACTGCCCCTCTGGGCAGTGACACGGCTGAAGGTCTTTGCTGTTGCAGAGGAGCCGGCATGGAGCCTTAGCAGGGCCTGGCAGGTGTGGAGCCGGATCTCGCCCGCTGTCCGGGGCTCGCTGCCCGCCAACCGCCCCCACCCGCCGCGCTCCCTTCTGCAGGGACGGAAGGCTCTGGCTGCACAAGGGTTCCCATAATGTCTTTGTACCCGTGGCTGCGGAACGAACACGGAGAGCGAAAGTGTCAGTCACGTTGCTTGCACGTTCCTTCCTTTAGATACAAGGCACAGATCTCTTAAAAGGATAGGCAGGGATAGAGATTTCCCACATAGCCCTCTTTGGCGTAACTCACCTTGTAAGCTGGCGTCAGGGGCATTTTTTTCCCGGCCCTGTGGGAGTAGGTGTCCAAGAGCTGAAGTGAGCAGCATTTAGAAGCAGTTTCAAGATTTCTAGGCAGGAAGTGGAGCTGACAAGCATCTGTGTAACTCACCGTATTCATCGTGGAGACACGAGACCTGGAAAAATCCCAGCTCTCTGTGCATTTGTGCAAAAGGGGGAAGCAGCAGAAAGACTTTGTGTCTGCTTGTCCAAGCTCCAAGGAGCTGGGGTGGCAAAGGGTGGCCTGGGCTGGTGGCAGGTGAAGTCCTGTTTCATGTCATCATAGAGTGGCACAGGACAAAGCTAAAAGCACCCACAGCCACACTGATGAAGTCTTTCTGATGCTGCACATCCTAGAGGAAAAGCTGCTGTCACACAATCCATTGGTATTTATAACTTTTATTTGCAATACTTTAGGTCCAAGTTTCAAACCGCAATATTTTTACACTCAAGACACGGTCATGCACAATCCATATTTCAATTTCCTATTGCTTCAACCACAATTTAAAATAACTTAATATTGACAACAAAACCCAAAATCTTTAAAAAAGGATGCTGAGGTCAGTGAGATGGATCCATGCCATCAGCACATTTGCAAAGTAAATAACTTTGTTCTCTTTTTAAAAAGATCAGTTACCTCTTAATCCAAAGTTACAGAAGATTTTTCACTACACATTTGGTTTTTTCTCTTTCATATTTTTTCTGGTTTTTCTTTTTTCTAATTTTTTTTTTTTAAAGAGATAACACGTCTTAAAAAAGGATTGTACAGCAAAATGAGATACATTTCTGCTCAACAATGAAAATGTAGGCTCCTCCTCTGTTTACTTTTGTCTGGATACCCTGAAGAAAAAATCTAGCAGACACCAGCAGAGGTGTAAAGGGGTTGCTTTGGACTAAAGTGGAGTTTAGCACTGGTGACATCCTGACCCAGTCAAGAGTTGCAGAATTCTTTTGCAGATCTCGAACCATGTGCTTGCGGGCACAGCACCTGCAGTGCTGATGCACCAGGGCACGAGAAGAACTCTCTTATTCCCGCACCGAATTTGGGCTCTGCCCAAGCAGGAGGTGCTGCAGTGCTTTGCTCCTCGTTGCCGTGTGGAGCAGCTCCCTTCCTGCTGGCTGAGCTGCTCAGGCAGAGCCCGGCAGCTCCTGACCCTGAAGGGCTGAGGCCTTTCCCCTGCTGCTGTGCTACAGACGGATTCAGCAGCATTGCTGTACGTGGGGATACACAGCGGGACCAAAAGCAGTTGCCTTTGTAGACCCTAAGCTGAAAGGTGAAAAATCTCAAGAGACGAGGATGGAAGAGACTGGCAGGCTGCCTGTTTGCTGTGCTGCCCCACTTGTGAGCGGCCCAGCTTTGCGTGAGGCAGAGTGAGAACAAGGGGCAGCTCCCTCCCTCCCAGCCCCGCAGCCAAGGGGTCCCTCCAGTCCTGGGGCTTGGGGCACCATCAGAAGCTTCCAAGCAAAGGTTATCTTTGAACTTTCTCATTCATGAAATGCGCACGGTCATGAGCGCTCTGATAGATGTATCCACCCATTAGTGAAACATGGATTGACCTTTCTGTATTTGGAAGCTGGACAAGGCCATGAAATCTGACATCTGGCCTTGTTTGGGGCTGTATGGTCCAAGTCAACTCCCTTGCTTCCTCCTTGAGCCCTGGCCAGGCTTTGGGAGAAACAAACGGGAGAATGAAACCAGATGTTCCCACGCTAGAAGTGCTGTCGGTTTGTTAGTTCAACACTATCAAAGGTGGGCCCTCTCACAGGGAGGTTGGAAGCCTCACCTGTGGGTGGAGGCACCTGCAGGAACTCCCAGTGTCCGGGAATGGCTCTCCAGTCCTTGGCTGTGACAGCTTCCCCCAGCTGATGGGTGGCTCTGGGTGATGGTAAAGTCTGAGGGTAACTGCTGCTGTCTCTTTCTTAATCCCTACGGGCAATCTTTGGTAGGGATGATTGGGTGCATTGCTGAGCTTCTCCTTTTGTGATTCTTTGCTGCTTTGAACTACAGTAAATGACGCTGATTCCTTGAGTTGGTGTCTATGTCTTTGGTCCTGACCCTGCCCACTGGTAAAACAAATTTGGTATAGTCTGGCCGGATCACAACAAAATGCTGCTTTTTAAATGTAAGTGGAAGGAATCGGTCCCATCCAAAATTCCCGCATGGGAAGACCTTCCCTAGGGTTTGCTGGCTGTGGCGTGGGCTGAGGTCGGAGCTCCGTGCGAGCAATGAGGACGTCAATTGAAAGAAGCTGAAGCACTGGATGTATTAAAATGCATCCCAAAATTGCATATGGAAAAAGGAAAAGAACTTGTGGGTTTGGGAAGATGAGGGTGAATTTTGTTAACAGCATCTCGGAAACAGCACCAACAGAAGGAACGATTGTTGTTGAAACGCTCCCACATGGAGCGACAGAAGAAGTTTTTAATCTTGAGCTTGGATTTGTTTGAGCAAAGGAAATAATAATAATAACAACAATGAGAATAATAACAAAAAATAATGATCTACATGTATATAATATAATATAATAAAAATCAATGTTTATGTTTTCACATGTATATCATGACATTGTGAAATAATGCTCCAAATACCCATTTGTTAGCTTTGGCTGCTCAGGGATATAAGACTAAATACGCTACAGAAAAGGACTGGCCAGGACCCCAGCATCGCTGGGAGACTGTGGGAGATTGTATACAACAGATGAAGGAGGAAGGGATGAAAGTGGCTGTTTTTATAGGGTTTGCTGACGCTAGGACGTGGAATGCTTTGTCTGTTACTGCGAAAAATAAAGTGAGTAAGACTGCTGGGTTTTTCATATCCCAGACTATCCACAAGCTGCAGAACTGATTGAACAGATGAAGGGGTTGTTAAAAGAACAGTTGAAAAATATAGGAGATGGGAATGTGTCGCAATGAAAAACCCACCTCCCAGATGTGCTCCATATCCTTAACAATGGGCCCACTGGGGAAATGGAAACCCCCTGGATGCGCATGGCTGCACCCAATTTGCAAATAGAACCACGGACATTGACACTTTGACTTCCTGGGAAATTGTTCCAGGGGTGATGGTCCCTGACAGGGCCATCGCAGAGGCTGCAGGGCTGGACCTTTACGCATTAGAATTAATTAGGAAAAATCAGAAGCAAATGAGAGTTATCAGTACCGGCACAGGAATTCAGGTTCCTCCGGGACACTTTGGTTTGATAACTGCCCACTCAAGCTTGGCCTTGACAAGTGTTCATATGGTGGGAGGAGTGGTTGGTGCAGATTATCAAGGAGAAATTAAAGTAGTTCTGTTAAACAATAGTGAACAACACTGGATTATTCAACCCCACGGCAGGGTAGCACAGTTATTGATATTGCCAGTTTGTAAAACAACCGTGAAAAAAGGACATCCACTTCACATCACTACTGTTCATGGAGATAAAGGGTTTGGATCCACCAGTCCTGATCATGGAGCCAGAGTGTGGGTCCAGAGGCCAAATGGCCCGCCCGAGCCAGCTGAAGTAAGAGCTGTAGGCAAAGACAACACTGTTTGAATCCTGAAACCTGGGTGAGAAAGATGGGCACATGTCCCTGCAGCCAAGTGTTCTGTGAGAGAACAAAGAGATGTTACAGGATATTGTTTTGCAGAGCCTGCCAGACCAAATCTCCCTGTTTGCCCCAATGGTCCCTTTGGAAAGTGCTCTGATCCACGGCGCTCGATGTGAAGACTGATGTGCCACTGAGTGAGTGACTTCTGCAGACAGAAAGGGACCACTTAACAGTGAAACTATTGTTGATCTTGTTGATTTAATGTTGTCCTTGTAATCGGAGCACTGGTTGGGAAAATAGCTTTCTAACAGCAGGAGCAGAGATAGGGAACTCATTTAACCTCAGTAATTGCTGGGTGCGTGGAAGTCCAGAAGGATTCGATGACTGGCCTTGGCTGGCCCATCTGGCCCAACCCAAATGGTGGGTTAGAAACTTGAGCACAGTTCACGATAAAAACAGAGCTCTAGACCGAGGGTGGCGATCCCCGACCGCTGCCTTTTCATAGAAAAGGCATTTCTTGCCTAAATCGGATAAAGAGGAATATATGTAGGGAAAAGTGTCTGTGGATGGATGTTGTCTCCTGGAATAGGTTGTATGCACCCACACTGTAAACTGTTCAATTGCAGCCAGTATAAAGGGAAATGGAATCAAACTCACGGACAGCTCTTTAATCATGGCTGGGTTAAGCGTTCCGATGAAGATTGTGAAAAGATACCCTTAAAGCACTTCCCGTATGATATTTTGGCTTGTCAACAAAGAATTTCTAATACTTAAATCTAAGATTGTAGGATGAAAAGAATTGTTATGAAGGTTGCAGTTCGTCTCTAGGTCAAAGGACTGATTGAAGGAGTGAGGCCTGAACAACAGGCCCTGACTGAGGCCTGAACAACAGGCTCTGAGCCAAAGTTGACATCTAGATGAACCTTCCAACCAAATGTTCTATTTGTATCTGCTCATTAACAAAGCATTAGTAGCAATATGCTCTATGTTCATTGGTGAAACACGGATTGACCTTTCTGTATTTAGAAACTGGACGAGGCCCCATCTGGCCTTGTTTGGGGCTTTAGGATCAAACTCCCTCGGTTCCTCCTTGAGCCCTGGCCAGGCTTTGGGAGAAACCAAACAGGAGAATGAGACCAGATGTTCCCACACTAGCAGTGATGTCGGCTTGTTTGTTCAACGCTGTCAAAGCTGGGCCCTCTCACAGCGAGGTTGAAGCCTCGTTGCCCACAAAGGTGGATGCACCTGCAGGAACTCCCAGGGTGCGGGAATGGCTCTCCAGTCCTTGGCTGTGACAGCTTCCCCCAGCTGATGTGAGGATGTGGATGATGGCAAGGCCTGAGGGTAACTGGTGCTGTCTCTTTCTTGATTACTGTACGCAATCTTTGGTAGTGATGATTGGGTGCTTTGCTGGGCTTCTCCTTTTGTGATTCTTTGCAGTTTTGCATTCTAATAACTTACACTATTCCTGAACTTGGTGTCTGTGTCTTTGGGGCTGACCCTGCCCACTGGCAAAACAGACGCTGAGGGCCCTCGGAGAACCAAAGGTGCCTTGCGACACCGTGGGGCCTCGTGTAACCAAGGGCACCACAGTGACAGCGTGGGGCCCAAAGGAACCAAGGGGCCAGCGTGGCACTGCAAGGCCTCGTGGAACCATGGAGAGCATTGTGACACGGAGGGGAGTCTTATAATCAAGGGTCCATTGTTTTCCTCTCCCTGCCCCGGCCCCAGCCCTGCAAAGAAGCCCAGTCCTGTCTGGCCCTGCAGCAGGAACTGGAGGCACTGGAGGTGCGGGACAGTGACTCCGTGTCTGGAATGCTCAGGAGATCCTCAGCTCGGGCAGCTCCTGCAGCCCCAGGGCCCCGCTGCCCAGCACAGCAGCAGAGAGTTGGCTCTGGGGCTCCTCAGGCTGCTCCTGCTGCTATCCCAGGGACAGGGCAGCCTCTTGCCAGGGCTCCTCTGCACACACACGAGCTCCTGCTCTTCTCCTGGCCCATCCCAGCTCCCCACAGAGCCTTTCCCAGGGGAACACGTCTGTGCTGGCCTGAGCAGCCCTTGCTGTAGCCTCTGCCCTGCTGCCCACAGCCCCCGAGCTGGGGGTGCTGCTCTGCAGAGCATGGGGGCTGTGCTGCCCGGGGCCATGGGCTGCCTCTGCTGGGCTGTGCTGCTCAAGCTGGGAGACAGAGCTCTGCAGCTGATGGTGCTCCCTGCACGGACCCCCTCCCACACAGGCTCTGCTGTGGCCATGGAGGGTGCTCCGAGGTGCCTGCCTTGTTCCAGGGCTGGCGCATGGGCTGGGGCTGCCCTGGATCCTCCTCTGCAAGTTCCCAGAGGGTCAGACGAGTCACTGCCCAGACTCCTTTCCCTGTACCTGCTGTGTCCCCTGGGGCTGCAGAGCTCTCATGGCTCACAGGAAACATTCAGTCCTTTATCTCTGGGTGAGCCCACCCTGGACAGGCCTGTGCCCAGGGAGCTCCACTCACGGCTGATCCCTGGCACACACTGTCCCTGCAGGTCCCCTGCGTTCTCCTGGCAGCTCCCAAGTCCCTCCAGAAGAACATTCCCCTGCCATCAGGCCTGGCACAAGCTGCAGAGCCCCAGGAAGGTTCATCACAGACCATTCACCATCTGGTGGGCACTGGCCACCACCAAGCAAAACCTGAACCACACCTGAGTCTCTTGAAGGCCACACTGGGACCCTGATCTCATCCCACTGAGCCCTGGGAGAACAAGGAACACAGGCAGCCTCTTTAGAGTCTCTTCCTTGGGCCTCTTCCTGACAGTGACTGTGCAGGGAGAGCAAAGCCTTCCTGCAGTGCCTTCAGGAGATGCCCTTTGCTGATGGAACTGCTGTGGCGGAGCCCAGCTGTGTCCCAGCAGTGCCCATGGCCTGTCCCTGCCTGTGACACGCAGCAGGACTCGCACCACCCACACAGAGCTGTTGGCCTTACACCATCACAGCAGCTCCAAAGGAGAGAGTGGAAGTAATAAGAGAGGAGCTCTGAAAAGACCAAGCTCTGCTGCTCCCTGGCTGTGCTGCTCTGCTGGGACTCTTCCCTGCCCCACGCCTGCAAAACTGGCCCTGCCCTCCAGCTTCAGGGATGGACTCAACCAAAGGATCTTGAACAAAGACCTTGCTGATGGGTCCTTTCTTTCATGTGAATACACACAGAGCAGACTCCTCATTGACACAGTCCCTGTCAACAGTCCCATTCAGCCTGTAAACAGGGAATAAGATGCATAACAAAATCTTTTGGGTACAACATTAACATAGGAAAAGAAAAAAAGCCCCCAAAGCACCACCACCAAAACAACCTGAGAAGGCAGGCTGGGCCTCTAATGATTACACTTTAGCCTATGGAGCTGAAAACAGGCAGGTTTTTGCTTCTGGAAAGCATCCAGTCATCATTTTCCTCAGGGCATCCTTGAGCTCCTGGTTCCTCAGGCTGTAGATGAGGGACTTCAGGGCTGGAGGCAGCACCGAGTACAGAACTGGCAGTGCCAGGTCCACGGATGGGGAGGACCTGGAGGGGGGCTTCAAGCAGGCAACAAAGCCAGTGCTGAGGAACAGGGAGACCATGGCCAGGTGAGGGAGGCACGTGCAAAAGGCTTTGTGCCATCCCTGCTCAGAGGGGATCCTCAGCACAGCCCTGAAGATCTGCACATAGGAGAAAAGAAGGAACACAAATGAACCAAAAGTTAAACAGATGGAAAACACAACAAGCCCGAGTTCCCTGAGGTGGCAGTGTGAGCAGGAGAGCTTGAGGAACTGTGGGATTTCACCCAAGAACTGGCCCAGGGCACTGCCCTGGCACAGGGGCAGGGAAAATGTATTGGCAGTGTGCAGCAGAGCATTGAGAAAGCCACTGGCCCAGGCAGCTGCTGCCATGTGAGCACAAGCTCTGCTGCCCAGGAGGGTCCCGTAGTGCAGGGGTTTGCAGAGGGACACGTAGCGGTCGTAGCACTCGACGGCGGCGAGGAGGGAAAACTCTGCTGAAATGAAAAAGAGGAAGAGAGAGAGAAAGAGAAAGAGAGAAAAAGAGAGAAAGAGAGAAAGAGAGAAAGAGAGAAGAGGAAGAGGAAGAGGAAGAGGAAGAGGAAGAGGAAGAGGAAGAGGAAGAGGAAGAGGAAGAGGAAGAGGAAGAGGAAGAGAGAAAGAGAGAAAGAGAGAAAGAGAGAAAGAGAAAGAGAAGGAGAAAGAGAAAGAGAAGGAGAAAGAGAGAAGGAGAAAGGGAAAGAGAAAGGGGCTGTGCAGCACCTCCTGCGTAGGAGGTGGTTGTGGTGTCCCAAAATGGAATTGTGCATGGCTTTGGGGACAGTGGTGCAGATGGAGCCCAGGTCGGTGAGGGCAAGGGTCAGCAGGAAGAAGAACATGGGCGTGTGCAGGTGCTGGCCGCAGGCTCCGGCGCTGATGATGAGGCCGCTGCCCAGGAGGGCAGCCAGGGAGATGCCCAGGAAGAGGCAGAAGTGCAGGAGCTGCAGCTGCCGCGTGTCTGCCAATGGCAGCAGGAGAAAGGGGCTGATGGAGCTGCTGTTGGACATTGGCTGTGTGTGGACATGGGGACCTGTTCATGGAGAAAAGTCAGTGACAGCTTAAGGGAAACGGCTCTCAGCCAAATCAAAGCCATGTCCCACAAATGCTTCTCCTGTCACACACTGACACCTTATGGGGATTCAGAGTGTCGCCACGGAGAACGGCTTTGGCTGGCCTGGGGCCTTGCGAGAGACGAGAGACGGGGCGGGCCGGGGCCGCGTCTGGCAGGAGGCGAGACAAAGAGCAAGAGGCGAGACAAAGAGTAGGATAGTTAACGGGAGATTGGGCGAGGAGATGGTAATCTGTAGCCCTTGGAGATGTAAAACATATAACCTTAGAAGCTGAAGTTTGTAGCTGCTGAACTGTGGGTTTGGAACAGTATATAAAGATGTGACTCGTGCGAGGAAATTTGGCTTTGCATGCGGCCGGCGAAGTCCGTGTTCCATCACCGACAACACCCTTCTGTTTTTCTAGCAGATCTTCCTTCAGCTCCAGCCGCAGCCCTGCTTGGTGCTGGCTGCGTGCGACATGAGTTTCAGGGCAATTGCTCCGGGGGGTTTTATAATTCAGCCTTGCTGTGCAGAAGTGGGAGGGGGACAGCCACCTGTCCTGGTGTTACACTTTGAAACCCCAGCTAACACAAGGGCACTCCCAGGGCCCAAGAACAGGAATGGCAAAAGCTGTTAAAGTGTTCTAGAGGTTTTTACAGCTCCTCTTCATCTCCCCGGCTGACTGGTTTTGGATGTCAGAAACACTCAGCATTGCTGCTGTCCTCGGGGAGAATAGAGCGAGTTCTGTGAGGCAAGGCGGTGAGTGGAGAGTGAGGGGAGGTGCTCTGTCACTCTGTCCTGTTCCAAGATCCTCTGGGCTTTCACCCTTGTCAGACAGAGGATAATCACCCTCCCATATTTCCCTTAGAAACCATCCCAACACTGCTGAGAGCAGATCGATCCACCACAGCCCATCAAATGTCCATCCCCTTCTCTAGGTCTCAGCCCCACATTGGTAGCCAAATACACACATGGCTCATTGCACCAACCCAACAGCACTTTGTCCATCATCAAACTTCTGTGTCTCACTGTGGGGCTTTCAGGTAACACAAAGATGCTACACGACCTGTTTGCGTCCTGGAGGGAAGCTCCGAGCTTAGGGGGAATCCTCAAGAAGAAAGCCAAGTGTCCTAATGATGGCATTGGATGTAGGGAGATGGAGCTCCTTCCCTGGCTGCATTGCCCACAGCCGGGCACTGGGGCCAGCGTCACCCTGAGCCAGCTGAGCCAGCTGTGCCCCCTCCCAGAGCCCCCCAGTGCCAGGCAGATGCTCCCGGCCCTGTGCTCTGCAGAGGGAACTGGGCCCGGGACCGCAGAGCTGCCCCACAGCTCTGCTGCAGCTCTGCCTGCACAGGAGGGGCTTCACGCCTTGGAGCCCCGGCCCTGAGGGCAGAGGCTTGGCTGAGGGAGAGAGGAGGGGAGGGGGCTTGTTCAGAGGGAGGGGCTGCACTCGAGGGCATCCTGTGGAGGTCTCTAAGCTCTCCGTGCCACAACATTTCTGCCTTTTGTTTTCTCTCATTGCCTGATCTTCTCTCTGCTTGCTGAAGATCTTCCTCCTGGAGATGTTTCCCTGTGCCTGATCTCTTCCTGCCAGCACTCACAGACCCCATATCTCTGTGCACTCTCCTTGGCCCTACAGAAACCTGCCTGTTTGCAGGGCACTGGCTGGGGACAGGTTCTGTTTGCAGGTGGGAGAAAGGACAGGTCAGACTAAGCCTGGCGGGTCCAGCAAAGGTGATGCCGGTGCTCTCCATGGGCAGAGGAGTGCCTTGAAAGCACTTTAGGAAACTCCTGCAGAGCACTCAAGTTACACTTCCCATGCCTTAGGGACTCTTAAAAATGAAGAATTCCTTTATCACTTCCCCCCCTCCCATTCCGCAAGAGTAGGAAACGGAAAACACTCTCAGGAAATTTCATCTTTATAGAAAGGCTTGTCTTGGAAATATTACTGGACTGAGCCTAAGCCCTGAGCATGTCCTCATGTTCTACACCAGGGATACTCAGAGAATGTACTTCCTGAATCCACAGTCAGTGGTATGTTCCAGCTTGAGGAGATCATTTCAGGAACTGCAGCTGCTTTGTCCTGCAGCCAGAGGCTTCCTGTGTCAAGGGCTGGGAATGATTCTCCCCCGGTCACTTGTCAGCATCTTCCCAGCCCTAACTGATGGAACCCCTCTGTGCCTCTGTGCCGTGCCCGGGCTGGCTGCAGGCAGTGCCCCAGCCGCCGGAAAGGCAGATCCTGTCCCTCCCTCATTGCTCGGGACTCTTCCCGGGGCACTGGGATGTGGGCATGTGCAATGCCAAGGGCAGGACCATGGGGTGGCCCCTGCCATGCTGCTGAGCAGCAAAAAAGAGGCAATGAGGCCCCAGGGCTGCAAGGGTCACTTGTCTCCCAACTGGCCCCAGGGGCAGGGACAGCAGCCCTGGCCAAAGTGCTGCAGAAGTTGCCTCTGTCAGGGCCTTGCAGCTTCTGCACATCCCTCTGCCCTCTCCGGCCCAGGCTGTCCTACAGTGTCCGTGCCCTGTGTCTCTGTCCCTGCAGGCTGTCCTCATCCCCCCGGCTGCCCCACCTCCCCGGCCCCTTCCTTTGCTGATGGCTCTGCGGCCTGCCTGGCTCTGCCTTGGCACGCAAAGCCTTGGGCTGCTCCAGACTCCTTCTGGGGGACACGTGGCACCACAGCACTGCCCTGGGAGAGAAATTCCTTTCTCCTTGTGTCCAGTCTGGACCTCCCCACCTGCCCTTTGCATTAATTCTTTCTTTTGCCGGCTGTTCTCTACTATGTCAAAAGGATCCACCATCTCTGAAACCACCCTTCAAGCCCTCCCAGGACTCTCCTCCACTGTCCTCAGGCTCCACTCCACTGAGCACAGAGCCCCTTTGTCCCTATGTAGTGATCATGTGCTTGAGGCCACGGGCACCTGGACAAGAAGGTCGGTTCTTTTCTACAGGAAGGAAACCACAGAACCCCAGTGTTTTGAAGGCAGATGAGAGGCAGCCACCAGAGGCCAAGGCAAGCCAGACCTGTCTGTCCTTGCAGCTTCTGTCTGAAAGCAACCCTTGGACATATGGGGAGTTTTGGAGGTGGAGTTCCATTTCAGCTGTGGGTGCCTGGACCGGAATGACAGCTCTTCTCCCCAGGAAGGAAAGGGCAGAGCCCCAGGGTTTCAAAGGCTGATTAGTGGTGGCTCAAGGAGGCCAAGGCCAGCCAGACCTGTTTGTCTTGGCAGCTTTTGTCTTGGAGCGATCCTTGGATAGAGGGAATTTGGGAGGCCAAATCCCAGTTTTGTCCATGGACGTCTGGCCAAGAAGGACAGTTCTTTTCCATTGGCAGAAAAGTGAGGAGCCCCAGTGTTTCAAAGGCAGATGAGAGCTGGCCCTCAGGAATGCAAGGGGAGCTGGACATTCCTGGCAACTTTTGTCTGGGAGCTATTCCTTGGATAGATGGAATTTCAGAGGTGGATTCCCAGTTTTGGCCATGGATGGCTGGACTTGAAAGATGTTTTTTTCCATGGGAAGAAAAGCACAGCCCCCCACCCCGTGTTTTGAAGGCAGATGAGAGGTGGCCCCTAAGAGGCCAAGGCCAGCCTGAGCTGTCTGTCCTGGCAGGTTTCACATGGGAACAATCCTCGGATAGAATCAAATTTGGAGGTAGAATCCTAATTTCAGCCATGGGTCCCTGGAGGAGAAGGACAGTTCTTTCCCACAGAAAGGAAAGCAAGGAACTCCAGCATTTCAGGGGCAGATGAGAAGCAACCCTCAACATGCCAAGGTCAGCCGGACCAGGCAGGTGGCCCCAGGGGGCCAAGCCAACCAGTCCTGTTCCATGTTCTTTGGATCCTTGGGGCCCTGCAGCATCACAATTTTGTTCCCCTGAGGCCCAGCAATATCACAGTGGTCTCCTTGGCTCTACAGCGGCACAAAGGCCCCTTGCTTCCATGAGGCCTTGCTGTGTCCAAACGGTTTCCTTGCTTCCATGGGGCTGCAAAATACCACTATGGCCCACTGGTTCCATGAGGTCACAGAGTGTCACAGTGGTCTCCATGATTCCATAAGGTCCTGCAGTGTCACAATGGCTCCTTGGTTCTATTGGGCTCCCCAGGATCACAGTGGCCCCTTGGTTCCACAAGGCCTGGCTGTGTCACACTGGCCCTTTGCTTCCATGAGACCTTGCAGTGCCACAATGGTTTCCTTGGTTCTATGAGGCCCTGTGGTGTCACAATGGCCCCTTGATTCCATTGGGCCTCTTACTGTTACGTAGTTCTTAGTTCCGTGGTGCCCTGTAGTGTCACAGTGGTCTCCTTGGCCCCATGGTGCCACGCAGTGTCCCAAGGGCCCCTTGGTTCTATGAGGCCTGGCTGTGTCACAATGGCCCCTGGCTCCCATGAGGCCCTGTGATGTCACAATGGTCTCATTGGTTCCACGAGGCCCTGCAGGTCCACAATGGCCCTTCGGTGTCACAAGGCCTTGAAGTGTCATAATAGTCTCAGCGGGTTCCCCCGCTGCTTCACAATGGCCTCCTTGGTTCCGTGATGCCCCGTAGCGTAACAATGGTATCCTTGCTTCCACACAGTCAGAATGGCCCCGTGGCCTCATGGAGCCCCACAGTGTCACTGCGATCCCCTTGATTCCACGAGGCCCTGCCGTGCTACAATGACCCCTTGGTTATACAAGGCCCTGCGGTGTCACAATGGCCCCTTGGTTCTGAAGTGTGCAAGAGCCTAATCATAGGAGAAAGGCTCCAAAAAATGCTTTGTCATTATCACTGCTCAGCACCAGAAAGGCTTCAAAAGTGCTTCGTCATTATGGCTGCTTATCATAATCACTTTTGAACGCCTGGAAACTACGTGCCGTACGGGCCGTGCATAGCCCGCCTGGAGGCCCATAAAAAGGAAGGCAAAACTGGTGCAAAATGTGGAGGCGAAAGCGAAAGGTAGAATCCCTGCCCTTTGCCTTTCCCCACACCACCACCATCGCCAGCCACGAGACACCCTGAGGCCTCCGGGAGCCGACGCCGCCCGCCTGGGGAGAACCCCCCAATCCTTCACCCTGGACTGAAATCCCGAGTGAGCTGTGCAACCCCTACCCCTGCTCCTTCGTCCCAGGCGGACCGAGGTTCAGCTGCAAGCATGGAGCCTGCATCTCGGAGGACGGGCCGCCGCTTTCCAGCCAAACTGCTCCAGAGATGGGAAGAGGCAGATAAGACGCTTCAAACAGCAGGAAAAAAAAAGGCAAAAACTTCTCCACTTCCCCCACCCTGTCTCAGCAGCAACAAAGGTAGCACAGTGTGGTGGTGACTTATCCTATGCTTTTAGAGTAACCTTGGCTTTTTCTAACTCTTCTCTACTTTTCTCCTTCTTTCTCTTTGCCTCTCTTACCATTAGATAAACAGATACCCATTTTTTTGGCACCAACATTTAATCTCGTTTGGTTTTAATCTCGTCTCTGGGAATATTTTGAACCTTCAAAGTTCTTTCCTTTTTATACTCAGAGATTTTGTTTTCTTTGCCCATCTGGGTGTAAATCAGATAGTAACAAAGTGTCATAATGGTCTCCACGCTTCCATGAGGCCCCACGATGTCACAATGGACTTTTGGTTCCATGAACTTTCGTTCTGTCAGCAACAGTCTCCTTGGGTCCGCAGTGTCACAATGGACCCTTGGCTCCATGAGGTTCAGTAGCGTAACATGGACGCCTTGATTCCATGAGGTCGTGTAGTGTCACAATGATCTCCTTGCTTCTGCGGCCCTGCTGTGTAACAATGGGCCTGTGGTTCCATGAAGTTCTGTACTGTCAACCATGATCTCCTTGCTTGCACAACTGACCCTTGGTTCCATGAGGCGCCTGGCCTCCAACAGCCTCTAAGAGACCCTTATGGCCCCTCAAGGCCCCTCACAGCCCCTCATGACCCCTCGGTGCCCCTCACAGCTCCCCAGGGCCCCTCATGGCAGCTCACAGTCCCTCACAGTTCATGGCCCCTCATGACCCTTCACAGCCCCTAACAATCTCTCATGGCCCCTCACAGCACCTCATGGCCCCTCATGGCCCCTCACGGCCCCTCACGGCCCCTCACGACTCCTCACGACCCTTCACAGCCCCTAACAAGCCCTCATGGCGCCTCACAGCCCTTCACAGCCCCTCATGGCCTCTCACAGCCCAAGGCATGGGACTCCTTCCGAAGGAGAAGAGATCGGGCTCTGCTTGTTCTCCTTTTATTTTGGTCACTTCACAGTGATGAGTAAAGGAAAGCTGAAATGGAGCCTTTCCCCAGCATTTCCCTCTGGGATAATTGCGGGGCTGAAGCTCTGTGCTGGCGCTGGCCCATGTGTGAACATCGCTGCAGCCCCCCACAGCCTTTGCTGTCCCCCGTGTCCATTCCCTGTCCCTGAGACCCGCCCAGCTCTGGCAGCAGCAGGAGCCACCGCGCAGTGGGCCCTGTACCGGCACAGCCGGGGCTCCTGGCCAAGAGCAGCAGCAGCGCCAGCCCCTTCCCACCTGCTTGTGCCTCGGCTTCCCAAGAGGTTTTTCCCGGTGAATTTCTGGACTAGAGACACAATCAGCCACAAACAGACCTGATTCCTCAGAGCCCGGCTGTGCTGCCCTGATGCAACCTTCAGAGAAAGAAAGGATCGGGTTCCAGCACTGTTCCCAGCACCGTTTCACTCATCCTCAGGTGACAGCAGGAGGCTTTTCTTGCGTTTGCCTTGGGAATTACAGATCATGGCTGCTCTTCCCCCTCTTCTGGTTGCCACTTGAATTTTATCTGAAAAACTGCAATTGCCTCTTTTGATCGGTGCTAGCCACAGTGCTTTTCTGATGGGGAATTCAGATGCTTTGTTGCAGGCATCCTGATTAGCAGATCTTGAAATGTTCACAGGTCTATAAGCAAAAAGTCGAGGAGAATGAAAGCCATACAGGCCACATTCACAGCGCTCAAACACAGCCCTTTTGCTGGTGCTCTTGAAATAGAATCAGCTGCCAGAGGCCAGCACAGAAATTGCCTCTGGAGTGTGGAATGAAACGAAAAAATCCACCGGGAGAAAGAGGAAGCAGAACTTCTGCACTCGCTTCATTGCTTCTTCCCAGCAGCAGGAGACGTGGATGTCCAGAGGTACGTCCCGCTGCTGCTGACCACAGTGAGAGCACAGCCTGCTGCCCAGTCCCAGCGGGAACCCGAGCCCAGCCCGGGGAGCTCCCGCAGCGTCGGCAGCTCAGCGGACGCGGTGCCAGGGCCGCAGCCCCGGGAACACGCCCGCCCATTGTGGGGCAGCGGCGCAGGCCCAATGTCCTGCGGCCCAAACTTGCTGCTGCTGCTGCTGCTGCTACGCAAGGCCCATCCTTCTCCCCCTGCTCCTCTCCCAGCACGGCGCAAATTGCACCTCGCGGGATGCTTCCCCGGAGGCTGCTCAGGCGCCCCGCTCCTCTTTCACCTGAGCGTCACTGCAGAGGAATCTTTGGCGCACTTCCGTAAGCCCGGGCCTCTCGCTTCGTGCTGAATCGGGGATGCAAATGGCCTTGTTAGGAAAGTCAAAAGCCAAGGGAACGGATTAGGAATTATTTGAAAAAACTACCCTTCTTCCAGGCAAGGTACACCAAGTCATTTCCCGCATTTCTCCTTTGCTGATTCTTTCAGTCGCCTGCTCGGCGGGCTCCAGCTTCTTCTGCTGCTTCCTGTGAACCGATTGCACTCTCGATTTGAGCACCAACGCACCAGATGTGCAAGCATCTACGCTGAACTCAGAAACCAACTGCCTCTGTCAGACCATTTTCACAGTCCAGCTCACTTGCAAGATGTCCACTGAGAGCTTGGAAGGATTAGCCCCCAGCTCTCCACTTCTGGCTGCAGGCTCCGGAGATTCTTTCTCTCCATTCAGCCAGCCTAACAATTGCTGCTACCCCCTCCTCCTGTTTCCTTAGCCTACAACAGTAACGACGAAAACCTTACCCACGGCACAACTCGCTAGTCCACCAGGAGGAGAAAGGACAAGTTGTCAAGCTCTCAAAACCTTGGTCCTGCTTTGCTGCAAGAGTCCTGCTGCACGCACAGTGTGGCAAGCCAAGAGAAGCTGCATGTGATGGCACATCTTGTGACAGGAGCTCCAGCTCGGTCTCCAGGAAAGGGTCTTGAAAAGAGCAAACATCACTGTGGACAAGATTCTTGCAAAAGCAAAACAGCTTCCCAGAAGGGACATGCAAACGGAAAGAAACAACCCAAGATGTTCCCGTATACTATTAATTGCTTCCCTTCTATGCTCCCCTTTTCTGTCTTGCACTAGTTCTACCTCACAGTCCTTCCAAACTGATCTTATCTCAAACACCTAGGACTTAGCAAGTTTGAGACACTCTACAATACCAAGAGCTACACACAGCTTGCCTTCTCCCTGTTTGGCTTTGAAAGCAATGCTGGAGACCCCAGAAGCCTGCCAAGGGAAGATTTTAGAGCCCAGTGCCTTGCTCGGCTCTGGCTTCTAGAGACAGGGCATGTGCTCCCATGGGACTGCACCCTCAGCAGTGACAACAGACAGCAGCAGCAACAAAGGTGATTCCCATGACACTGTCGCAGGGCTCAAGACTCCGTGTCTTGGCTTCACATGGCAAAGCTCACTGTCTGTTTGGACAGACTCAGCATCCAAACTAGTCTGCTTTTCTACCTGTGTCAATGAACAGCAGGAGAGGGAAACCAGCCAGCAGTTTCTTTGCAGAGAGGGCCTTTGTTCCAGGCTGAAAGTGCTGGATTGGCAGGGAGGAGGCAAACAGCTGAGAGCTTAGCTGCTCTATTGGACCGGCATCAGAACTCAGCAAAAAGAGTGTTTCCACTCTTTTATTTGAAGCCTCCTATCGGCAGTCTCCGATTTTCACCTGGAACCGGACAAGAAAACAGCAACAGCCCTGGCGACGAGGGCACCGCGCCGGGCACGGCCCCGCCGCTCGCACTGCCCACGCCGAGCGGCCGGGGAGCAGCGCTGCACCGCGCAGGGGCTGCACGTCTCCCTCCTCACGTCCTGCTCTGCCCTCCCACGGGGCTGCCTCTGCCTGGCGCTGGCAGGCTCCTCATTCAGCACTTTGCTCTGCTCCAGGCGAAAAGCGCGGACAGCGCTTTGGTTGCTCGCGAGCAAGAGACCGCGGCGCGGGGCGAGCCAGCAGCAGCAGGGGCAAGTTGCAAGACTGCCGCAAGGAAGAGTTACAATCTGGTGAAGAAGAAGCTAAACAAGACGGTGCGTTTGGCGCGGCTGCGGGAGGAAGAGATGCTCCGGGACTCCGCTTCGGCCCCGGAGCGGCCCGTGCTGGCGCGGGGCGCGCGGGGCTCGGCCGCGGGGCGCGTGGGGCAAAAACGGACACCCGGGCAACAGACACACGGACACGCGGACCAACGCTCCCAGCGCTTCGGCGGCAGCAGCGGCAGCGGCAGCAGCGGCAGCAGCGGCAGCAGCAGAAGAGCAATACAAGAGCAGCGGTTCTCCAGACCCTCTGCGTTCCTTCTCCTGTTCCTCCTCTCCTTCTCCCAGTGTCCCGCATCCCCTGTCCCGCTCTCCCTTCAGTGCTCCACCCCCTCCGCCCCTTCCGCGGCCTCCCTCTCCCCATGCCAGGCCGGGCCATGCGCCCGGCCCGCCCCCGGCCCCGGGCGGGGCTGCGCCCTCCCCGCCCCCGGGCGTCCCGCCGCGGTCTCGCCTCCGCCCGGCTCTTGCCCTACTGGCGGTGGCGCCGCTGGGCGGGCATCAGTGCCTGCCTCTTGGGCAGCACTGTTAGCCTCTGGCTCCGGCTGGCCCGGCCCCGGCCCCGGCCCCGGCCCCGGCCCCGGCCCCGGCCCCGGCCCCGGCCCCGGCTCCTCCCGGGACCCGCCGAGGAGACAGACGGCGCGGCCGCTCCCGCCGCGTCCGCAGCGTCTTCCCCGGTCCGAGCTCTTCCGCTCGGCAGCGCGGCCCCCGCCCCCGAGCCGCCGGTGTCCCCTTCGAAAGAGGCAACATCTGGGGATACCCGGCCCGGGGCGGTTGAGGAGCGCCCGGCGGCCGTTTCTGGCCCCGGGCCGAGCGCTGACAGCCGCGTCTCGCCGGCAGGGAATGCGCTGCAGGGCCTGAGGGAGCGCTACCTGGAGGGTTCGCTGCTGGGGCGCGGCGGCTTCGGCAGCGTCTTCGCGGCCACGCGGCTCTCGGACGGCGCCCCGGTGAGTGGCGGGGCCGGCGGCGGGCGCAGGAGGCGGGGGGCGGAGGAGGGCGCAGGAGAAGGAGGATGGGGCTCGGCAGGGCGGGCGGCGAGCTCAGCCCGCTGCTCCCCTTGGCTTGCAGGTGGCCATCAAATGGGTGCCACGGACCCGCATCCGTCATTGGGGCGAGCTGGTGAGTGAGCGGGGGGGATGGGGTGGGGGTGGTGGGCAGCGGGAGAAGGCGGGGCGTGACGGGCGGGGATGAGCCGAGGCCCGGGAGGGTGGAAGGCGCCAGGACGCCTCGGGGGAGAGCGGGCGTGGGGGCAGCGGAGGGCGCAGAGCATCCCGGGCTGGGCGAGGGCTTCCCGAGCCCTGGCACGGCATCAGCCCCACTGACGGCATCGTGCTCCTCCCGCAGCCCAACGGCACCAGCGCACCACTCGAGGTCGTGCTGCTGGACAAGGTGTCCACCGGCTTCCCTGGTGTGGTGCAGCTCCTCGAGTGGCTCGAGCTCCCCAGCAACGTGGTGCTGGTGATGGAGCGGCCGGAGCAGTCTCAGGACCTGCTCCATTTCATTCGAGCGCGGGGCTTCCTGTCAGAGGAGGTGGCACGGGAGCTGTTCCGCCAGGTCCTGGAGGCCGTGCGGCACTGCACCAGCTGCGGGGTCCTTCACAGGGACCTGAAACCAGAGAACATCCTGGTTGACCTGGCCACGGGCCAGGCCAAATTGATTGACTTTGGCTGCGGCACCTACCTGCAAGACAGCCTACACCAGCTTTGCAGGTGAGTCCTCGCTGGGGTAGGCTCCCGGTGCCGGCATCTCGCGGCCCAACCTGGCTGTGGCAGCGGGGATTCTCCCTTTTGATGCCAGTCATGGGACCGAGTTTTCAGTCCAGTTGCTTTTGAGTGCGGGTGGCCGGGGGGGCCATCTTCCAGCCCTGCTGGCAGCCTTTGCCAGCCACTCTGCCCAGGACTGGCGCTGGGGCTGGGGCAGCCAGTGTGACAAAAACACACCCGTGGGTGGGGGTCGCAGAGAGGGGGGGGCCAGAAGCTGTGCACCCGCCGGTTTGGTGTGCAGGCAAGAACCGGCTTGGACTGCTCAGCTCGCCTTGTTTGCCTTGGCTTCAGAATGTTTTTTTGGGGCAATGCAGGCAGGGAGGGTGAAGGCATGGTTTTCCCACCCCCGGCACTGAGCGGGTTTTCGCTTTGCATGGAATGCTCGGGCCTTGCCCGGGCTTCCGCTGCCCTCTTGTGACACCGGTGGCTTCTTTTACAACCCCCAGTTTGTCCACAAGTCACAGGCGCTGGCGAGAGGGCAGCGGGTCATGCCGCGTGCCACCGGTGCGGCCCCTGCGTGCCCAGGGATGCTGGGGCGAGGCTCCGGGAGCAGGCAGCATCCCGCTAATGAAGTGCCTCTCTATTCCGTAGGAACACCAGCGTACAGCCCCCCGGAATGGACCCATTTTGGCTGGTACTACGGCGAGGCAGCTACCGTCTGGTCCCTGGGCATCGTGCTGCACCAGATGGTCTGCGGGCAGCACCCGTTCCCGAAGGGCCGGAACATCAGCTGGGGCCAGCTGTCGCTCCCAGAACGGCTCTCTCAAGGTGGATGCTCATCCCTGCGGCACGGGGGGAATAGCAGTACTGGGAGACAGCAGCGGGCTCATGAGCATCCCGCTCTGGCAGCTGCCGAGGAGGTGGCACATGCCTCGCTCTCCTGCTCTCCTCCAAAACAAAGAATGGATGGGAAAGTTCAGGCACAGCTCGGAGCCCCCATGGCATGGCCTGGGCATGGCAATAGTGGGGCAAAGCGGACAGGAGCCTTCTGCAACTGACCGGCGCTTTCTGGTTTCTCCCCACAGACTGCAAGGAACTGATCAGATGGTGTCTGTCCCTGCACTCCTTGGACAGGCCCTCATTAGAAGACCTGTCGTGTGATCCTTGGCTGCAGGATATTCATCATCCATAGAAGAAGGGAGAGAGCCACAGGCACACTTTGATCCAGGGAGCCGGTAAGTTACAGCTCCACACGTGCCTTGGCCAGAAGAAGCCAAGAAATGCAGGCTTTTTTGCCCTGCCTGTATCGCTGCGCAGGGGTCGTCAGATGGGGACCTGCAGCCCTTGTGCTGGCGCTGAGCTGCTCTTCCCAGCACTGGTGGCCGCCGTGCAAGCTGCTTTTGCTTGTCCTGCTTCACTGACAGCCGGGGCCCTGGGCGGGGCACTGACAGCCTGCTCTCAGCCGCAGGGAAGAAGGAGCCCCTGGAGAAGCTGTACTCCTGCTGCTGCTGGAGACATGGAGGGCGACGTCAAGGATGGCAAGCTCTTCCTCGACCTGGCCACCGGCAAGCTGAAGATGATGGGCTTCGATTCTGGCACCTTCTTCAAAGCCAGGCTCCACAGCGAATTTACAGATGAGTCCACAGCCAGGGGGATGCTCCCAGATTTGGGCATTGCACAGCCTGGCCGGGAAGCAAAGGTTCCCCCCTTTGCTGGGGCGGATGCAACTAATTCTTCAGCCGGCTGCCAAGCTGCTTTTCGGCAGGGCGGGCGGGATGGGCTGGGGTGCTTAGGAAATGGGAGTCGGCCCCTGGCCCTGCCAACAGCCCCCACCGCCCACTGTTCCCCGGGCTGGGACTGGGGCTGGGGCAGCCAGCCCGACACAAACAAGCCCCCATGGCAGGAGCAGAGGTGGCACTCCAGGAGCTGTGCACGGGCTGCTTTGTTTTGCAGGAAAGGAAGGGCTTGGGCTGCTCCACTCGGCTTGTTTGCTTTGGGCTCGCTGTGCCTGTTGGGGGTCAGTGCGGGGGGGAGGGGAGAAAGCGTGGGCTTCCCTCGCCCGAGGGTGGGTTTTTCCCCAGCATGTAGGGAAGGTTGGGCCTTCCTCAGGCCCCCAACAGAGAGAAGACTTTTTACCTTTTTTCTTGTTTCTCCTTTTTGTCTGTAATCCCTTTTCATTAATTTGTTGTTTGTTTCCCTTAAAGGAAGCGTTGTAGGTGGTGTCCAGTCTGGATCGGGAAGTGCTTGGGACCAGCTGCAGCGTGGATGGGACGGGGCCTTGGAGAAGGCCGAGGACATCGCTTGGGAGCAGCTTTTCTTCCGGCGGCGGGTGGCGTGCGGTGGGTCCCCGTCTTCTTGGCACGGCTGGGATAAGGGCTTTTGGGAGATGGCAGCGAGCACAGGAGCATCCCAATGGGCAGCTGCTGAGGAGGTGGATCTGCCACGGCTGGCTGCGGGCGGTGGCACGTGTCCTGCCATCCTGCTCTCCTGCCAAAGGCAGCAGTGACGGGCGGCTTCGGGCAGCTCTCTGAGCACGGCCAGCATGGCCTGGGCACCGCGGGCGGCTGGGACAAGGGGGACAGCAGCCTTCAAGTGACGGGCGGTTTCTGCTTTCTCTCCTTGCAGCCGGGCTCTGTGGATGCTGAGGCTGCTCTGGGCTCCGCCAGGGCTCTGCTGCGGCTCAGCACCGGGCCGGAAGAAGCCAAAGAAGAACCGGTGTGAGCCGCAGCAGAGACGTGCTCGAGCATTTCAGCAACGCAGCTCAAGCCTGCAGAGTGCACGCCTCCAGGGGAAAACATGACACCCCCCCCCGCCCCCAAAATAAACTTGTTCAATAACTTGTGAAATGAAATCAATCTGGGATGACCCCAAATGACATTTCTCAGCTTGCTCAAGCTTTAGCTCAGCCCTTCTCTGAACAGTTCTCTGCCCCGCCTGCCTTTTACTTCACAAGTGCTCCCTCTTTTCCCCCAGTGAGTTGCCAGCTCAGGGCAGTCTCTGTCGCACTGTAGCCTTCCTTGATGCCTTTGACCACAAGGAGGAGCGAGCCCCAGGTTTAGGGACTCATCCTGTCACTGGCAGAAGAACAGCAATGTCTCAGAGGTCCGGTGAGACCTGAGTGTCATTCAAGAGCTGCCCTCCAGGCCTCAGCTCTCCTCACTGTTAGCTTCCCACTGCCCCTTTTCCTCGTCCTTCCAGCAGGATGAGCTCTGTGAATGCCCTTGACCCTCCCCACTCCTGCCAGCCCAGCCACCCAGCTCAGTTTGGCTTAAGCTGAAGCTTCTTTGTCTCCTCTGGCACGCCAGTGCAGTTCCCTCTGCGGGGAGCAGCAGCCCCAGAGCACAGCAGGCAACAGCGCAGGCCGCACCTGCACCGGCTCCCCTCCACGCGTGGCTGGGCTCTTGGTGGCAACTAAATGCTCCCTGTTTGCAGCTGTCACTGGAGGATGGCCCCAGGGCAGAGCCCAGCCCGGCTCCCACTGCATCCCCCGGAGCTTGGGGCAGACAGTGGTCCCAGAGCTGAGGTTCATGGTGCGCAGCCGGCGCTGTGGCTCGCAGTCGGTGTTTGCAAGTGTTGCGTTCTCACCTCCTGCAACTTGTGGGGAAAAGGAGCTGTGCGGCCGGGCCAGCACTGCCCCTCTGGGCAGTGACACGGCTGAAGGTCTTTGCTGTTGCAGAGGAGCCGGCATGGAGCCTTAGCAGGGCCTGGCAGGTGTGGAGCCGGATCTCGCCCGCTGTCCGGGGCTCGCTGCCCGCCAACCGCCCCCACCCGCCGCGCTCCCTTCTGCAGGGACGGAAGTCTCTGGCTGCACAAGGGTTCCCATAATGTCTTTGTACCCGTGGCTGCGGAACGAACACGGAGAGCGAAAGTGTCAGTCACGTTGCTTGCACATTCCTTCCTTTAGATACAAGGCACAGATCTCTTAAAAGGATAGGCAGGGATAGAGATTTCCCACATAGCCCTCTTTGGCGTAACTCACCTTGTAAGCTGGCGTCAGGGGCATTTTTTTCCCGGCCCTGTGGGAGTAGGTGTCCAAGAGCTGAAGTGAGCAGCATTTAGAAGCAGTTTCAAGATTTCTAGGCAGGAAGTGGAGCTGACAAGCATCTGTGTAACTCACCGTATTCATCGTGGAGACACGAGACCTGGAAAAATCCCAGCTCTCTGTGCATTTGTGCAAAAGGGGGAAGCAGCAGAAAGACTTTGTGTCTGCTTGTCCAAGCTCCAAGGAGCTGGGGTGGCAAAGGGTGGCCTGGGCTGGTGGCAGGTGAAGTCCTGTTTCATGTCATCATAGAGTGGCACAGGACAAAGCTAAAAGCACCCACAGCCACACTGATGAAGTCTTTCTGATGCTGCACATCCTAGAGGAAAAGCTGCTGTCACACAATCCATTGGTATTTATAACTTTTATTTGCAATACTTTAGGTCCAAGTTTCAAACCGCAATATTTTTACACTCAAGACACGGTCATGCACAATCCATATTTCAATTTCCTATTGCTTCAACCACAATTTAAAATAACTTAATATTGACAACAAAACCCAAAATCTTTAAAAAAGGATGCTGAGGTCAGTGAGATGGATCCATGCCATCAGCACATTTGCAAAGTAAATAACTTTGTTCTCTTTTTAAAAAGATCAGTTACCTCTTAATCCAAAGTTACAGAAGATTTTTCACTACACATTTGGTTTTTTCTCTTTCATATTTTTTCTGGTTTTTCTTTTTTCTAATTTTTTTTTTTTAAAGAGATAACACGTCTTAAAAAAGGATTGTACAGCAAAATGAGATACATTTCTGCTCAACAATGAAAATGTAGGCTCCTCCTCTGTTTACTTTTGTCTGGATACCCTGAAGAAAAAATCTAGCAGACACCAGCAGAGGTGTAAAGGGGTTGCTTTGGACTAAAGTGGAGTTTAGCACTGGTGACATCCTGACCCAGTCAAGAGTTGCAGAATTCTTTTGCAGATCTCGAACCATGTGCTTGCGGGCACAGCACCTGCAGTGCTGATGCACCAGGGCACGAGAAGAACTCTCTTATTCCCGCACCGAATTTGGGCTCTGCCCAAGCAGGAGGTGCTGCAGTGCTTTGCTCCTCGTTGCCGTGTGGAGCAGCTCCCTTCCTGCTGGCTGAGCTGCTCAGGCAGAGCCCGGCAGCTCCTGACCCTGAAGGGCTGAGGCCTTTCCCCTGCTGCTGTGCTACAGACGGATTCAGCAGCATTGCTGTACGTGGGGATACACAGCGGGACCAAAAGCAGTTGCCTTTGTAGACCCTAAGCTGAAAGGTGAAAAATCTCAAGAGACGAGGATGGAAGAGACTGGCAGGCTGCCTGTTTGCTGTGCTGCCCCACTTGTGAGCGGCCCAGCTTTGCGTGAGGCAGAGTGAGAACAAGGGGCAGCTCCCTCCCTCCCAGCCCCGCAGCCAAGGGGTCCCTCCAGTCCTGGGGCTTGGGGCACCATCAGAAGCTTCCAAGCAAAGGTTATCTTTGAACTTGCTCATTCATGAAATGCGCACGGTCATGAGCGCTCTGATAGATGTATCCACCCATTAGTGAAACATGGATTGACCTTTCTGTATTTGGAAGCTGGACAAGGCCATGAAATCTGACATCTGGCCTTGTTTGGGGCTGTATGGTCCAAGTCAACTCCCTTGCTTCCTCCTTGAGCCCTGGCCAGGCTTTGGGAGAAACAAACGGGAGAATGAAACCAGATGTTCCCACGCTAGAAGTGCTGTCGGTTTGTTAGTTCAACACTATCAAAGGTGGGCCCTCTCACAGGGAGGTTGGAAGCCTCACCTGTGGGTGGAGGCACCTGCAGGAACTCCCAGTGTCCGGGAATGGCTCTCCAGTCCTTGGCTGTGACAGCTTCCCCCAGCTGATGGGTGGCTCTGGGTGATGGTAAAGTCTGAGGGTAACTGCTGCTGTCTCTTTCTTAATCCCTACGGGCAATCTTTGGTAGGGATGATTGGGTGCATTGCTGAGCTTCTCCTTTTGTGATTCTTTGCTGCTTTGAACTACAGTAAATGACGCTGATTCCTTGAGTTGGTGTCTATGTCTTTGGTGCTGACCCTGCCCACTGGTAAAACAAATTTGGTATAGTCTGGCCGGATCACAACAAAATGCTGCTTTTTAAATGTAAGTGGAAGGAATCGGTCCCATCCAAAATTCCCGCATGGGAAGACCTTCCCTAGGGTTTGCTGGCTGTGGCGTGGGCTGAGGTCGGAGCTCCGTGCGAGCAATGAGGACGTCAATTGAAAGAAGCTGAAGCACTGGATGTATTAAAATGCATCCCAAAATTGCATATGGAAAAAGGAAAAGAACTTGTGGGTTTGGGAAGATGAGGGTGAATTTTGTTAACAGCATCTCGGAAACAGCACCAACAGAAGGAACGATTGTTGTTGAAACGCTCCCACATGGAGCGACAGAAGAAGTTTTTAATCTTGAGCTTGGATTTGTTTGAGCAAAGGAAATAATAATAATAACAACAATGAGAATAATAACAAAAAATAATGATCTACATGTATATAATATAATATAATAAAAATCGATGTTTATGTTTTCACATGTATATCATGACATTGTGAAATAATGCTCCAAATACCCATTTGTTAGCTTTGGCTGCTCAGGGATATAAGACTAAATACGCTACAGAAAAGGACTGGCCAGGACCCCAGCATCGCTGGGAGACTGTGGGAGATTGTATACAACAGATGAAGGAGGAAGGGATGAAAGTGGCTGTTTTTATAGGGTTTGCTGACGCTAGGACGTGGAATGCTTTGTCTGTTACTGCGAAAAATAAAGTGAGTAAGACTGCTGGGTTTTTCATATCCCAGACTATCCACAAGCTGCAGAACTGATTGAACAGATGAAGGGGTTGTTAAAAGAACAGTTGAAAAATATAGGAGATGGGAATGTGTCGCAATGAAAAACCCACCTCCCAGATGTGCTCCATATCCTTAACAATGGGCCCACTGGGGAAATGGAAACCCCCTGGATGCGCATGGCTGCACCCAATTTGCAAATAGAACCACGGACATTGACACTTTGACTTCCTGGGAAATTGTTCCAGGGGTGATGGTCCCTGACAGGGCCATCGCAGAGGCTGCAGGGCTGGACCTTTACGCATTAGAATTAATTAGGAAAAATCAGAAGCAAATGAGAGTTATCAGTACCGGCACAGGAATTCAGGTTCCTCCGGGACACTTTGGTTTGATAACTGCCCACTCAAGCTTGGCCTTGACAAGTGTTCATATGGTGGGAGGAGTGGTTGGTGCAGATTATCAAGGAGAAATTAAAGTAGTTCTGTTAAACAATAGTGAACAACACTGGATTATTCAACCCCACGGCAGGGTAGCACAGTTATTGATATTGCCAGTTTGTAAAACAACCGTGAAAAAAGGACATCCACTTCACATCACTACTGTTCATGGAGATAAAGGGTTTGGATCCACCAGTCCTGATCATGGAGCCAGAGTGTGGGTCCAGAGGCCAAATGGCCCGCCCGAGCCAGCTGAAGTAAGAGCTGTAAACAAAGACAACACTGTTTGAATCCTGAAACCTGGGTGAGAAAGATGGGCACATGTCCCTGCAGCCAAGTGTTCTGTGAGAGAACAAAGAGATGTTACAGGATATTGTTTTGCAGAGCCTGCCAGACCAAATCTCCCTGTTTGCCCCAATGGTCCCTTTGGAAAGTGCTCTGATCCACGGCGCTCGATGTGAAGACTGATGTGCCACTGAGTGAGTGACTTCTGCAGACAGAAAGGGACCACTTAACAGTGAAACTATTGTTGATCTTGTTGATTTAATGTTGTCCTTGTAATCGGAGCACTGGTTGGGAAAATAGCTTTCTAACAGCAGGAGCAGAGATAGGGAACTCATTTAACCTCAGTAATTGCTGGGTGCGTGGAAGTCCAGAAGGATTCGATGACTGGCCTTGGCTGGCCCATCTGGCCCAACCCAAATGGTGGGTTAGAAACTTGAGCACAGTTCACGATAAAAACAGAGCTCTAGACCGAGGGTGGCGATCCCCGACCGCTGCCTTTTCATAGAAAAGGCATTTCTTGCCTAAATCGGATAAAGAGGAATATATGTAGGGAAAAGTGTCTGTGGATGGATGTTGTCTCCTGGAATAGGTTGTATGCACCCACACTGTAAACTGTTCAATTGCAGCCAGTATAAAGGGAAATGGAATCAAACTCACGGACAGCTCTTTAATCATGGCTGGGTTAAGCGTTCCGATGAAGATTGTGAAAAGATACCCTTAAAGCACTTCCCGTATGATATTTTGGCTTGTCAACAAAGAATTTCTAATACTTAAATCTAAGATTGTAGGATGAAAAGAATTGTTATGAAGGTTGCAGTTCGTCTCTAGGTCAAAGGACTGATTGAAGGAGTGAGGCCTGAACAACAGGCCCTGACTGAGGCCTGAACAACAGGCTCTGAGGCAAAGTTGACATCTAGATGAACCTTCCAACCAAATGTTCTATTTGTATCTGCTCATTAACAAAGCATTAGTAGCAATATGCTCTATGTTCATTGGTGAAACACGGATTGACCTTTCTGTATTTAGAAACTGGACGAGGCCCCATCTGGCCTTGTTTGGGGCTTTAGGATCAAACTCCCTCGGTTCCTCCTTGAGCCCTGGCCAGGCTTTGGGAGAAACCAAACAGGAGAATGAGACCAGATGTTCCCACACTAGCAGTGATGTCGGCTTGTTTGTTCAACGCTGTCAAAGCTGGGCCCTCTCACAGCGAGGTTGAAGCCTCGTTGCCCACAAAGGTGGATGCACCTGCAGGAACTCCCAGGGTGCGGGAATGGCTCTCCAGTCCTTGGCTGTGACAGCTTCCCCCAGCTGATGTGAGGATGTGGATGATGGCAAGGCCTGAGGGTAACTGGTGCTGTCTCTTTCTTGATTACTGTACGCAATCTTTGGTAGTGATGATTGGGTGCTTTGCTGGGCTTCTCCTTTTGTGATTCTTTGCAGTTTTGCATTCTAATAACTTACACTATTCCTGAACTTGGTGTCTGTGTCTTTGGGGCTGACCCTGCCCACTGGCAAAACAGACGCTGAGGGCCCTCGGAGAACCAAAGGTGCCTTGCGACACCGTGGGGCCTCGTGTAACCAAGGGCACCACAGTGACAGCGTGGGGCCCAAAGGAACCAAGGGGCCAGCGTGGCACTGCAAGGCCTCGTGGAACCATGGAGAGCATTGTGACACTGAGGGGAGTCTTATAATCAAGGGTCCATTGTTTTCCTCTCCCTGCCCCGGCCCCAGCCCTGCAAAGAAGCCCAGTCCTGTCTGGCCCTGCAGCAGGAACTGGAGGCACTGGAGGTGCGGGACAGTGACTCTGTGTCTGGAATGCTCAGGAGATCCTCAGCTCGGGCAGGTCCTGCAGCCCCAGGGCCCCGCTGCCCAGCACAGCAGCAGAGAGTTGGCTCTGGGGCTCCTCAGGCTGCTCCTGCTGCTATCCCAGGGACAGGGCAGCCTCTTGCCAGGGCTCCTCTGCACACACACGAGCTCCTGCTCTTCTCCTGGCCCATCCCAGCTCCCCACAGAGCCTTTCCCAGGGGAACACGTCTGTGCTGGCCTGAGCAGCCCTTGCTGTAGCCTCTGCCCTGCTGCCCACAGCCCCCGAGCTGGGGGTGCTGCTCTGCAGAGCATGGCGGCTGTGCTGCCCGGGGCCATGGGCTGCCTCTGCTGGGCTGTGCTGCTCAAGCTGGGAGACAGAGCTCTGCAGCTGATGGTGCTCCCTGCACGGACCCCCTCCCACACAGGCTCTGCTGTGGCCATGGAGGGTGCTCCGAGGTGCCTGCCTTGTTCCAGGGCTGGCGCATGGGCTGGGGCTGCCCTGGATCCTCCTCTGCAAGTTCCCAGAGGGTCAGACGAGTCACTGCCCAGACTCCTTTCCCTGTACCTGCTGTGTCCCCTGGGGCTGCAGAGCTCTCATGGCTCACAGGAAACATTCAGTCCTTTATCTCTGGGTGAGCCCACCCTGGACAGGCCTGTGCCCAGGGAGCTCCACTCACGGCTGATCCCTGGCACACACTGTCCCTGCAGGTCCCCTGCGTTCTCCTGGCAGCTCCCAAGTCCCTCCAGAAGAACATTCCCCTGCCATCAGGCCTGGCACAAGCTGCAGAGCCCCAGGAAGGTTCATCACAGACCATTCACCATCTGGTGGGCACTGGCCACCACCAAGCAAAACCTGAACCACACCTGAGTCTCTTGAAGGCCACACTGGGACCCTGATCTCATCCCACTGAGCCCTGGGAGAACAAGGAACACAGGCAGCCTCTTTAGAGTCTCTTCCTTGGGCCTCTTCCTGACAGTGACTGTGCAGGGAGAGCAAAGCCTTCCTGCAGTGCCTTCAGGAGATGCCCTTTGCTGATGGAACTGCTGTGGCGGAGCCCAGCTGTGTCCCAGCAGTGCCCATGGCCTGTCCCTGCCTGTGACACGCAGCAGGACTCGCACCACCCACACAGAGCTGTTGGCCTTACACCATCACAGCAGCTCCAAAGGAGAGAGTGGAAGTAATAAGAGAGGAGCTCTGAAAAGACCAAGCTCTGCTGCTCCCTGGCTGTGCTGCTCTGCTGGGACTCTTCCCTGCCCCACGCCTGCAAAACTGGCCCTGCCCTCCAGCTTCAGGGATGGACTCAACCAAAGGATCTTGAACAAAGACCTTGCTGATGGGTCCTTTCTTTCATGTGAATACACACAGAGCAGACTCCTCATTGACACAGTCCCTGTCAACAGTCCCATTCAGCCTGTAAACAGGGAATAAGATGCATAACAAAATCTTTTGGGTACAACATTAACATAGGAAAAGAAAAAAAGCCCCCAAAGCACCACCACCAAAACAACCTGAGAAGGCAGGCTGGGCCTCTAATGATTACACTTTAGCCTATGGAGCTGAAAACAGGCAGGTTTTTGCTTCTGGAAAGCATCCAGTCATCATTTTCCTCAGGGCATCCTTGAGCTCCTGGTTCCTCAGGCTGTAGATGAGGGACTTCAGGGCTGGAGGCAGCACCGAGTACAGAACTGGCAGTGCCAGGTCCACGGATGGGGAGGACCTGGAGGGGGGCTTCAAGCAGGCAACAAAGCCAGTGCTGAGGAACAGGGAGACCATGGCCAGGTGAGGGAGGCACGTGCAAAAGGCTTTGTGCCATCCCTGCTCAGAGGGGATCCTCAGCACAGCCCTGAAGATCTGCACATAGGAGAAAAGAAGGAACACAAATGAACCAAAAGTTAAACAGATGGAAAACACAACAAGCCCGAGTTCCCTGAGGTGGCAGTGTGAGCAGGAGAGCTTGAGGAACTGTGGGATTTCACCCAAGAACTGGCCAGGGCACTGCCCTGGCACAGGGGCAAGGAAAAGGTAGTGGCCGTGTGCAGCAGAGCATTGAGAAAGGCACTGGCCCAGGCAGCTGCTGCCATGTGAGCACAAGCTCTGCTGCCCAGGAGGGTCCCGTAGTGCAGGGGTTTGCAGATGGACACGTAGCGGTCGTAGCACTCGACGGCGGCGAGGAGGGAAAACTCCGCTGAAATGAAAAAGAGGAAGAGAGAGAGAAAGAGAAAGAGAGAAAAAGAGAGAAAGAGAGAAAGAGAGAAAGAGAGAAGAGGAAGAGGAAGAGGAAGAGGAAGAGGAAGAGGAAGAGGAAGAGGAAGAGAGAAAGAGAGAAAGAGAGAAAGAGAGAAAGAGAAAGAGAAGGAGAAAGAGAAAGAGAAGGAGAAAGAGAGAAGGAGAAAGGGAAAGAGAAAGGGGCTGTGCAGCACCTCCTGCGTAGGAGGTGGTTGTGGTGTCCCAAAATGGAATTGTGCATGGCTTTGGGGACAGTGGTGCAGATGGAGCCCAGGTCGGTGAGGGCAAGGGTCAGCAGGAAGAAGAACATGGGCGTGTGCAGGTGCTGGCCGCAGGCTCCGGCGCTGATGATGAGGCCGCTGCCCAGGAGGGCAGCCAGGGAGATGCCCAGGAAGAGGCAGAAGTGCAGGAGCTGCAGCTGCCGCGTGTCTGCCAATGGCAGCAGGAGAAAGGGGCTGATGGAGCTGCTGTTGGACATTGGCTGTGTGTGGACATGGGGACCTGTTCATGGAGAAAAGTCAGTGACAGCTTAAGGGAAACGGCTCTCAGCCAAATCAAAGCCATGTCCCACAAATGCTTCTCCTGTCACACACTGACACCTTATGGGGATTCAGAGTGTCGCCACGGAGAACGGCTTTGGCTGGCCTGGGGGGGCCTTGCGAGAGACGAGAGACGGGGCGGGCCGGGGCCGCGTCTGGCAGGAGGCGAGACAAAGAGCAAGAGGCGAGACAAAGAGTAGGATAGTTAACGGGAGATTGGGCGAGGAGATGGTAATCTGTAGCCCTTGGAGATGTAAAACATATAACCTTAGAAGCTGAAGTTTGTAGCTACTGAACTGTGGGTTTGGAACAGTATATAAAGATGTGACTCGTGCGAGGAAATTTGGCTTTGCATGCGGCCGGCGAAGTCCGTGTTCCATCACCGACAACACCCTTCTGTTTTTCTAGCAGATCTTCCTTCAGCTCCAGCCGCAGCCCTGCTTGGTGCTGGCTGCGTGCGACATGAGTTTCAGGGCAATTGCTCCGGGGGGTTTTATAATTCAGCCTTGCTGTGCAGAAGTGGGAGGGGGACAGCCACCTGTCCTGGTGTTACACTTTGAAACCCCAGCTAACACAAGGGCACTCCCAGGGCCCAAGAACAGGAATGGCAAAAGCTGTTAAAGTGTTCTAGAGGTTTTTACAGCTCCTCTTCATCTCCCCGGCTGACTGGTTTTGGATGTCAGAAACACTCAGCATTGCTGCTGCCCTCGGGGAGAATAGAGCGAGTTCTGTGAGGCAAGGCGGTGAGTGGAGAGTGAGGGGAGGTGCTCTGTCACTCTGTCCTGTTCCAAGATCCTCTGGGCTTTCACCCTTGTCAGACAGAGGATAATCACCCTCCCATATTTCCCTTAGAAACCATCCCAACACTGCTGAGAG
Source organism: Aphelocoma coerulescens (assembly GCF_041296385.1). Lineage (NCBI taxonomy): Eukaryota > Metazoa > Chordata > Aves > Passeriformes > Corvidae > Aphelocoma > Aphelocoma coerulescens. The sequence goes on along the minus strand of NW_027183949.1, from coordinate 1,245,242 downwards.
CAGATCGATCCACCACAGCCCATCAAATGTCCACCCCCTTCTCGAGGTCTCAGCCCCACATTGGTAGCCAAATACACACATGGCTCATTTCACCAACCCAACAGCACTTTGTCCATCATCAAACTTTTGTGTCTCACTGTGGGGCTTTCAGGTAACACAAAGATGCTACACGACCTGTTTGCGTCCTGGAGGGAAGCTCCGAGCTTAGGGGGAATCCTCAAGAAGAAAGCCAAGTGTCCTAATGATGGCATTGGATGTAGGGAGATGGAGCTCCTTCCCTGGCTGCATTGCCCACAGCCGGGCACTGGGGCCAGCGTCACCCTGAGCCAGCTGAGCCAGCTGTGCCCCCTCCCAGAGCCCCCCAGTGCCAGGCAGATGCTCCCGGCCCTGTGCTCTGCAGAGGGAACTGGGCCCGGGACCGCAGAGCTGCCCCACAGCTCTGCTGCAGCTCTGCCTGCACAGGAGGGGCTTCACGCCTTGGAGCCCCGGCCCTGAGGGCAGAGGCTTGGCTGAGGGAGAGAGGAGGGGAGGGGGCTTGTTCAGAGGGAGGGGCTGCACTCGAGGGCATCCTGTGGAGGTCTCTAAGCTCTCCGTGCCACAACATTTCTGCCTTTTGTTTTCTCTCATTGCCTGATCTTCTCTCTGCTTGCTGAAGATCTTCCTCCTGGAGATGTTTCCCTGTGCCTGATCTCTTCCTGCCAGCACTCACAGACCCCATATCTCTGTGCACTCTCCTTGGCCCTACAGAAACCTGCCTGTTTGCAGGGCACTGGCTGGGGACAGGTTCTGTTTGCAGGTGGGAGAAAGGACAGGTCAGACTAAGCCTGGCGGGTCCAGCAAAGGTGATGCCGGTGCTCTCCGTGGGCAGAGGAGTGCCTTGAAAGCACTTTAGGAAACTCCTGCAGAGCACTCAAGTTTCACTTCCCATGCCTTAGGGACTCTTAAAAATGAAGAATTCCTTTATCACTTCCCCCCCTCCCATTCCGCAAGAGTAGGAAACGGAAAACACTCTCAGGAAATTTCATCTTTATAGAAAGGCTTGTCTTGGAAATATTACTGGACTGAGCCTAAGCCCTGAGCATGTCCTCATGTTCTACACCAGGGATACTCAGAGAATGTACTTCCTGAATCCACAGTCAGTGGTATGTTCCAGCTTGAGGAGATCATTTCAGGAACTGCAGCTGCTTTGTCCTGCAGCCAGAGGCTTCCTGTGTCAAGGGCTGGGAATGATTCTCCCCCGGTCACTTGTCAGCATCTTCCCAGCCCTAACTGATGGAACCCCTCTGTGCCTCTGTGCCGTGCCCGGGCTGGCTGCAGGCAGTGCCCCAGCCGCTGGAAAGGCAGATCCTGTCCCTCCCTCATTGCTCGGGACTCTTCCCGGGGCACTGGGATGTGGGCATGTGCAATGCCAAGGGCAGGACCATGGGGTGGCCCCTGCCATGCTGCTGAGCAGCAAAAAAGAGGCAATGAGGCCCCAGGGCTGCAAGGGTCACTTGTCTCCCAACTGGCCCCAGGGGCAGGGACAGCAGCCCTGGCCAAAGTGCTGCAGAAGTTGCCTCTGTCAGGGCCTTGCAGCTTCTGCACATCCCTCTGCCCTCTCCGGCCCAGGCTGTCCTACAGTGTCCGTGCCCTGTGTCTCTGTCCCTGCAGGCTGTCCTCATCCCCCCGGCTGCCCCACCTCACCGGCCCCTTCCTTTGCTGATGGCTCTGCGGCCTGCCTGGCTCTGCCTTGGCACGCAAAGCCTTGGGCTGCTCCAGACTCCTTCTGGGGGACACGTGGCACCACAGCACTGCCCTGGGAGAGAAATTCCTTTCTCCTTGTGTCCAGTCTGGACCTCCCCACCTGCCCTTTGCATTAATTCTTTCTTTTGCCGGCTGTTCTCTACTATGTCAAAAGGATCCACCATCTCTGAAACCACCCTTCAAGCCCTCCCAGGACTCTCCTCCACTGTCCTCAGGCTCCACTCCACTGAGCACAGAGCCCCTTTGTCCCTATGTAGTGATCATGTGCTTGAGGCCACGGGCACCTGGACAAGAAGGTCGGTTCTTTTCTACAGGAAGGAAACCACAGAACCCCAGTGTTTTGAAGGCAGATGAGAGGCAGCCACCAGAGGCCAAGGCAAGCCAGACCTGTCTGTCCTTGCAGCTTCTGTCTGAAAGCAATCCTTGGACATATGGGGAGTTTTGGAGGTGGAGTTCCATTTCAGCTGTGGGTGCCTGGACCGGAATGACAGCTCTTCTCCCCAGGAAGGAAAGGGCAGAGCCCCAGGGTTTCAAAGGCTGATTAGTGGTGGCTCAAGGAGGCCAAGGCCAGCCAGACCTGTTTGTCTTGGCAGCTTTTGTCTTGGAGCGATCCTTGGATAGAGGGAATTTGGGAGGCCAAATCCCAGTTTTGTCCATGGACGTCTGGCCAAGAAGGACAGTTCTTTTCCATTGGCAGAAAAGTGAGGAGCCCCAGTGTTTCAAAGGCAGATGAGAGCTGGCCCTCAGGAATGCAAGGGGAGCTGGACATTCCTGGCAGCTTTTGTCTGGGAGCTATTCCTTGGATAGATGGAATTTCAGAGGTGGATTCCCAGTTTTGGCCATGGATGGCTGGACTTGAAAGATGTTTTTTTCCATGGGAAGAAAAGCACAGCCCCCCCCGTGTTTTGAAGGCAGATGAGAGGTGGCCCCTAAGAGGCCAAGGCCAGCCTGAGCTGTCTGTCCTGGCAGGTTTCACATGGGAACAATCCTCGGATAGAATCAAATTTGGAGGTAGAATCCTAATTTCAGCCATGGGTCCCTGGAGGAGAAGGACAGTTCTTTCCCACAGAAAGGAAAGCAAGGAACTCCAGCATTTCAGGGGCAGATGAGAAGCAACCCTCAACATGCCAAGGTCAGCCGGACCAGGCAGGTGGCCCCAGGAGGCCAAGCCAACCAGTCCTGTTCCATGTTCTTTGGATCCTTGGGGCCCTGCAGCATCACAGTTTTGTTCCCCTGAGGCCCAGCAATATCACAGTGGTCTCCTTGGCTCTACAGCGGCACAAAGGCCCCTTGCTTCCATGAGGCCTTGCTGTGTCCAAACGGTTTCCTTGCTTCCATGGGGCTGCAAAATAACACTATGGCCCACTGGTTCCATGAGGTCACAGAGTGTCACAGTGGTCTCCATGATTCCATAAGGTCCTGCAGTGTCACAATGGCTCCTTGGTTCTATTGGGCTCCTCAGGATCACAGTGGCCCCTTGGTTCCACAAGGCCTGGCTGTGTCACACTGGCCCTTTGCTTCCATGAGACCTTGCAGTGTCACAATGGTTTCCTTGGTTCTATGAGGCCCTGTGGTGTCACAATGGCCCCTTGATTCCATTGGGCCTCTTACTGTTACGTAGTTCTTAGTTCCGTGATGCCCTGTAGTGTCACAGTGGTCTCCTTGGCCCCATGGTGCCACGCAGTGTCCCAAGGGCCCCTTGGTTCTATGAGGCCTGGCTGTGTCACAATGGCCCCTGGCTCCCATGAGGCCCTGTGATGTCACAATGGTCTCATTGGTTCCACGAGGCCCTGCAGGTCCACAATGGCCCTTCGGTGTCACAAGGCCTTGAAGTGTCATAATAGTCTCAGCGGGTTCCCCCGCTGCTTCACAATGGCCTCCTTGGTTCCGTGATGCCCCGTAGCGTAACAATGGTATCCTTGCTTCCACACAGTCAGAATGGCCCCGTGGCCTCATGGAGCCCCACAGTGTCACTGCGATCCCCTTGATTCCACGAGGCCCTGCCGTGCTACAATGACCCCTTGGTTATACAAGGCCCTGCGGTGTCACAATGGCCCCTTGGTTCTGAAGTGTGCAAGAGCCTAATCATAGGAGAAAGGCTCCAAAAAATGCTTTGTCATTATCACTGCTCAGCACCGGAAAGGCTTCAAAAGTGCTTCGTCATTATGGCTGCTTATCATAATCACTTTTGAACGCCTGGAAACTACGTGCCGTATGGGCCGTGCATAGCCCGCCTCGAGGCCCATAAAAAGGAAGGCAAAACTGGTGCAAAATGTGGAGGCGAAAGCGAAAGGTAGAATCCCTGCCCTTTGCCTTTCCCCACACCACCACCACCGCCAGCCACGAGACACCCTGAGGCCTCCGGGAGCCGACGCCGCCCGCCTGGGGAGAACCCCCCAATCCTTCACCCTGGACTGAAATCCCGAGTGAGCTGTGCAACCCCTACCCCTGCTCCTTCGTCCCAGGCGGACCGAGGTTCAGCTGCAAGCATGGAGCCTGCATCTCGGAGGACGGGCCGCCGCTTTCCAGCCAAACTGCTCCAGAGATGGGAAGAGGCAGATAAGACGCTTCAAACAGCAGGAAAAAAAAAGGCAAAAACTTCTCCACTTCCCCCACCCTGTCTCAGCAGCAACAAAGGTAGCACAGTGTGGTGGTGACTTATCCTATGCTTTTAGAGTAACCTTGGCTTTTTCTAACTCTTCTCTACTTTTCTCCTTCTTTCTCTTTGCCTCTCTTACCATTAGATAAACAGATACCCATTTTTTTGGCACCAACATTTAATCTCGTTTGGTTTTAATCTCGTCTCTGGGAATATTTTGAACCTTCAAAGTTCTTTCCTTTTTATACTCAGAGATTTTGTTTTCTTTGCCCATCTGGGTGTAAATCGGATAGTAACAAAGTGTCATAATGGTCTCCACGCTTCCATGAGGCCCCACGATGTCACAATGGACTTTTGGTTCCATGAACTTTCGTTCTGTCAGCAACAGTCTCCTTGGGTCCGCAGTGTCACAATGGACCCTTGGCTCCCTGAGGTTCAGTAGCGTAACATGGACGCCTTGATTCCATGAGGTTGTGTAGTGTCACAATGATCTCCTTGCTTCTGCGGCCCTGCTGTGTAACAATGGGCCTGTGGTTCCATGAAGTTCTGTACTGTCAACCATGATCTCCTTGCTTGCACAGTGTCATAACTGACCCTTGGTTCCATGAGGCGCCTGGCCTCCAACAGCCTCTAAGAGACCCTTATGGCCCCTCAAGGCCCCTCACAGCCCCTCATGACCCCTCGGTGCCCCTCACAGCTCCCCAGGGCCCCTCATGGCAGCTCACAGTCCCTCACAGTTCATGGCCCCTCATGACCCTTCACAGCCCCTAACAATCTCTCATGGCCCCTCACAGCACCTCATGGCCCCTCACGGCCCCTCACGGCCCCTCACAACTCCTCACGACCCTTCACAGCCCCTAACAAGCCCTCATGGCGCCTCACAGCCCTTCACAGCCCCTCATGGCCTCTCACAGCCCAAGGCATGGGACTCCTTCCGAAGGAGAAGAGATCGGGCTCTGCTTGTTCTCCTTTTATTTTGGTCACTTCACAGTGATGAGTAAAGGAAAGCTGAAATGGAGCCTTTCCCCAGCATTTCCCTCTGGGATAATTGCGGGGCTGAAGCTCTGTGCTGGCGCTGGCCCATGTGTGAACATCGCTGCAGCCCCCCACAGCCTTTGCTGTCCCCCGTGTCCATTCCCTGTCCCTGAGACCCGCCCAGCTCTGGCAGCAGCAGGAGCCACCGCGCAGTGGGCCCTGTACCGGCACAGCCGGGGCTCCTGGCCAAGAGCAGCAGCAGCGCCAGCCCCTTCCCACCTGCTTGTGCCTCGGCTTCCCAAGAGGTTTTTCCCGGTGAATTTCTGGACTAGAGACACAATCAGCCACAAACAGACCTGATTCCTCAGAGCCCGGCTGTGCTGCCCTGATGCAACCTTCAGAGAAAGAAAGGATCGGGTTCCAGCACTGTTCCCAGCACCGTTTCACTCATCCTCAGGTGACAGCAGGAGGCTTTTCTTGCGTTTGCCTTGGGAATTACAGATCATGGCTGCTATTCCCCCTCTTCTGGTTGCCACTTGAATTTTATCTGAAAAACTGCAATTGCCTCTTTTGATCGGTGCTAGCCACAGTGCTTTTCTGATGGGGAATTCAGATGCTTTGTTGCAGGCATCCTGATTAGCAGATCTTGAAATGTTCACAGGTCTATAAGCAAAAAGTCGAGGAGAATGAAAGCCATACAGGCCACATTCACAGCGCTCAAACACAGCCCTGTTGCTGGTGCTCTTGAAATAGAATCAGCTGCCAGAGGCCAGCACAGAAATTGCCTCTGGAGTGTGGAATGAAACGAAAAAATCCACCGGGAGAAAGAGGAAGCAAAACTTCTGCACTCGCTTCATTGCTTCTTCCCAGCAGCAGGAGACGTGGATGTCCAGAGGTACGTCCCGCTGCTGCTGACCACAGTGAGAGCACAGCCTGCTGCCCAGTCCCAGCGGGAACCCGAGCCCAGCCCGGGGAGCTCCCGCAGCGTCGGCAGCTCAGCGGATGCGGTGCCAGGGCCGCAGCCCCGGGAACACGCCCGCCCATTGTGGGGCAGCGGCGCAGGCCCAATGTCCTGCGGCCCAAACTTGCTGCTGCTGCTGCTGCTGCTACGCAAGGCCCATCCTTCTCCCCCTGCTCCTCTCCCAGCACGGCGCAAATTGCACCTCGCGGGATGCTTCCCCGGAGGCTGCTCAGGCGCCCCGCTCCTCTTTCCACCTGAGCGTCACTGCGGAGGAATCTTTGGCGCACTTCCGTAAGCCCGGGCCTCTCACTCGTGCTGAATCGGGGATGCAAATGGCCTTGTTAGGAAAGTCAAAAGCCAAGGGAACGGATTAGGAATTATTTGAAAAAACTACCCTTCTTCCAGGCAAGGTACACCAAGTCATTTCCCGCATTTCTCCTTTGCAGATTCTTTCAGTCGCCTGCCCGGCGAGCTCCAGCTTCTTCTGCTTCTTCCTGTGAACCGATTGCACTCTCGATTTGAGCACCAACGCACCAGATGTGCAAGCATCTACGCTGAACTCAGAAACCAACTGCCTCTGTCAGACCATTTTCACAGTCCAGCTCACTTGCAAGATGTCCACTGAGAGCTTGGAAGGATTAGCCCCCAGCTCTCCACTTCTGGCTGCAGGCTCCGGAGATTCTTTCTCTCCATTCAGCCAGCCTAACAATTGCTGCTACCCCCTCCTCCTGTTTCCTTAGCCTACAACAGTAACGACGAAAACCTTACCCACGGCACAACTCGCTAGTCCACCAGGAGGAGAAAGGACAAGTTGTCAAGCTCTCAAAACCTTGGTCCTGCTTTGCTGCAAGAGTCCTGCTGCACGCACAGTGTGGCAAGCCAAGAGAAGCTGCATGTGATGGCACATCTTGTGACAGGAGCTCCAGCTCGGTCTCCAGGAAAGGGTCTTGAAAAGAGCAAACATCACTGTGGACAAGATTCTTGCAAAAGCAAAACAGCTTCCCAGAAGGGACATGCAAACGGAAAGAAACAACCCAAGATGTTCCCGTATACTATTAATTGCTTCCCTTCTATGCTCCCCTTTTCTGTCTTGCACTAGTTCTACCTCACAGTCCTTCCAAACTGATCTTACCTCAAACACCTAGGACTTAGCAAGTTTGAGACACTCTACAATACCAAGAGCTACACACAGCTTGCCTTCTCCCTGTTTGGCTTTGAAAGCAATGCTGGAGACCCCAGAAGCCTGCCAAGGGAAGATTTTAGAGCCCAGTGCCTTGCTCGGCTCTGGCTTCTAGAGACAGGGCATGTGCTCCCATGGGACTGCACCCTCAGCAGTGACAATAGACAGCAGCAGCAACAAAGGTGATTCCCATGACACTGTCGCAGGGCTCAAGACTCCGTGTCTTGGCTTCACATGGCAAAGCTCACTGTCCGTTTGGACAGACTCAGCATCCAAACTAGTCTGCTTTTCTACCTGTGTCAATGAACAGCAGGAGAGGGAAACCAGCCAACAGTTTCTTTGCAGAGAGGGCCTTTGTTCCAGGCTGAAAGTGCTGGATTGGCAGGGAGGAGGCAAACAGCTGAGAGCTTAGCTGCTCTATTGGACCGGCATCAGAACTCAGCAAAAAGAGTGTTTCCATTCTTTTATTTGAAGCCTCCTATCGGCAGTCTCCGATTTTCACCTGAAACCGGACAAGAAAACAGCAACAGCCCTGCCGACGAGGGCACCGCGCCGGGCACGGCCCCGCCGCTCGCACTGCCCACGCCGAGCGGCCGGGGAGCAGCGCTGCACCGCGCAGGGGCTGCACGTCTCCCTCCTCACGTCCTGCTCTGCCCTCCCACGGGGCTGCCTCTGCCTGGCGCTGGCAGGCTCCTCATTCAGCACTTTGCTCTGCTCCAGGCGAAAAGCGCGGACAGCGCTTTGGTTGCTCGCGAGCAAGAGACCGCGGCGCGGGGCGAGCCAGCAGCAGCAGGGGCAAGTTGCAAGACTGCCGCAAGGAAGAGTTACAATCTGGTGAAGAAGAAGCTAAACAAGACGGTGCGTTTGGCGCGGCTGCGGGAGGAAGAGATGCTCCGGGACTCCGCTTCGGCCCCGGAGCGGCCCGTGCTGGCCCGGGGCGCGCGGGGCTCGGCCGCGGGGCGCGCGGGGCAAAAACGGACACCCGGGCAACAGACACACGGACACGCGGACCAACGCTCCCAGCGCTTCGGCGGCAGCAGCGGCAGCAGCAGCAGCGGCAGCAGCGGCAGCAGCAGAAGAGCAATACAAGAGCAGCGGTTCTCCAGACCCTCTGCGTTCCTTCTCCTGTTCCTCCTCTCCTTCTCCCAGTGTCCCGCATCCCCTGTCCCGCTCTCCCTTCAGTGCTCCACCCCCTCCGCCCCTTCCGCGGCCTCCCTCTCCCCATGCCAGGCCGGGCCATGCGCCCGGCCCGCCCCCGGCCCCGGGCGGGGCTGCGCCCTCCCCGCCCCCGGGCGTCCCGCCGCGGTCTCGCCTCCGCCCGGCTCTTGCCCTACTGGCGGTGGCGCCGCTGGGCGGGCATCAGTGCCTGCCTCTTGGGCAGCACTGTTAGCCTCTGGCTCCGGCTGGCCCGGCCCCGGCCCCGGCCCCGGCCCCGGCTCCTCCCGGGACCCGCCGAGGAGACAGACGGCGCGGCCGCTCCCGCCGCGTCCGCAGCGTCTTCCCCGGTCCGAGCTCTTCCGCTCGGCAGCGCGGCCCCCGCCCCCGAGCCGCCGGTGTCCCCTTCGAAAGAGGCAACATCTGGGGATACCCGGCCCGGGGCGGTTGAGGAGCGCCCGGCGGCCGTTTCTGGCCCCGGGCCGAGCGCTGACAGCCGCGTCTCGCCGGCAGGGAATGCGCTGCAGGGCCTGAGGGAGCGCTACCTGGAGGGTTCGCTGCTGGGGCGCGGCGGCTTCGGCAGCGTCTTCGCGGCCACGCGGCTCTCGGACGGCGCCCCGGTGAGTGGCGGGGCCGGCGGCGGGCGCAGGAGGCGGGGGGCGGAGGAGGGCGCAGGAGAAGGAGGATGGGGCTCGGCAGGGCGGGCGGCGAGCTCAGCCCGCTGCTCCCCTTGGCTTGCAGGTGGCCATCAAATGGGTGCCACGGACCCGCATCCGTCATTGGGGCGAGCTGGTGAGTGAGCGGGGGGGATGGGGTGGGGGTGGTGGGCAGCGGGAGAAGGCGGGGCGTGACGGGCGGGGATGAGCCGAGGCCCGGGAGGGTGGAAGGCGCCAGGACGCCTCGGGGGAGAGCGGGCGTGGGGGCAGCGGAGGGCGCAGAGCATCCCGGGCTGGGCGAGGGCTTCCCGAGCCCTGGCACGGCATCAGCCCCACTGACGGCATCGTGCTCCTCCCGCAGCCCAACGGCACCAGCGCACCACTCGAGGTCGTGCTGCTGGACAAGGTGTCCACCGGCTTCCCTGGTGTGGTGCAGCTCCTCGAGTGGCTCGAGCTCCCCAGCAACGTGGTGCTGGTGATGGAGCGGCCGGAGCAGTCTCAGGACCTGCTCCATTTCATTCGAGCGCGGGGCTTCCTGTCAGAGGAGGTGGCACGGGAGCTGTTCCGCCAGGTCCTGGAGGCCGTGCGGCACTGCACCAGCTGCGGGGTCCTTCACAGGGACCTGAAACCAGAGAACATCCTGGTTGACCTGGCCACGGGCCAGGCCAAATTGATTGACTTTGGCTGCGGCACCTACCTGCAAGACAGCCTACACCAGCTTTGCAGGTGAGTCCTCGCTGGGGTAGGCTCCCGGTGCCGGCATCTCGCGGCCCAACCTGGCTGTGGCAGCGGGGATTCTCCCTTTTGATGCCAGTCATGGGACCGAGTTTTCAGTCCAGTTGCTTTTGAGTGCGGGTGGCCGGGGGGGCCATCTTCCAGCCCTGCTGGCAGCCTTTGCCAGCCACTCTGCCCAGGACTGGCGCTGGGGCTGGGGCAGCCAGTGTGACAAAAACACACCCGTGGGTGGGGGTCGCAGAGAGGGGGGGGCCAGAAGCTGTGCACCCGCCGGTTTGGTGTGCAGGCAAGAACCGGCTTGGACTGCTCAGCTCGCCTTGTTTGCCTTGGCTTCAGAATGTTTTTTTGGGGCAATGCAGGCAGGGAGGGTGAAGGCATGGTTTTCCCACCCCCGGCACTGAGCGGGTTTTCCCTTTGCATGGAATGCTCGGGCCTTGCCCGGGCTTCCGCTGCCCTCTTGTGACACCGGTGGCTTCTTTTACAACCCCCAGTTTGTCCACAAGTCACAGGCGCTGGCGAGAGGGCAGCGGGTCATGCCGCGTGCCACCGGTGCGGCCCCCGCGTGCCCAGGGATGCTGGGGCGAGGCTCCGGGAGCAGGCAGCATCCCGCTAATGAAGTGCCTCTCTATTCCGTAGGAACACCAGCGTACAGCCCCCCGGAATGGACCCATTTTGGCTGGTACTACGGCGAGGCAGCTACCGTCTGGTCCCTGGGCATCGTGCTGCACCAGATGGTCTGCGGGCAGCACCCGTTCCCGAAGGGCCGGAACATCAGCTGGGGCCAGCTGTCGCTCCCAGAACGGCTCTCTCAAGGTGGATGCTCATCCCTGCGGCACGGGGGGAATAGCAGTACTGGGAGACAGCAGCGGGCTCATGAGCATCCCGCTCTGGCAGCTGCCGAGGAGGTGGCACATGCCTCGCTCTCCTGCTCTCCTCCAAAACAAAGAATGGATGGGAAAGTTCAGGCACAGCTCGGAGCCCCCATGGCATGGCCTGGGCATGGCAATAGTGGGGCAAAGCGGACAGGAGCCTTCTGCAACTGACCGGCGCTTTCTGGTTTCTCCCCACAGACTGCAAGGAACTGATCAGATGGTGTCTGTCCCTGCACTCCTTGGACAGGCCCTCATTAGAAGACCTGTCGTGTGATCCTTGGCTGCAGGATATTCATCATCCATAGAAGAAGGGAGAGAGCCACAGGCACACTTTGATCCAGGGAGCCGGTAAGTTACAGCTCCACACGTGCCTTGGCCAGAAGAAGCCAAGAAATGCAGGCTTTTTTGCCCTGCCTGTATCGCTGCGCAGGGGTCGTCAGATGGGGACCTGCAGCCCTTGTGCTGGCGCTGAGCTGCTCTTCCCAGCACTGGTGGCCGCCGTGCAAGCTGCTTTTGCTTGTCCTGCTTCACTGACAGCCGGGGCCCTGGGCGGGGCACTGACAGCCTGCTCTCAGCCGCAGGGAAGAAGGAGCCCCTGGAGAAGCTGTACTCCTGCTGCTGCTGGAGACATGGAGGGCGACGTCAAGGATGGCAAGCTCTTCCTCGACCTGGCCACCGGCAAGCTGAAGATGATGGGCTTCGATTCTGGCACCTTCTTCAAAGCCAGGCTCCACAGCGAATTTACAGATGAGTCCACAGCCAGGGGGATGCTCCCAGATTTGGGCATTGCACGGCCTGGCCGGGAAGCAAAGGTTCCCCCCTTTGCTGGGGCGGATGCAACTAATTCTTCAGCCGGCTGCCAAGCTGCTTTTCGGCAGGGCGGGCGGGATGGGCTGGGGTGCTTAGGAAATGGGAGTCGGCCCCTGGCCCTGCCAACAGCCCCCACCGCCCACTGTTCCCCGGGCTGGGGCTGGGGCAGCCAGCCCGACACAAACAAGCCCCCATGGCAGGAGCAGAGGTGGCACTCCAGGAGCTGTGCACGGGCTGCTTTGTTTTGCAGGAAAGGAAGGGCTTGGGCTGCTCCACTCGGCTTGTTTGCTTTGGGCTCGCTGTGCCTGTTGGGGGTCAGTGCGGGGGGGAGGGGAGAAAGCGTGGGCTTCCCTCGCCCGAGGGTGGGTTTTTCCCCAGCATGTAGGGAAGGTTGGGCCTTCCTCAGGCCCCCAACAGAGAGAAGACTTTTTACCTTTTTTCTTGTTTCTCCTTTTTGTCTGTAATCCCTTTTCATTAATTTGTTGTTTGTTTCCCTTAAAGGAAGCGTTGTAGGTGGTGTCCAGTCTGGATCGGGAAGTGCTTGGGACCAGCTGCAGCGTGGATGGGACGGGGCCTTGGAGAAGGCCGAGGACATCGCTTGGGAGCAGCTTTTCTTCCGGCGGCGGGTGGCGTGCGGTGGGTCCCCGTCTTCTTGGCACGGCTGGGATAAGGGCTTTTGGGAGATGGCAGCGAGCACAGGAGCATCCCAATGGGCAGCTGCTGAGGAGGTGGATCTGCCACGGCTGGCTGCGGGCGGTGGCACGTGTCCTGCCATCCTGCTCTCCTGCCAAAGGCAGCAGTGACGGGCGGCTTCGGGCAGCTCTCTGAGCACGGCCAGCATGGCCTGGGCACCGCGGGCGGCTGGGACAAGGGGGACAGCAGCCTTCAAGTGACGGGCGGTTTCTGCTTTCTCTCCTTGCAGCCGGGCTCTGTGGATGCTGAGGCTGCTCTGGGCTCCGCCAGGGCTCTGCTGCGGCTCAGCACCGGGCCGGAAGAAGCCAAAGAAGAACCGGTGTGAGCCGCAGCAGAGACGTGCTCGAGCATTTCAGCAACGCAGCTCAAGCCTGCAGAGTGCACGCCTCCAGGGGAAAACATGACACCCCCCCCCGCCCCCAAAATAAACTTGTTCAATAACTTGTGAAATGAAATCAATCTGGGATGACCCCAAATGACATTTCTCAGCTTGCTCAAGCTTTAGCTCAGCCCTTCTCTGAACAGTTCTCTGCCCCGCCTGCCTTTTACTTCACAAGTGCTCCCTCTTTTCCCCCAGTGAGTTGCCAGCTCAGGGCAGTCTCTGTCGCACTGTAGCCTTCCTTGATGCCTTTGACCACGAGGAGGAGCGAGCCCCAGGTTTAGGGACTCATCCTGTCACTGGCAGAAGAACAGCAATGTCTCAGAGGTCCGGTGAGACCTGAGTGTCATTCAAGAGCTGCCCTCCAGGCCTCAGCTCTCCTCACTGTTAGCTTCCCACTGCCCCTTTTCCTCGTCCTTCCAGCAGGATGAGCTCTGTGAATGCCCTTGACCCTCCCCACTCCTGCCAGCCCAGCCACCCAGCTCAGTTTGGCTTAAGCTGAAGCTTCTTTGTCTCCTCTGGCACGCCAGTGCAGTTCCCTCTGCGGGGAGCAGCAGCCCCAGAGCACAGCAGGCAACAGCGCAGGCCGCACCTGCACCGGCTCCCCTCCACGCGTGGCTGGGCTCTTGGTGGCAACTAAATGCTCCCTGTTTGCAGCTGTCACTGGAGGATGGCCCCAGGGCAGAGCCCAGCCCGGCTCCCACTGCATCCCCCGGAGCTTGGGGCAGACAGTGGTCCCAGAGCTGAGGTTCATGGTGCGCAGCCGGCGCTGTGGCTCGCAGTCGGTGTTTGCAAGTGTTGCGTTCTCACCTCCTGCAACTTGTGGGGAAAAGGAGCTGTGCGGCCGGGCCAGCACTGCCCCTCTGGGCAGTGACACGGCTGAAGGTCTTTGCTGTTGCAGAGGAGCCGGCATGGAGCCTTAGCAGGGCCTGGCAGGTGTGGAGCCGGATCTCGCCCGCTGTCCGGGGCTCGCTGCCCGCCAACCGCCCCCACCCGCCGCGCTCCCTTCTGCAGGGACGGAAGGCTCTGGCTGCACAAGGGTTCCCATAATGTCTTTGTACCCGTGGCTGCGGAACGAACACGGAGAGCGAAAGTGTCAGTCACGTTGCTTGCACATTCCTTCCTTTAGATACAAGGCACAGATCTCTTAAAAGGATAGGCAGGGATAGAGATTTCCCACATAGCCCTCTTTGGCGTAACTCACCTTGTAAGCTGGCGTCAGGGGCATTTTTTTCCCGGCCCTGTGGGAGTAGGTGTCCAAGAGCTGAAGTGAGCAGCATTTAGAAGCAGTTTCAAGATTTCTAGGCAGGAAGTGGAGCTGACAAGCATCTGTGTAACTCACCGTATTCATCGTGGAGACACGAGACCTGGAAAAATCCCAGCTCTCTGTGCATTTGTGCAAAAGGGGGAAGCAGCAGAAAGACTTTGTGTCTGCTTGTCCAAGCTCCAAGGAGCTGGGGTGGCAAAGGGTGGCCTGGGCTGGTGGCAGGTGAAGTCCTGTTTCATGTCATCATAGAGTGGCACAGGACAAAGCTAAAAGCACCCACAGCCACACTGATGAAGTCTTTCTGATGCTGCACATCCTAGAGGAAAAGCTGCTGTCACACAATCCATTGGTATTTATAACTTTTATTTGCAATACTTTAGGTCCAAGTTTCAAACCGCAATATTTTTACACTCAAGACACGGTCATGCACAATCCATATTTCAATTTCCTATTGCTTCAACCACAATTTAAAATAACTTAATATTGACAACAAAACCCAAAATCTTTAAAAAAGGATGCTGAGGTCAGTGAGATGGATCCATGCCATCAGCACATTTGCAAAGTAAATAACTTTGTTCTCTTTTTAAAAAGATCAGTTACCTCTTAATCCAAAGTTACAGAAGATTTTTCACTACACATTTGGTTTTTTCTCTTTCATATTTTTTCTGGTTTTTCTTTTTTCTAATTTTTTTTTTTTAAAGAGATAACACGTCTTAAAAAAGGATTGTACAGCAAAATGAGATACATTTCTGCTCAACAATGAAAATGTAGGCTCCTCCTCTGTTTACTTTTGTCTGGATACCCTGAAGAAAAAATCTAGCAGACACCAGCAGAGGTGTAAAGGGGTTGCTTTGGACTAAAGTGGAGTTTAGCACTGGTGACATCCTGACCCAGTCAAGAGTTGCAGAATTCTTTTGCAGATCTCGAACCATGTGCTTGCGGGCACAGCACCTGCAGTGCTGATGCACCAGGGCACGAGAAGAACTCTCTTATTCCCGCACCGAATTTGGGCTCTGCCCAAGCAGGAGGTGCTGCAGTGCTTTGCTCCTCGTTGCCGTGTGGAGCAGCTCCCTTCCTGCTGGCTGAGCTGCTCAGGCAGAGCCCGGCAGCTCCTGACCCTGAAGGGCTGAGGCCTTTCCCCTGCTGCTGTGCTACAGACGGATTCAGCAGCATTGCTGTACGTGGGGATACACAGCGGGACCAAAAGCAGTTGCCTTTGTAGACCCTAAGCTGAAAGGTGAAAAATCTCAAGAGACGAGGATGGAAGAGACTGGCAGGCTGCCTGTTTGCTGTGCTGCCCCACTTGTGAGCGGCCCAGCTTTGCGTGAGGCAGAGTGAGAACAAGGGGCAGCTCCCTCCCTCCCAGCCCCGCAGCCAAGGGGTCCCTCCAGTCCTGGGGCTTGGGGCACCATCAGAAGCTTCCAAGCAAAGGTTATCTTTGAACTTTCTCATTCATGAAATGCGCACGGTCATGAGCGCTCTGATAGATGTATCCACCCATTAGTGAAACATGGATTGACCTTTCTGTATTTGGAAGCTGGACAAGGCCATGAAATCTGACATCTGGCCTTGTTTGGGGCTGTATGGTCCAAGTCAACTCCCTTGCTTCCTCCTTGAGCCCTGGCCAGGCTTTGGGAGAAACAAATGGGAGAATGAAACCAGATGTTCCCACGCTAGAAGTGCTGTCGGTTTGTTAGTTCAACACTATCAAAGGTGGGCCCTCTCACAGGGAGGTTGGAAGCCTCACCTGTGGGTGGAGGCACCTGCAGGAACTCCCAGTGTCCGGGAATGGCTCTCCAGTCCTTGGCTGTGACAGCTTCCCCCAGCTGATGGGTGGCTCTGGGTGATGGTAAAGTCTGAGGGTAACTGCTGCTGTCTCTTTCTTAATCCCTACGGGCAATCTTTGGTAGGGATGATGGGGTGCATTGCTGAGCTTCTCCTTTTGTGATTCTTTGCTGCTTTGAACTACAGTAAATGACGCTGATTCCTTGAGTTGGTGTCTATGTCTTTGGTGCTGACCCTGCCCACTGGTAAAACAAATTTGGTATAGTCTGGCCGGATCACAACAAAATGCTGCTTTTTAAATGTAAGTGGAAGGAATCGGTCCCATCCAAAATTCCCGCATGGGAAGACCTTCCCTAGGGTTTGCTGGCTGTGGCGTGGGCTGAGGTCGGAGCTCCGTGCGAGCAATGAGGACGTCAATTGAAAGAAGCTGAAGCACTGGATGTATTAAAATGCATCCCAAAATTGCATATGGAAAAAGGAAAAGAACTTGTGGGTTTGGGAAGATGAGGGTGAATTTTGTTAACAGCATCTCGGAAACAGCACCAACAGAAGGAACGATTGTTGTTGAAACGCTCCCACATGGAGCGACAGAAGAAGTTTTTAATCTTGAGCTTGGATTTGTTTGAGCAAAGGAAATAATAATAATAACAACAATGAGAATAATAACAAAAAATAATGATCTACATGTATATAATATAATATAATAAAAATCGATGTTTATGTTTTCACATGTATATCATGACATTGTGAAATAATGCTCCAAATACCCATTTGTTAGCTTTGGCTGCTCAGGGATATAAGACTAAATACGCTACAGAAAAGGACTGGCCAGGACCCCAGCATCGCTGGGAGACTGTGGGAGATTGTATACAACAGATGAAGGAGGAAGGGATGAAAGTGGCTGTTTTTATAGGGTTTGCTGACGCTAGGACGTGGAATGCTTTGTCTGTTACTGCGAAAAATAAAGTGAGTAAGACTGCTGGGTTTTTCATATCCCAGACTATCCACAAGCTGCAGAACTGATTGAACAGATGAAGGGGTTGTTAAAAGAACAGTTGAAAAATATAGGAGATGGGAATGTGTCGCAATGAAAAACCCACCTCCCAGATGTGCTCCATATCCTTAACAATGGGCCCACTGGGGAAATGGAAACCCCCTGGATGCGCATGGCTGCACCCAATTTGCAAATAGAACCACGGACATTGACACTTTGACTTCCTGGGAAATTGTTCCAGGGGTGATGGTCCCTGACAGGGCCATCGCAGAGGCTGCAGGGCTGGACCTTTACGCATTAGAATTAATTAGGAAAAATCAGAAGCAAATGAGAGTTATCAGTACCGGCACAGGAATTCAGGTTCCTCCGGGACACTTTGGTTTGATAACTGCCCACTCAAGCTTGGCCTTGACAAGTGTTCATATGGTGGGAGGAGTGGTTGGTGCAGATTATCAAGGAGAAATTAAAGTAGTTCTGTTAAACAATAGTGAACAACACTGGATTATTCAACCCCACGGCAGGGTAGCACAGTTATTGATATTGCCAGTTTGTAAAACAACCGTGAAAAAAGGACATCCACTTCACATCACTACTGTTCATGGAGATAAAGGGTTTGGATCCACCAGTCCTGATCATGGAGCCAGAGTGTGGGTCCAGAGGCCAAATGGCCCGCCCGAGCCAGCTGAAGTAAGAGCTGTAAACAAAGACAACACTGTTTGAATCCTGAAACCTGGGTGAGAAAGATGGGCACATGTCCCTGCAGCCAAGTGTTCTGTGAGAGAACAAAGAGATGTTACAGGATATTGTTTTGCAGAGCCTGCCAGACCAAATCTCCCTGTTTGCCCCAATGGTCCCTTTGGAAAGTGCTCTGATCCACGGCGCTCGATGTGAAGACTGATGTGCCACTGAGTGAGTGACTTCTGCAGACAGAAAGGGACCACTTAACAGTGAAACTATTGTTGATCTTGTTGATTTAATGTTGTCCTTGTAATCGGAGCACTGGTTGGGAAAATAGCTTTCTAACAGCAGGAGCAGAGATAGGGAACTCATTTAACCTCAGTAATTGCTGGGTGCGTGGAAGTCCAGAAGGATTCGATGACTGGCCTTGGCTGGCCCATCTGGCCCAACCCAAATGGTGGGTTAGAAACTTGAGCACAGTTCACGATAAAAACAGAGCTCTAGACCGAGGGTGGCGATCCCCGACCGCTGCCTTTTCATAGAAAAGGCATTTCTTGCCTAAATCGGATAAAGAGGAATATATGTAGGGAAAAGTGTCTGTGGATGGATGTTGTCTCCTGGAATAGGTTGTATGCACCCACACTGTAAACTGTTCAATTGCAGCCAGTATAAAGGGAAATGGAATCAAACTCACGGACAGCTCTTTAATCATGGCTGGGTTAAGCGTTCCGATGAAGATTGTGAAAAGATACCCTTAAAGCACTTCCCGTATGATATTTTGGCTTGTCAACAAAGAATTTCTAATACTTAAATCTAAGATTGTAGGATGAAAAGAATTGTTATGAAGGTTGCAGTTCGTCTCTAGGTCAAAGGACTGATTGAAGGAGTGAGGCCTGAACAACAGGCCCTGACTGAGGCCTGAACAACAGGCTCTGAGGCAAAGTTGACATCTAGATGAACCTTCCAACCAAATGTTCTATTTGTATCTGCTCATTAACAAAGCATTAGTAGCAATATGCTCTATGTTCATTGGTGAAACACGGATTGACCTTTCTGTATTTAGAAACTGGACGAGGCCCCATCTGGCCTTGTTTGGGGCTTTAGGATCAAACTCCCTCGGTTCCTCCTTGAGCCCTGGCCAGGCTTTGGGAGAAACCAAACAGGAGAATGAGACCAGATGTTCCCACACTAGCAGTGATGTCGGCTTGTTTGTTCAACGCTGTCAAAGCTGGGCCCTCTCACAGCGAGGTTGAAGCCTCGTTGCCCACAAAGGTGGATGCACCTGCAGGAACTCCCAGGGTGCGGGAATGGCTCTCCAGTCCTTGGCTGTGACAGCTTCCCCCAGCTGATGTGAGGATGTGGATGATGGCAAGGCCTGAGGGTAACTGGTGCTGTCTCTTTCTTGATTACTGTACGCAATCTTTGGTAGTGATGATTGGGTGCTTTGCTGGGCTTCTCCTTTTGTGATTCTTTGCAGTTTTGCATTCTAATAACTTACACTATTCCTGAACTTGGTGTCTGTGTCTTTGGGGCTGACCCTGCCCACTGGCAAAACAGACGCTGAGGGCCCTCGGAGAACCAAAGGTGCCTTGCGACACCGTGGGGCCTCGTGTAACCAAGGGCACCACAGTGACAGCGTGGGGCCCAAAGGAACCAAGGGGCCAGCGTGGCACTGCAAGGCCTCGTGGAACCATGGAGAGCATTGTGACACTGAGGGGAGTCTTATAATCAAGGGTCCATTGTTTTCCTCTCCCTGCCCCGGCCCCAGCCCTGCAAAGAAGCCCAGTCCTGTCTGGCCCTGCAGCAGGAACTGGAGGCACTGGAGGTGCGGGACAGTGACTCTGTGTCTGGAATGCTCAGGAGATCCTCAGCTCGGGCAGGTCCTGCAGCCCCAGGGCCCCGCTGCCCAGCACAGCAGCAGAGAGTTGGCTCTGGGGCTCCTCAGGCTGCTCCTGCTGCTATCCCAGGGACAGGGCAGCCTCTTGCCAGGGCTCCTCTGCACACACACGAGCTCCTGCTCTTCTCCTGGCCCATCCCAGCTCCCCACAGAGCCTTTCCCAGGGGAACACGTCTGTGCTGGCCTGAGCAGCCCTTGCTGTAGCCTCTGCCCTGCTGCCCACAGCCCCCGAGCTGGGGGTGCTGCTCTGCAGAGCATGGGGGCTGTGCTGCCCGGGGCCATGGGCTGCCTCTGCTGGGCTGTGCTGCTCAAGCTGGGAGACAGAGCTCTGCAGCTGATGGTGCTCCCTGCACGGACCCCCTCCCACACAGGCTCTGCTGTGGCCATGGAGGGTGCTCCGAGGTGCCTGCCTTGTTCCAGGGCTGGCGCATGGGCTGGGGCTGCCCTGGATCCTCCTCTGCAAGTTCCCAGAGGGTCAGACGAGTCACTGCCCAGACTCCTTTCCCTGTACCTGCTGTGTCCCCTGGGGCTGCAGAGCTCTCATGGCTCACAGGAAACATTCAGTCCTTTATCTCTGGGTGAGCCCACCCTGGACAGGCCTGTGCCCAGGGAGCTCCACTCACGGCTGATCCCTGGCACACACTGTCCCTGCAGGTCCCCTGCGTTCTCCTGGCAGCTCCCAAGTCCCTCCAGAAGAACATTCCCCTGCCATCAGGCCTGGCACAAGCTGCAGAGCCCCAGGAAGGTTCATCACAGACCATTCACCATCTGGTGGGCACTGGCCACCACCAAGCAAAACCTGAACCACACCTGAGTCTCTTGAAGGCCACACTGGGACCCTGATCTCATCCCACTGAGCCCTGGGAGAACAAGGAACACAGGCAGCCTCTTTAGAGTCTCTTCCTTGGGCCTCTTCCTGACAGTGACTGTGCAGGGAGAGCAAAGCCTTCCTGCAGTGCCTTCAGGAGATGCCCTTTGCTGATGGAACTGCTGTGGCGGAGCCCAGCTGTGTCCCAGCAGTGCCCATGGCCTGTCCCTGCCTGTGACACGCAGCAGGACTCGCACCACCCACACAGAGCTGTTGGCCTTACACCATCACAGCAGCTCCAAAGGAGAGAGTGGAAGTAATAAGAGAGGAGCTCTGAAAAGACCAAGCTCTGCTGCTCCCTGGCTGTGCTGCTCTGCTGGGACTCTTCCCTGCCCCACGCCTGCAAAACTGGCCCTGCCCTCCAGCTTCAGGGATGGACTCAACCAAAGGATCTTGAACAAAGACCTTGCTGATGGGTCCTTTCTTTCATGTGAATACACACAGAGCAGACTCCTCATTGACACAGTCCCTGTCAACAGTCCCATTCAGCCTGTAAACAGGGAATAAGATGCATAACAAAATCTTTTGGGTACAACATTAACATAGGAAAAGAAAAAAAGCCCCCAAAGCACCACCACCAAAACAACCTGAGAAGGCAGGCTGGGCCTCTAATGATTACACTTTAGCCTATGGAGCTGAAAACAGGCAGGTTTTTGCTTCTGGAAAGCATCCAGTCATCATTTTCCTCAGGGCATCCTTGAGCTCCTGGTTCCTCAGGCTGTAGATGAGGGACTTCAGGGCTGGAGGCAGCACCGAGTACAGAACTGGCAGTGCCAGGTCCACGGATGGGGAGGACCTGGAGGGGGGCTTCAAGCAGGCAACAAAGCCAGTGCTGAGGAACAGGGAGACCATGGCCAGGTGAGGGAGGCACGTGCAAAAGGCTTTGTGCCATCCCTGCTCAGAGGGGATCCTCAGCACAGCCCTGAAGATCTGCACATAGGAGAAAAGAAGGAACACAAATGAACCAAAAGTTAAACAGATGGAAAACACAACAAGCCCGAGTTCCCTGAGGTGGCAGTGTGAGCAGGAGAGCTTGAGGATGTGTGGGATTTCACCCAAGAACTGGCCAGGGCACTGCCCTGGCACAGGGGCAAGGAAAAGGTAGTGGCCGTGTGCAGCAGAGCATTGAGAAAGGCACTGGCCCAGGCAGCTGCTGCCATGTGAGCACAAGCTCTGCTGCCCAGGAGGGTCCCGTAGTGCAGGGGTTTGCAGATGGACACGTAGCGGTCGTAGCACTCGACGGCGGCGAGGAGGGAAAACTCCGCTGAAATGAAAAAGAGGAAGAGAGAGAGAAAGAGAAAGAGAGAAAAAGAGAGAAAGAGAGAAAGAGAGAAAGAGAGAAGAGGAAGAGGAAGAGGAAGAGGAAGAGGAAGAGGAAGAGGAAGAGGAAGAGGAAGAGGAAGAGGAAGAGAGAAAGAGAGAAAGAGAGAAAGAGAAAGAGAAGGAGAAAGAGAAAGAGAAGGAGAAAGAGAGAAGGAGAAAGGGAAAGAGAAAGGGGCTGTGCAGCACCTCCTGCGTAGGAGGTGGTTGTGGTGTCCCAAAATGGAATTGTGCATGGCTTTGGGGACAGTGGTGCAGATGGAGCCCAGGTCGGTGAGGGCAAGGGTCAGCAGGAAGAAGAACATGGGCGTGTGCAGGTGCTGGCCGCAGGCTCCGGCGCTGATGATGAGGCCGCTGCCCAGGAGGGCAGCCAGGGAGATGCCCAGGAAGAGGCAGAAGTGCAGGAGCTGCAGCTGCCGCGTGTCTGCCAATGGCAGCAGGAGAAAGGGGCTGATGGAGCTGCTGTTGGACATTGGCTGTGTGTGGACATGGGGACCTGTTCATGGAGAAAAGTCAGTGACAGCTTAAGGGAAACGGCTCTCAGCCAAATCAAAGCCATGTCCCACAAATGCTTCTCCTGTCACACACTGACACCTTATGGGGATTCAGAGTGTCGCCACGGAGAACGGCTTTGGCTGGCCTGGGGGGGCCTTGCGAGAGACGAGAGACGGGGCGGGCCGGGGCCGCGTCTGGCAGGAGGCGAGACAAAGAGCAAGAGGCGAGACAAAGAGTAGGATAGTTAACGGGAGATTGGGCGAGGAGATGGTAATCTGTAGCCCTTGGAGATGTAAAACATATAACCTTAGAAGCTGAAGTTTGTAGCTACTGAACTGTGGGTTTGGAACAGTATATAAAGATGTGACTCGTGCGAGGAAATTTGGCTTTGCATGCGGCCGGCGAAGTCCGTGTTCCATCACCGACAACACCCTTCTGTTTTTCTAGCAGATCTTCCTTCAGCTCCAGCCGCAGCCCTGCTTGGTGCTGGCTGCGTGCGACATGAGTTTCAGGGCAATTGCTCCGGGGGGTTTTATAATTCAGCCTTGCTGTGCAGAAGTGGGAGGGGGACAGCCACCTGTCCTGGTGTTACACTTTGAAACCCCAGCTAACACAAGGGCACTCCCAGGGCCCAAGAACAGGAATGGCAAAAGCTGTTAAAGTGTTCTAGAGGTTTTTACAGCTCCTCTTCATCTCCCCGGCTGACTGGTTTTGGATGTCAGAAACACTCAGCATTGCTGCTGCCCTCGGGGAGAATAGAGCGAGTTCTGTGAGGCAAGGCGGTGAGTGGAGAGTGAGGGGAGGTGCTCTGTCACTCTGTCCTGTTCCAAGATCCTCTGGGCTTTCACCCTTGTCAGACAGAGGATAATCACCCTCCCATATTTCCCTTAGAAACCATCCCAACACTGCTGAGAGCAGATCGATCCACCACAGCCCATCAAATGTCCACCCCCTTCTCGAGGTCTCAGCCCCACATTGGTAGCCAAATACACACATGGCTCATTTCACCAACCCAACAGCACTTTGTCCATCATCAAACTTTTGTGTCTCACTGTGGGGCTTTCAGGTAACACAAAGATGCTACACGACCTGTTTGCGTCCTGGAGGGAAGCTCCGAGCTTAGGGGGAATCCTCAAGAAGAAAGCCAAGTGTCCTAATGATGGCATTGGATGTAGGGAGATGGAGCTCCTTCCCTGGCTGCATTGCCCACAGCCGGGCACTGGGGCCAGCGTCACCCTGAGCCAGCTGAGCCAGCTGTGCCCCCTCCCAGAGCCCCCCAGTGCCAGGCAGATGCTCCCGGCCCTGTGCTCTGCAGAGGGAACTGGGCCCGGGACCGCAGAGCTGCCCCACAGCTCTGCTGCAGCTCTGCCTGCACAGGAGGGGCTTCACGCCTTGGAGCCCCGGCCCTGAGGGCAGAGGCTTGGCTGAGGGAGAGAGGAGGGGAGGGGGCTTGTTCAGAGGGAGGGGCTGCACTCGAGGGCATCCTGTGGAGGTCTCTAAGCTCTCCGTGCCACAACATTTCTGCCTTTTGTTTTCTCTCATTGCCTGATCTTCTCTCTGCTTGCTGAAGATCTTCCTCCTGGAGATGTTTCCCTGTGCCTGATCTCTTCCTGCCAGCACTCACAGACCCCATATCTCTGTGCACTCTCCTTGGCCCTACAGAAACCTGCCTGTTTGCAGGGCACTGGCTGGGGACAGGTTCTGTTTGCAGGTGGGAGAAAGGACAGGTCAGACTAAGCCTGGCGGGTCCAGCAAAGGTGATGCCGGTGCTCTCCGTGGGCAGAGGAGTGCCTTGAAAGCACTTTAGGAAACTCCTGCAGAGCACTCAAGTTTCACTTCCCATGCCTTAGGGACTCTTAAAAATGAAGAATTCCTTTATCACTTCCCCCCCTCCCATTCCGCAAGAGTAGGAAACGGAAAACACTCTCAGGAAATTTCATCTTTATAGAAAGGCTTGTCTTGGAAATATTACTGGACTGAGCCTAAGCCCTGAGCATGTCCTCATGTTCTACACCAGGGATACTCAGAGAATGTACTTCCTGAATCCACAGTCAGTGGTATGTTCCAGCTTGAGGAGATCATTTCAGGAACTGCAGCTGCTTTGTCCTGCAGCCAGAGGCTTCCTGTGTCAAGGGCTGGGAATGATTCTCCCCCGGTCACTTGTCAGCATCTTCCCAGCCCTAACTGATGGAACCCCTCTGTGCCTCTGTGCCGTGCCCGGGCTGGCTGCAGGCAGTGCCCCAGCCGCTGGAAAGGCAGATCCTGTCCCTCCCTCATTGCTCGGGACTCTTCCCGGGGCACTGGGATGTGGGCATGTGCAATGCCAAGGGCAGGACCATGGGGTGGCCCCTGCCATGCTGCTGAGCAGCAAAAAAGAGGCAATGAGGCCCCAGGGCTGCAAGGGTCACTTGTCTCCCAACTGGCCCCAGGGGCAGGGACAGCAGCCCTGGCCAAAGTGCTGCAGAAGTTGCCTCTGTCAGGGCCTTGCAGCTTCTGCACATCCCTCTGCCCTCTCCGGCCCAGGCTGTCCTACAGTGTCCGTGCCCTGTGTCTCTGTCCCTGCAGGCTGTCCTCATCCCCCCGGCTGCCCCACCTCACCGGCCCCTTCCTTTGCTGATGGCTCTGCGGCCTGCCTGGCTCTGCCTTGGCACGCAAAGCCTTGGGCTGCTCCAGACTCCTTCTGGGGGACACGTGGCACCACAGCACTGCCCTGGGAGAGAAATTCCTTTCTCCTTGTGTCCAGTCTGGACCTCCCCACCTGCCCTTTGCATTAATTCTTTCTTTTGCCGGCTGTTCTCTACTATGTCAAAAGGATCCACCATCTCTGAAACCACCCTTCAAGCCCTCCCAGGACTCTCCTCCACTGTCCTCAGGCTCCACTCCACTGAGCACAGAGCCCCTTTGTCCCTATGTAGTGATCATGTGCTTGAGGCCACGGGCACCTGGACAAGAAGGTCGGTTCTTTTCTACAGGAAGGAAACCACAGAACCCCAGTGTTTTGAAGGCAGATGAGAGGCAGCCACCAGAGGCCAAGGCAAGCCAGACCTGTCTGTCCTTGCAGCTTCTGTCTGAAAGCAATCCTTGGACATATGGGGAGTTTTGGAGGTGGAGTTCCATTTCAGCTGTGGGTGCCTGGACCGGAATGACAGCTCTTCTCCCCAGGAAGGAAAGGGCAGAGCCCCAGGGTTTCAAAGGCTGATTAGTGGTGGCTCAAGGAGGCCAAGGCCAGCCAGACCTGTTTGTCTTGGCAGCTTTTGTCTTGGAGCGATCCTTGGATAGAGGGAATTTGGGAGGCCAAATCCCAGTTTTGTCCATGGACGTCTGGCCAAGAAGGACAGTTCTTTTCCATTGGCAGAAAAGTGAGGAGCCCCAGTGTTTCAAAGGCAGATGAGAGCTGGCCCTCAGGAATGCAAGGGGAGCTGGACATTCCTGGCAGCTTTTGTCTGGGAGCTATTCCTTGGATAGATGGAATTTCAGAGGTGGATTCCCAGTTTTGGCCATGGATGGCTGGACTTGAAAGATGTTTTTTTCCATGGGAAGAAAAGCACAGCCCCCCCCGTGTTTTGAAGGCAGATGAGAGGTGGCCCCTAAGAGGCCAAGGCCAGCCTGAGCTGTCTGTCCTGGCAGGTTTCACATGGGAACAATCCTCGGATAGAATCAAATTTGGAGGTAGAATCCTAATTTCAGCCATGGGTCCCTGGAGGAGAAGGACAGTTCTTTCCCACAGAAAGGAAAGCAAGGAACTCCAGCATTTCAGGGGCAGATGAGAAGCAACCCTCAACATGCCAAGGTCAGCCGGACCAGGCAGGTGGCCCCAGGAGGCCAAGCCAACCAGTCCTGTTCCATGTTCTTTGGATCCTTGGGGCCCTGCAGCATCACAGTTTTGTTCCCCTGAGGCCCAGCAATATCACAGTGGTCTCCTTGGCTCTACAGCGGCACAAAGGCCCCTTGCTTCCATGAGGCCTTGCTGTGTCCAAACGGTTTCCTTGCTTCCATGGGGCTGCAAAATAACACTATGGCCCACTGGTTCCATGAGGTCACAGAGTGTCACAGTGGTCTCCATGATTCCATAAGGTCCTGCAGTGTCACAATGGCTCCTTGGTTCTATTGGGCTCCTCAGGATCACAGTGGCCCCTTGGTTCCACAAGGCCTGGCTGTGTCACACTGGCCCTTTGCTTCCATGAGACCTTGCAGTGTCACAATGGTTTCCTTGGTTCTATGAGGCCCTGTGGTGTCACAATGGCCCCTTGATTCCATTGGGCCTCTTACTGTTACGTAGTTCTTAGTTCCGTGATGCCCTGTAGTGTCACAGTGGTCTCCTTGGCCCCATGGTGCCACGCAGTGTCCCAAGGGCCCCTTGGTTCTATGAGGCCTGGCTGTGTCACAATGGCCCCTGGCTCCCATGAGGCCCTGTGATGTCACAATGGTCTCATTGGTTCCACGAGGCCCTGCAGGTCCACAATGGCCCTTCGGTGTCACAAGGCCTTGAAGTGTCATAATAGTCTCAGCGGGTTCCCCCGCTGCTTCACAATGGCCTCCTTGGTTCCGTGATGCCCCGTAGCGTAACAATGGTATCCTTGCTTCCACACAGTCAGAATGGCCCCGTGGCCTCATGGAGCCCCACAGTGTCACTGCGATCCCCTTGATTCCACGAGGCCCTGCCGTGCTACAATGACCCCTTGGTTATACAAGGCCCTGCGGTGTCACAATGGCCCCTTGGTTCTGAAGTGTGCAAGAGCCTAATCATAGGAGAAAGGCTCCAAAAAATGCTTTGTCATTATCACTGCTCAGCACCAGAAAGGCTTCAAAAGTGCTTCGTCATTATGGCTGCTTATCATAATCACTTTTGAACGCCTGGAAACTACGTGCCGTACGGGCCGTGCATAGCCCGCCTGGAGGCCCATAAAAAGGAAGGCAAAACTGGTGCAAAATGTGGAGGCGAAAGCGAAAGGTAGAATCCCTGCCCTTTGCCTTTCCCCACACCACCACCATCGCCAGCCACGAGACACCCTGAGGCCTCCGGGAGCCGACGCCGCCCGCCTGGGGAGAACCCCCCAATCCTTCACCCTGGACTGAAATCCCGAGTGAGCTGTGCAACCCCTACCCCTGCTCCTTCGTCCCAGGCGGACCGAGGTTCAGCTGCAAGCATGGAGCCTGCATCTCGGAGGACGGGCCGCCGCTTTCCAGCCAAACTGCTCCAGAGATGGGAAGAGGCAGATAAGACGCTTCAAACAGCAGGAAAAAAAAAGGCAAAAACTTCTCCACTTCCCCCACCCTGTCTCAGCAGCAACAAAGGTAGCACAGTGTGGTGGTGACTTATCCTATGCTTTTAGAGTAACCTTGGCTTTTTCTAACTCTTCTCTACTTTTCTCCTTCTTTCTCTTTGCCTCTCTTACCATTAGATAAACAGATACCCATTTTTTTGGCACCAACATTTAATCTCGTTTGGTTTTAATCTCGTCTCTGGGAATATTTTGAACCTTCAAAGTTCTTTCCTTTTTATACTCAGAGATTTTGTTTTCTTTGCCCATCTGGGTGTAAATCGGATAGTAACAAAGTGTCATAATGGTCTCCACGCTTCCATGAGGCCCCACGATGTCACAATGGACTTTTGGTTCCATGAACTTTCGTTCTGTCAGCAACAGTCTCCTTGGGTCCGCAGTGTCACAATGGACCCTTGGCTCCCTGAGGTTCAGTAGCGTAACATGGACGCCTTGATTCCATGAGGTTGTGTAGTGTCACAATGATCTCCTTGCTTCTGCGGCCCTGCTGTGTAACAATGGGCCTGTGGTTCCATGAAGTTCTGTACTGTCAACCATGATCTCCTTGCTTGCACAGTGTCATAACTGACCCTTGGTTCCATGAGGCGCCTGGCCTCCAACAGCCTCTAAGAGACCCTTATGGCCCCTCAAGGCCCCTCACAGCCCCTCATGACCCCTCGGTGCCCCTCACAGCTCCCCAGGGCCCCTCATGGCAGCTCACAGTCCCTCACAGTTCATGGCCCCTCATGACCCTTCACAGCCCCTAACAATCTCTCATGGCCCCTCACAGCACCTCATGGCCCCTCACGGCCCCTCACGGCCCCTCACAACTCCTCACGACCCTTCACAGCCCCTAACAAGCCCTCATGGCGCCTCACAGCCCTTCACAGCCCCTCATGGCCTCTCACAGCCCAAGGCATGGGACTCCTTCCGAAGGAGAAGAGATCGGGCTCTGCTTGTTCTCCTTTTATTTTGGTCACTTCACAGTGATGAGTAAAGGAAAGCTGAAATGGAGCCTTTCCCCAGCATTTCCCTCTGGGATAATTGCGGGGCTGAAGCTCTGTGCTGGCGCTGGCCCATGTGTGAACATCGCTGCAGCCCCCCACAGCCTTTGCTGTCCCTCGTGTCCATTCCCTGTCCCTGAGACCCGCCCAGCTCTGGCAGCAGCAGGAGCCACCGCGCAGTGGGCCCTGTACCGGCACAGCCGGGGCTCCTGGCCAAGAGCAGCAGCAGCGCCAGCCCCTTCCCACCTGCTTGTGCCTCGGCTTCCCAAGAGGTTTTTCCCGGTGAATTTCTGGACTAGAGACACAATCAGCCACAAACAGACCTGATTCCTCAGAGCCCGGCTGTGCTGCCCTGATGCAACCTTCAGAGAAAGAAAGGATCGGGTTCCAGCACTGTTCCCAGCACCGTTTCACTCATCCTCAGGTGACAGCAGGAGGCTTTTCTTGCGTTTGCCTTGGGAATTACAGATCATGGCTGCTATTCCCCCTCTTCTGGTTGCCACTTGAATTTTATCTGAAAAACTGCAATTGCCTCTTTTGATCGGTGCTAGCCACAGTGCTTTTCTGATGGGGAATTCAGATGCTTTGTTGCAGGCATCCTGATTAGCAGATCTTGAAATGTTCACAGGTCTATAAGCAAAAAGTCGAGGAGAATGAAAGCCATACAGGCCACATTCACAGCGCTCAAACACAGCCCTGTTGCTGGTGCTCTTGAAATAGAATCAGCTGCCAGAGGCCAGCACAGAAATTGCCTCTGGAGTGTGGAATGAAACGAAAAAATCCACCGGGAGAAAGAGGAAGCAAAACTTCTGCACTCGCTTCATTGCTTCTTCCCAGCAGCAGGAGACGTGGATGTCCAGAGGTACGTCCCGCTGCTGCTGACCACAGTGAGAGCACAGCCTGCTGCCCAGTCCCAGCGGGACCCCGAGCCCAGCCCGGGGAGCTCCCGCAGCGTCGGCAGCTCAGCGGACGCGGTGCCAGGGCCGCAGCCCCGGGAACACGCCCGCCCATTGTGGGGCAGCGGCGCAGGCCCAATGTCCTGCGGCCCAAACTTGCTGCTGCTGCTGCTGCTGCTACGCAAGGCCCATCCTTCTCCCCCTGCTCCTCTCCCAGCACGGCGCAAATTGCACCTCGCGGGATGCTTCCCCGGAGGCTGCTCAGGCGCCCCGCTCCTCTTTCCACCTGAGCGTCACTGCGGAGGAATCTTTGGCGCACTTCCGTAAGCCCGGGCCTCTCACTCGTGCTGAATCGGGGATGCAAATGGCCTTGTTAGGAAAGTCAAAAGCCAAGGGAACGGATTAGGAATTATTTGAAAAAACTACCCTTCTTCCAGGCAAGGTACACCAAGTCATTTCCCGCATTTCTCCTTTGCAGATTCTTTCAGTCGCCTGCCCGGCGAGCTCCAGCTTCTTCTGCTGCTTCCTGTGAACCGATTGCACTCTCGATTTGAGCACCAACGCACCAGATGTGCAAGCATCTACGCTGAACTCAGAAACCAACTGCCTCTGTCAGACCATTTTCACAGTCCAGCTCACTTGCAAGATGTCCACTGAGAGCTTGGAAGGATTAGCCCCCAGCTCTCCACTTCTGGCTGCAGGCTCCGGAGATTCTTTCTCTCCATTCAGCCAGCCTAACAATTGCTGCTACCCCCTCCTCCTGTTTCCTTAGCCTACAACAGTAACGACGAAAACCTTACCCACGGCACAACTCGCTAGTCCACCAGGAGGAGAAAGGACAAGTTGTCAAGCTCTCAAAACCTTGGTCCTGCTTTGCTGCAAGAGTCCTGCTGCACGCACAGTGTGGCAAGCCAAGAGAAGCTGCATGTGATGGCACATCTTGTGACAGGAGCTCCAGCTCGGTCTCCAGGAAAGGGTCTTGAAAAGAGCAAACATCACTGTGGACAAGATTCTTGCAAAAGCAAAACAGCTTCCCAGAAGGGACATGCAAACGGAAAGAAACAACCCAAGATGTTCCCGTATACTATTAATTGCTTCCCTTCTATGCTCCCCTTTTCTGTCTTGCACTAGTTCTACCTCACAGTCCTTCCAAACTGATCTTACCTCAAACACCTAGGACTTAGCAAGTTTGAGACACTCTACAATACCAAGAGCTACACACAGCTTGCCTTCTCCCTGTTTGGCTTTGAAAGCAATGCTGGAGACCCCAGAAGCCTGCCAAGGGAAGATTTTAGAGCCCAGTGCCTTGCTCGGCTCTGGCTTCTAGAGACAGGGCATGTGCTCCCATGGGACTGCACCCTCAGCAGTGACAATAGACAGCAGCAGCAACAAAGGTGATTCCCATGACACTGTCGCAGGGCTCAAGACTCCGTGTCTTGGCTTCACATGGCAAAGCTCACTGTCCGTTTGGACAGACTCAGCATCCAAACTAGTCTGCTTTTCTACCTGTGTCAATGAACAGCAGGAGAGGGAAACCAGCCAACAGTTTCTTTGCAGAGAGGGCCTTTGTTCCAGGCTGAAAGTGCTGGATTGGCAGGGAGGAGGCAAACAGCTGAGAGCTTAGCTGCTCTATTGGACCGGCATCAGAACTCAGCAAAAAGAGTGTTTCCATTCTTTTATTTGAAGCCTCCTATCGGCAGTCTCCGATTTTCACCTGAAACCGGACAAGAAAACAGCAACAGCCCTGCCGACGAGGGCACCGCGCCGGGCACGGCCCCGCCGCTCGCACTGCCCACGCCGAGCGGCCGGGGAGCAGCGCTGCACCGCGCAGGGGCTGCACGTCTCCCTCCTCACGTCCTGCTCTGCCCTCCCACGGGGCTGCCTCTGCCTGGCGCTGGCAGGCTCCTCATTCAGCACTTTGCTCTGCTCCAGGCGAAAAGCGCGGACAGCGCTTTGGTTGCTCGCGAGCAAGAGACCGCGGCGCGGGGCGAGCCAGCAGCAGCAGGGGCAAGTTGCAAGACTGCCGCAAGGAAGAGTTACAATCTGGTGAAGAAGAAGCTAAACAAGACGGTGCGTTTGGCGCGGCTGCGGGAGGAAGAGATGCTCCGGGACTCCGCTTCGGCCCCGGAGCGGCCCGTGCTGGCCCGGGGCGCGCGGGGCTCGGCCGCGGGGCGCGCGGGGCAAAAACGGACACCCGGGCAACAGACACACGGACACGCGGACCAACGCTCCCAGCGCTTCGGCGGCAGCAGCGGCAGCAGCAGCAGCGGCAGCAGCGGCAGCAGCAGAAGAGCAATACAAGAGCAGCGGTTCTCCAGACCCTCTGCGTTCCTTCTCCTGTTCCTCCTCTCCTTCTCCCAGTGTCCCGCATCCCCTGTCCCGCTCTCCCTTCAGTGCTCCACCCCCTCCGCCCCTTCCGCGGCCTCCCTCTCCCCATGCCAGGCCGGGCCATGCGCCCGGCCCGCCCCCGGCCCCGGGCGGGGCTGCGCCCTCCCCGCCCCCGGGCGTCCCGCCGCGGTCTCGCCTCCGCCCGGCTCTTGCCCTACTGGCGGTGGCGCCGCTGGGCGGGCATCAGTGCCTGCCTCTTGGGCAGCACTGTTAGCCTCTGGCTCCGGCTGGCCCGGCCCCGGCCCCGGCCCCGGCCCCGGCTCCTCCCGGGACCCGCCGAGGAGACAGACGGCGCGGCCGCTCCCGCCGCGTCCGCGGCGTCTTCCCCGGTCCGAGCTCTTCCGCTCGGCAGCGCGGCCCCCGCCCCCGAGCCGCCGGTGTCCCCTTCGAAAGAGGCAACATCTGGGGATACCCGGCCCGGGGCGGTTGAGGAGCGCCCGGCGGCCGTTTCTGGCCCCGGGCCGAGCGCTGACAGCCGCGTCTCGCCGGCAGGGAATGCGCTGCAGGGCCTGAGGGAGCGCTACCTGGAGGGTTCGCTGCTGGGGCGCGGCGGCTTCGGCAGCGTCTTCGCGGCCACGCGGCTCTCGGACGGCGCCCCGGTGAGTGGCGGGGCCGGCGGCGGGCGCAGGAGGCGGGGGGCGGAGGAGGGCGCAGGAGAAGGAGGATGGGGCTCGGCAGGGCGGGCGGCGAGCTCAGCCCGCTGCTCCCCTTGGCTTGCAGGTGGCCATCAAATGGGTGCCACGGACCCGCATCCGTCATTGGGGCGAGCTGGTGAGTGAGCGGGGGGGATGGGGTGGGGGTGGTGGGCAGCGGGAGAAGGCGGGGCGTGACGGGCGGGGATGAGCCGAGGCCCGGGAGGGTGGAAGGCGCCAGGACGCCTCGGGGGAGAGCGGGCGTGGGGGCAGCGGAGGGCGCAGAGCATCCCGGGCTGGGCGAGGGCTTCCCGAGCCCTGGCACGGCATCAGCCCCACTGACGGCATCGTGCTCCTCCCGCAGCCCAACGGCACCAGCGCACCACTCGAGGTCGTGCTGCTGGACAAGGTGTCCACCGGCTTCCCTGGTGTGGTGCAGCTCCTCGAGTGGCTCGAGCTCCCCAGCAACGTGGTGCTGGTGATGGAGCGGCCGGAGCAGTCTCAGGACCTGCTCCATTTCATTCGAGCGCGGGGCTTCCTGTCCGAGGAGGTGGCACGGGAGCTGTTCCGCCAGGTCCTGGAGGCCGTGCGGCACTGCACCAGCTGCGGGGTCCTTCACAGGGACCTGAAACCAGAGAACATCCTGGTTGACCTGGCCACGGGCCAGGCCAAATTGATTGACTTTGGCTGCGGCACCTACCTGCAAGACACAGCCTACACCAGCTTTGCAGGTGAGTCCTCGCCGGGGTAGGCTCCCGGTGCCGGCATCTCGCGGCCCAACCTGGCTGTGGCAGCGGGGATTCTCCCTTTTGATGCCAGTCATGGGACCGAGTTTTCAGCCCAGTTGCTTTTGAGTGCGGGTGGCCGGGGGGCCATCTTCCAGCCCTGCTGGCAGCCTTCGCCAGCCACTCTGCCCAGGACTGGCGCTGGGGCTGGGGCAGCCAGTGTGACAAAAACACACCCGTGGGTGGGGGTAGCA
Organism: Aphelocoma coerulescens; assembly: GCF_041296385.1. Lineage (NCBI taxonomy): Eukaryota > Metazoa > Chordata > Aves > Passeriformes > Corvidae > Aphelocoma > Aphelocoma coerulescens. The sequence continues at coordinate 1,212,020 of NW_027183949.1, read as the reverse complement.
GAGGGGGGGGGGCCAGAAGCTGTGCACCCGCCGGTTTGGTGTGCAGGCAAGAACCGGCTTGGACTGCTCAGCTCGCCTTGTTTGCCTTGGCTTCAGAATGTTTTTTTGGGGCAATGCAGGCAGGGAGGGTGAAGGCATGGTTTTCCCACCCCCGGCACTGAGCGGGTTTTCCCTTTGCATGGAATGCTTGAGCCTTGCCAGGGCTTCCGCTGCCCTCTTGTGACACCGGTGGCTTCTTTTACAACCCCCAGTTTGTCCACAAGTCACAGGCGCTGGCGAGAGGGCAGCGGGTCATGCCGCGTGCCACCGGTGCGGCCCCTGCGTGCCCAGGGATGCTGGGGCGAGGCTCCGGGAGCAGGCAGCATCCCGCTAATGAAGTGCCTCTCTATTCCGTAGGAACACCAGCGTACAGCCCCCCGGAATGGACCCATTTTGGCTGGTACTACGGCGAGGCAGCTACCGTCTGGTCCCTGGGCATCGTGCTGCACCAGATGGTCTGCGGGCGGCACCCGTTCCCGAAGGGCCGGAACATCAGCTGGGGCCAGCTGTCGCTCCCAGAACGGCTCTCTCAAGGTGGATGCTCATCCCTGCGGCACGGGGGGAATAGCAGTACTGGGAGACAGCAGCGGGCTCATGAGCATCCCGCTCTGGCAGCTGCCGAGGAGGTGGCACATGCCTCGCTCTCCTGCTCTCCTCCAAAACAAAGAATGGATGGGAAAGTTCAGGCACAGCTCGGAGCCCCCATGGCATGGCCTGGGCATGGCAATAGTGGGGCAAAGCGGACAGGAGCCTTCTGCAACTGACCGGCGCTTTCTGGTTTCTCCCCACAGACTGCAAGGAACTGATCAGATGGTGTCTGTCCCTGCACTCCTTGGACAGGCCCTCATTAGAAGACCTGTCGTGTGATCCTTGGCTGCAGGATATTCATCATCCATAGAAGAAGGGAGAGAGCCACAGGCACACTTTGATCCAGGGAGCCGGTAAGTTACAGCTCCACACGTGCCTTGGCCAGAAGAAGCCAAGAAACGCAGGCTTTTTTGCCCTGCCTGTATTGCTGCGCAGGGGTCGTCAGATGGGGACCCGCAGCCCTTGTGCTGGCGCTGAGCTGCTCTTCCCAGCACTGGTGGCCGCCGTGCAAGCTGCTTTTGCTTGTCCTGCTTCACTGACAGCCGGGGCCCTGGGCGGGGCACTGACAGCCTGCTCTCAGCCGCAGGGAAGAAGGAGCCCCTGGAGAAGCTGTACTCCTGCTGCTGCTGGAGACATGGAGGACGACGTCAAGGATGGCAAGCTCTTCCTCGACCTGGCCACCGGCAAGCTGAAGATGATGGGCTTCGATTCTGGCACCTTCTTCAAAGCCAGGCTCCACAGCGAATTTACAGATGAGTCCACAGCCAGGGGGATGCTCCCAGATTTGGGCATTGCACGGCCTGGCCGGGAAGCAAAGGTTCCCCCCTTTGCTGGGGCGGATGCAACTAATTCTTCAGCCGGCTGCCAAGCTGCTTTTCGGCAGGGCGGGCGGGATGGGCTGGGGTGCTTAGGAAATGGGAGTCGGCCCCTGGCCCTGCCAACAGCCCCCACCGCCCACTGTTCCCCGGGCTGGGGCTGGGGCAGCCAGCCCGACACAAACAAGCCCCCATGGCAGGAGCAGAGGTGGCACTCCAGGAGCTGTGCACGGGCTGCTTTGTTTTGCAGGAAAGGAAGGGCTTGGGCTGCTCCACTCGGCTTGTTTGCTTTGGGCTCGCTGTGCCTGTTGGGGGTCAGTGCGGGGGGGAGGGGAGAAAGCGTGGGCTTCCCTCGCCCGAGGGTGGGTTTTTCCCCAGCATGTAGGGAAGGTTGGGCCTTCCTCAGGCCCCCAACAGAGAGAAGACTTTTTACCTTTTTTCTTGTTTCTCCTTTTTGTCTGTAATCCCTTTTCATTAATTTGTTGTTTGTTTCCCTTAAAGGAGGTGTTGTAGGTGGTGTCCAGTCTGGATCGGGAAGTGCTTGGGACCAGCTGCAGCGTGGATGGGACGGGGCCTTGGAGAAGGCTGAGGACATCGCTTGGGAGCAGCTTTTCTTCCGGCGGCGGGTGGCGTGCGGTGGGTCCCCGTCTTCTTGGCACGGCTGGGATAAGGGCTTTTGGGAGATGGCAGCGAGCACAGGAGCATCCCAATGGGCAGCTGCTGAGGAGGTGGATCTGCCACGGCTGGCTGCGGGCGGTGGCACGTGTCCTGCCATCCTGCTCTCCTGCCAAAGGCAGCAGTGACGGGCGGCTTCGGGCACCTCTCTGAGCACAGCCAGCACGGCCTGGGCACCACGGGTGGCTGGGACAAGGGGGACAGCAGCCTTCAAGTGACGGGCGGTTTCTGCTTTCTCTCCTTGCAGCCGGGCTCTGTGGATGCTGAGGCTGCTCTGGGCTCCGCCAGGGCTCTGCTGCGGCTCAGCACCGGGCCGGAAGAAGCCAAAGAAGAACCGGTGTGAGCCGCAGCAGAGACGTGCTCGAGCATTTCGGCAACGCAGCTCAAGCCTGCAGAGTGCACGCCTCCAGGGGAAAACATGACACCCCCCCCGCCCCCAAAATAAACTTGTTCAATAACTTGTGAAATGAAATCAATCTGGGATGACCCCAAATGGCATTTCTCAGCTTGCTCAAGCTTTAGCTCAGCCCTTCTCTGAACAGTTCTCTGCCCCGCCTGCCTTTTACTTCACAAGTGCTCCCTCTTTTCCCCCAGTGAGTTGCCAGCTCAGGGCAGTCTCTGTCGCACTGTAGCCTTCCTTGATGCCTTTGACCACGAGGAGGAGCGAGCCCCAGGTTTAGGGACTCATCCTGTCACTGGCAGAAGAACAGCAATGTCTCAGAGGTCCGGTGAGACCTGAGTGTCATTCAAGAGCTGCCCTCCAGGCCTCAGCTCTCCTCACTGTTAGCTTCCCACTGCCCCTTTTCCTCGTCCTTCCAGCAGGATGAGCTCTGTGAATGCCCTTGACCCTCCCCACTCCTGCCAGCCCAGCCACCCAGCTCAGTTTGGCTTAAGCTGAAGCTTCTTTGTCTCCTCTGGCACGCCAGTGCAGTTCCCTCTGCAGGGAGCAGCAGCCCCAGAGCACAGCAGGCAACAGCGCAGGCCGCACCTGCACCGGCTCCCCTCCACGCGTGGCTGGGCTCTTGGTGGCAACTAAATGCTCCCTGTTTGCAGCTGTCCCTGGAGGATGGCCCCAGGGCAGAGCCCAGCCCGGCTCCCACTGCATCCCCCGGAGCTTGGGGCAGACAGTGGTCCCAGAGCTGAGGTTCATGGTGCGCAGCCGGCGCTGTGGCTCGCAGTCGGTGTTTGCAAGTGTTGCGTTCTCACCTCCTGCAACTTGTGGGGAAAAGGAGCTGTGCGGCCGGGCCAGCACTGCCCCTCTGGGCAGTGACACGGCTGAAGGTCTTTGCTGTTGCAGAGGAGCCGGCATGGAGCCTTAGCAGGGCCTGGCAGGTGTGGAGCCGGATCTCGCCCGCTGTCCGGGGCTCGCTGCCCGCCAACCGCCCCCACCCGCCGCGCTCCCTTCTGCAGGGACGGAAGGCTCTGGCTGCACAAGGGTTCCCATAATGTCTTTGTACCCGTGGCTGCGGAACGAACACGGAGAGCGAAAGTGTCAGTCACGTTGCTTGCACATTCCTTCCTTTAGATACAAGGCACAGATCTCTTAAAAGGATAGGCAGGGATAGAGATTTCCCACATAGCCCTCTTTGGCGTAACTCACCTTGTAAGCTGGCGTCAGGGGCATTTTTTTCCCGGCCCTGTGGGAGTAGGTGTCCAAGAGCTGAAGTGAGCAGCATTTAGAAGCAGTTTCAAGATTTCTAGGCAGGAAGTGGAGCTGACAAGCATCTGTGTAACTCACCGTATTCATCGTGGAGACACGAGACCTGGAAAAATCCCAGCTCTCTGTGCATTTGTGCAAAAGGGGGAAGCAGCAGAAAGACTTTGTGTCTGCTTGTCCAAGCTCCAAGGAGCTGGGGTGGCAAAGGGTGGCCTGGGCTGGTGGCAGGTGAAGTCCTGTTTCATGTCATCATAGAGTGGCACAGGACAAAGCTAAAAGCACCCACAGCCACACTGATGAAGTCTTTCTGATGCTGCACATCCTAGAGGAAAAGCTGCTGTCACACAATCCATTGGTATTTATAACTTTTATTTGCAATACTTTAGGTCCAAGTTTCAAACCGCAATATTTTTACACTCAAGACACGGTCATGCACAATCCATATTTCAATTTCCTATTGCTTCAACCACAATTTAAAATAACTTAATATTGACAGCAAAACGCAAAATACTTAAAAAAGGATGCTGAGGTCAGTGAGATGGATCCATGCCATCAGCACATTTGCAAAGTAAATAACTTTGTTCTCTTTTTAAAAAGATCAGTTACCTCTTAATCCAAAGTTACAGAAGATTTTTCACTACACATTTGGTTTTTTCTCTTTCATATTTTTTCTGGTTTTTCTTTTTTCTAATTTTTTTTTTTTTAAGAGATAACACGTCTTAAAAAAGGATTGTACAGCAAAATGAGATACATTTCTGCTCAACAATGAAAATGTAGGCTCCTCCTCTGTTTACTTTTGTCTGGATACCCTGAAGAAAAAATCTAGCAGACACCAGCAGAGGTGTAAACGGGTTGCTTTGGACTAAAGTGGAGTTTAGCACTGGTGACATCCTGACCCAGTCAAGAGTTGCAGAATTCTTTTGCAGATCTCGAACCATGTCCTTGCGGGCACAGCACCTGCAGTGCTGATGCACCAGGGCACAAGAAGAACTCTCTTATTCCCGCACCGAATTTGGGCTCTGCCCAAGCAGGAGGTGCTGCAGTGCTTTGCTCCTCGTTGCCGTGTGGAGCAGCTCCCTTCCTGCTGGCTGAGCTGCTCAGGCAGAGCCCAGCAGCTCCTGACCCTGAAGGGCTGAGGCCTTTCCCCTGCTGCTGTGCTACAGACGGATTCAGCAGCATTGCTGTACGTGGGGATACACAGCGGGACCAAAAGCAGTTGCCTTTGTAGACCCTAAGCTGAAAGGTGAAAAATCTCAAGAGACGAGGATGGAAGAGACTGGCAGGCTGCCTGTTTGCTGTGCTGCCCCACTTGTGAGCGGCCCAGCTTTGCGTGAGGCAGAGTGAGAACAAGGGGCAGCTCCCTCCCTCCCAGCCCCGCAGCCAAGGGGTCCCTCCAGTCCTGGGGCTTGGGGCACCATCAGAAGCTTCCAAGCAAAGGTTATCTTTGAACTTGCTCATTCATGAAATGCGCACGGTCATGAGCGCTCTGATAGATGTATCCACCCATTAGTGAAACATGGATTGACCTTTCTGTATTTGGAAGCTGGACAAGGCCATGAAATCTGACATCTGGCCTTGTTTGGGGCTGTATGGTCCAAGTCAACTCCCTTGCTTCCTCCTTGAGCCCTGGCCAGGCTTTGGGAGAAACAAACGGGAGAATGAAACCAGATGTTCCCACGCTAGAAGTGCTGTCGGTTTGTTAGTTCAACACTATCAAAGGTGGGCCCTCTCACAGGGAGGTTGGAAGCCTCACCTGTGAGTGGAGGCACCTGCAGGAACTCCCAGTGTCCGGGAATGGCTCTCCAGTCCTTGGCTGTGACAGCTTCCCCCAGCTGATGGGTGGCTCTGGGTGATGGTAAAGTCTGAGGGTAACTGCTGCTGTCTCTTTCTTAATCACTACGGGCAATCTTTGGTAGGGATGATTGGGTGCATTGCTGAGCTTCTCCTTTTGTGATTCTTTGCTGCTTTGAACTACAGTAAATGACGCTGATTCCTTGAGTTGGTGTCTATGTCTTTGGTCCTGACCCTGCCCACTGGTAAAACAAATTTGATATAGTCTGGCCGGATCTCAACAAAATGCTGCTTTTTAAATGTAAGTGTAAGGAATCGGTCCCATCCAAAATTCCCGCATGGGAAGACCTTCCCTAGGGTTTGCTGGCTGTGGCGTGGGCTGAGGTCGGAGCTCTGTGCGAGCAATGAGGACGTCAATTGAAAGAAGCTGAAGCACTGGATGTATTAAAATGCATCCCAAAATTGCATATGGAAAAAGGAAAAGAACTTGTGGGTTTGGGAAGATGAGGGTGAATTTTGTTAACAGCATCTCGGAAACAGCACCAACAGAAGGAACGATTGTTGTTGAAACGCTCCCACATGGAGCGACAGAAGAAGTTTTTAATCTTGAGCTTGGATTTGTTTGAGCAAAGGAAATAATAATAATAACAACGAGAATAATAACAAAAAATAATGATCTACATGTTCATAATAAAATATAATAAAAATCGATGTTTATGTTTTCACATGTATATAATGACATTGTGAAATAATGCTCCAAATACCCATTTGTTAGCTTTGGCTGCTCAGGGATATAAGACTAAATACGCTACAGAAAAGGACTGGCCAGGACCCCAGCATCGCTGGGAAACTGTGGGAGATTGTATACAACAGATGAAGGAGGAAGGGATGAAAGTGGCTGTTTTTATAGGGTTTGCTGACGCTAGGACGTGGAATGCTTTGTCTGTTACTGCGAAAAATAAAGTTAGTAAGACTGCTGGGTTTTTCATATCCCAGACTATCCACAAGCTGCAGAACTGATTGAACAGATGAAGGGGTTGTTAAAAGAGCAGTTGAAAAATATAGGAGATGGGAATGTGTCGCAATGAAAAACCCACCTCCCAGATGTGCTCCATATCCTTAACAATGGGCCCACTGGGGAAATGGAAACCCCCTGGATGCGCATGGCTGCACCCAATTTGCAAATAGAACCACGGACAGTGACACTTTGACTTCCTGGGAAATTGTTCCGGGGGTGATGGCCCCTGACAGGGCCATCGCAGAGGCTGCAGGGGATGACCTTTACGCATTAGAATTAATTAGGAAAAATCAGAAGCAAATGAGAATTATCAGTACCGGCACAGGAATTCAGGTTCCTCCGGGACACTTTGGTTTGATAACTGCCCACTCAAGCTTGGCCTTGACAAGTGTTCATATGGTGGGAGGAGTGGTTGGTGCAGATTATCAAGGAGAAATTAAAGTAGTTCTGTTAAACAATAGTGAACAACACTGGATTATTCAACCCCACGGCAGGGTAGCACAGTTATTGATATTGCCAGTTTTTAAAACAACCGTGAAAAAAGGACATCCACTTCACATCACTACTGTTCATGGAGATAAAGGGTTTGGATCCACCAGTCCTAATCATGGAGCCAGAGTGTGGGTCCAGAGGCCAAATGGCCCGCCCGAGCCAGCTGAAGTAAGAGCTGTAGGCAAAGACAACACTGTTTGAATCCTGAAACCTGGGTGAGAAAGATGGGCACATGTCCCTGCAGCCAAGTGTTCTGTGAGAGAACAAAGAGATGTTACAGGATATTGTTTTGCAGAGCCTGCCAGACCAAATCTCCCTGTTTGCCCCAATGGTCCCTTTGGAAAGTGCTCTGATCCACGGCGCTCGATGTGAAGACTGATGTGCCACTGAGTGAGTGACTTCTGCAGACAGAAAGGGACCACTTAACAGTGAAACTATTGTTGATCTTGTTGATTTAATGTTGTCCTTGTAATCGGAGCACTGGTTGGGAAAATAGATTTCTAACAGCAGGAGCAGAGATAGGGAACTCATTTAACCTCAGTAATTGCTGGGTGCGTGCAAGTCCAGAAGGATTCGATGACTGGCCTTGGCTGGCCCATCTGGCCCAACCCAAATGGTGGGTTAGAAACTTGAGCACAGTTCACGATAAAAACAGAGCTCTAGACCGAGGGTGGCGATCCCCGACCGCTGCCTTTTCATAGAAAAGGCATTTCTTGCCTAAATCGGATAAAGAGGAATATGTGTAGGAAAAAGTGTCTGTGGATGGATGTTGTCTCCTGGAATAGGTTGTATGCACCCACACTGTAAACTGTTCAATTGCAGCCAGTATAAAGGGAAATGGAATCAAACTCACGGACAGCTCTTTAATCATGGCTGGGTTAAGCATTCCTATGAAGATTGTGAAAAGATACCCTTAAAGCACTTCCCATATGATATTTTGGCTTGTCAACAAAGAATTTCTAATACTTAAATCTAAAATTGTAGGATGAAAAGAATTGTTATGAAGGTTGCAGTTCGTCTCTAGGTCAAAGGACTGATTGAAGGAGTGAGGCCTGAACAACAGGCCCTGACTGAGGCCTGAACAACAGGCTCTGAGCCAAAGTTGACATCTAGATGAACCTTCCAACCAAATGTTCTATTTGTATCTGCTCATTAACAAAGCATTAGTAGCAATATGCTCTATGTTCATTGGTGAAACACGGATTGACCTTTCTGTATTTAGAAACTGGACGAGGCCCCATCTGGCCTTGTTTGGGGCTTTAGGATCAAACTCCCTCGGTTCCTCCTTGAGCCCTGGCCAGGCTTTGGGAGAAATCAAACAGGAGAATGAAACCAGATGTTCCCACACTAGCAGTGATGTCGGCTTGTTTGTTCAACGCTGTCAAAGCTGGGCCCTCTCACAGCGAGGTTGAAGCCTCGTTGCCCGCAAAGGTGGATGCACCTGCAGGAACTCCCAGGGTGCGGGAATGGCTCTCCAGTCCTTGGCTGTGACAGCTTCCCCCAGCTGATGTGAGGATGTGGATGATGGCAAGGCCTGAGGGTAACTGGTGCTGTCTCTTTCTTGATTACTGTACGCAATCTTTGGTAGTGATGATTGGGTGCTTTGCTGGGCTTCTCCTTTTGTGATTCTTTGCAGTTTTGCATTCTAATAACTTACACTATTCCTGAACTTGGTGTCTGTGTCTTTGGGGCTGACCCTGCCCACTGGCAAAACAGACGCTGAGGGCCCTCGGAGAACCAAAGGTGCCTTGTGACACCGTGGGGCCTCGTGTAACCAAGGGCACCACAGTGACAGCGTGGGGCCCAAAGGAACCAAGGGGCCAGCGTGGCACTGCAAGGCCTCGTGGAACCATGGAGAGCATTGTGACACGGAGGGGAGTCTTATAATCAAGGGTCCATTGTTTTCCTCTCCCTGCCCCGGCCCCAGCCCTGCAAAGAAGCCCAGTCCTGTCTGGCCCTGCAGCAGGAACTGGAGGCACTGGAGGTGCGGGACAGTGACTCTGTGTCTGGAATGCTCAGGAGATCCTCAGCTCGGGCAGGTCCTGCAGCCCCAGGGCCCCGCTGCCCAGCACAGCAGCAGAGAGTTGGCTCTGGGGCTCCTCAGGCTGCTCCTGCTGCTATCCCAGGGACAGGGCAGCCTCTTGCCAGGGCTCCTCTGCACACACACGAGCTCCTGCTCTTCTCCTGGCCCATCCCAGCTCCCCACAGAGCCTTTCCCAGGGGAACACGTCTGTGCTGGCCTGAGCAGCCCTTGCTGTAGCCTCTGCCCTGCTGCCCACAGCCCCCGAGCTGGGGGTGCTGCTCTGCAGAGCATGGCGGCTGTGCTGCCCGGGGCCATGGGCTGCCTCTGCTGGGCTGTGCTGCTCAAGCTGGGAGACAGAGCTCTGCAGCTGATGGTGCTCCCTGCACGGACCCCCTCCCACACAGGCTCTGCTGTGGCCATGGAGGGTGCTCCGAGGTGCCTGCCTTGTTCCAGGGCTGGCGCATGGGCTGGGGCTGCCCTGGATCCTCCTCTGCAAGTTCCCAGAGGGTCAGACGAGTCACTGCCCAGACTCCTTTCCCTGTACCTGCTGTGTCCCCTGGGGCTGCAGAGCTCTCATGGCTCACAGGAAACATTCAGTCCTTTATCTCTGGGTGAGCCCACCCTGGACAGGCCTGTGCCCAGGGAGCTCCACTCACGGCTGATCCCTGGCACACACTGTCCCTGCAGGTCCCCTGCGTTCTCCTGGCAGCTCCCAAGTCCCTCCAGAAGAACATTCCCCTGCCATCAGGCCTGGCACAAGCTGCAGAGCCCCAGGAAGGTTCATCACAGACCATTCACCATCTGGTGGGCACTGGCCACCACCAAGCAAAACCTGAACCACACCTGAGTCTCTTGAAGGCCACACTGGGACCCTGATCTCATCCCACTGAGCCCTGGGAGAACAAGGAACACAGGCAGCCTCTTTAGAGTCTCTTCCTTGGGCCTGTTCCTGACAGTGACTGTGCAGGGAGAGCAAAGCCTTCCTGCAGTGCCTTCAGGAGATGCCCTTTGCTGATGGAACTGCTGTGGCGGAGCCCAGCTGTGTCCCAGCAGTGCCCATGGCCTGTCCCTGCCTGTGACACGCAGCAGGACTCGCACCACCCGCACAGAGCTGTTGGCCTTACACCATCACAGCAGCTCCAAAGGAGAGAGTGGAAGTAATAAGAGAGGAGCTCTGAAAAGACCAAGCTCTGCTGCTCCCTGGCTGTGCTGCTCTGCTGGGACTCTTCCCTGCCCCACGCCTGCAAAACTGGTCCTGCCCTCCAGCTTCAGGGATGGACTCAACCAAAGGATCTTGAACAAAGACCTTGCTGATGGGTCCTTTCTTTCATGTGAATACACACAGAGCAGACTCCTCATTGACACAGTCCCTGTCAACAGTCCCATTCAGCCTGTAAACAGGGAATAAGATGCATAACAAAATCTTTTGGGTACAACATTAACATAGGAAAAGAAAAAAAGCCCCCAAAGCACCACCACCAAAACAACCTGAGAAGGCAGGCTGGGCCTCTAATGATTACACTTTAGCCTATGGAGCTGAAAACAGGCAGGTTTTTGCTTCTGGAAAGCATCCAGTCATCATTTTCCTCAGGGCATCCTTGAGCTCCTGGTTCCTCAGGCTGTAGATGAGGGACTTCAGGGCTGGAGGCAGCACCGAGTACAGAACTGGCAGTGCCAGGTCCACGGATGGGGAGGACCTGGAGGGGGGCTTCAAGCAGGCAACAAAGCCAGTGCTGAGGAACAGGGAGACCATGGCCAGGTGAGGGAGGCACGTGCAAAAGGTTTTGTGCCATCCCTGCTCAGAGGGGATCCTCAGCACAGCCCTGAAGATCTGCACATAGGAGAAAAGAAGGAACACAAATGAACCAAAAGTTAAACAGATGGAAAACACAACAAGCCCGAGTTCCCTGAGGTGGCAGTGTGAGCAGGAGAGCTTGAGGAACTGTGGGATTTCACCCAAGAACTGGCCCAGGGCACTGCCCTGGCACAGGGGCAGGGAAAATGTAGTGGCCGTGTGCAGCAGAGCATTGAGAAAGCCACTGGCCCAGGCAGCTGCTGCCATGTGAGCACAAGCTCTGCTGCCCAGGAGGGTCCCGTAGTGCAGGGGTTTGCAGAGGGACACGTAGCGGTCGTAGCACTCGACGGCGGCGAGGAGGGAAAACTCCGCTGAAATGAAAAAGAGGAAGAGAGAGAGAAAGAGAAAGAGAGAAAAAGAGAGAAAGAGAGAAAGAGAGAAAGAGAGAAAGAGAGGAAGAGGAAGAGGAAGAGGAAGAGGAAGAGGAAGAGGAAGAGGAAGAGGAAGAGGAAGAGGAAGAGGAAGAGGAAGAGGAAGAGGAAGAGAGAAAGAGAGAAAGAGAGAAAGAGAAAGAGAAAGAGAAAGAGAAGGAGAAAGAGAAAGAGAAGGAGAAAGAGAGAAGGAGAAAGAGAAAGAGAAAGGGGCTGTGCAGCACCTCCTGCGTAGGAGGTGGTTGTGGTGTCCCAAAATGGAATTGTGCATGGCTTTGGGGACAGTGGTGCAGATGGAGCCCAGGTCGGTGAGGGCAAGGGTCAGCAGGAAGAAGAACATGGGGCTGTGCAGGTGCTGGCCGCAGGCTCCGGCGCTGATGATGAGGCCGCTGCCCAGGAGGGCAGCCAGGGAGATGCCCAGGAAGAGGCAGAAGTGCAGGAGCTGCAGCTGCCGCGTGTCTGCCAATGGCAGCAGGAGAAAGGGGCTGATGGAGCTGCTGTTGGACATTGGCTGTGTGTGGACATGGGGACCTGTTCATGGAGAAAAGTCAGTGACAGCTTAAGGGAAACGGCTCTCAGCCAAATCAAAGCCATGTCCCACAAATGCTTCTCCTGTCACACACTGACACCTTATGGGGATTCAGAGTGTCGCCACGGAGAACGGCTTTGGCTGGCCTGGGGCCTTGCGAGAGACGAGAGACGGGGCGGGCCGGGGCCGCGTCTGGCAGGAGGCGAGACAAAGAGCAAGAGGCGAGACAAAGAGTAGGATAGTTAACGGGAGATTGGGCGAGGAGATGGTAATCTGTAGCCCTTGGAGATGTAAAACATATAACCTTAGAAGCTGAAGTTTGTAGCTGCTGAACTGTGGGTTTGGAACAGTATATAAAGATGTGACTCGTGCGAGGAAATTTGGCTTTGCATGCGGCCGGCGAAGTCCGTGTTCCATCACCGACAACACCCTTCTGTTTTTCTAGCAGATCTTCCTTCAGCTCCAGCCGCAGCCCTGCTTGGTGCTGGCTGCGTGCGACATGAGTTTCAGGGCAATTGCTCCGGGGGGTTTTATAATTCAGCCTTGCTGTGCAGAAGTGGGAGGGGGACAGCCACCTGTCCTGGTGTTACACTTTGAAACCCCAGCTAACACAAGGGCACTCCCAGGGCCCAAGAACAGGAATGGCAAAAGCTGTTAAAGTGTTCTAGAGGTTTTTACAGCTCCTCTTCATCTCCCCGGCTGACTGGTTTTGGATGTCAGAAACACTCAGCATTGCTGCTGCCCTCGGGGAGAATAGAGCGAGTTCTGTGAGGCAAGGCGGTGAGTGGAGAGTGAGGGGAGGTGCTCTGTCACTCTGTCCTGTTCCAAGATCCTCTGGGCTTTCACCCTTGTCAGACAGAGGATAATCACCCTCCCATATTTCCCTTAGAAACCATCCCAACACTGCTGAGAGCAGATCGATCCACCACAGCCCATCAAATGTCCATCCCCTTCTCGAGGTCTCAGCCCCACATTGGTAGCCAAATACACACATGGCTCATTGCACCAACCCAACAGCACTTTGTCCATCATCAAACTTCTGTGTCTCACTGTGGGGCTTTCAGGTAACACAAAGATGCTACACGACCTGTTTGCGTCCTGGAGGGAAGCTCCGAGCTTAGGGGGAATCCTCAAGAAGAAAGCCAAGTGTCCTAATGATGGCATTGGATGTAGGGAGATGGAGCTCCTTCCCTGGCTGCATTGCCCACAGCCGGGCACTGGGGCCAGCGTCACCCTGAGCCAGCTGAGCCAGCTGTGCCCCCTCCCAGAGCCCCCCAGTGCCAGGCAGATGCTCCCGGCCCTGTGCTCTGCAGAGGGAACTGGGCCCGGGACCGCAGAGCTGCCCCACAGCTCTGCTGCAGCTCTGCCTGCACAGGAGGGGCTTCACGCCTTGGAGCCCCGGCCCTGAGGGCAGAGGCTTGGCTGAGGGAGAGAGGAGGGGAGGGGGCTTGTTCAGAGGGAGGGGCTGCACTCGAGGGCATCCTGTGGAGGTCTCTAAGCTCTCCGTGCCACAACATTTCTGCCTTTTGTTTTCTCTCATTGCCTGATCTTCTCTCTGCTTGCTGAAGATCTTCCTCCTGGAGATGTTTCCCTGTGCCTGATCTCTTCCTGCCAGCACTCACAGACCCCATATCTCTGTGCACTCTCCTTGGCCCTACAGAAACCTGCCTGTTTGCAGGGCACTGGCTGGGGACAGGTTCTGTTTGCAGGTGGGAGAAAGGACAGGTCAGACTAAGCCTGGCGGGTCCAGCAAAGGTGATGCCGGTGCTCTCCATGGGCAGAGGAGTGCCTTGAAAGCACTTTAGGAAACTCCTGCAGAGCACTCAAGTTACACTTCCCATGCCTTAGGGACTCTTAAAAATGAAGAATTCCTTTATCACTTCCCCCCCTCCCATTCCGCAAGAGTAGGAAACGGAAAACACTCTCAGGAAATTTCATCTTTATAGAAAGGCTTGTCTTGGAAATATTACTGGACTGAGCCTAAGCCCTGAGCATGTCCTCATGTTCTACACCAGGGATACTCAGAGAATGTACTTCCTGAATCCACAGTCAGTGGTATGTTCCAGCTTGAGGAGATCATTTCAGGAACTGCAGCTGCTTTGTCCTGCAGCCAGAGGCTTCCTGTGTCAAGGGCTGGGAATGATTCTCCCCCGGTCACTTGTCAGCATCTTCCCAGCCCTAACTGATGGAACCCCTCTGTGCCTCTGTGCCGTGCCCGGGCTGGCTGCAGGCAGTGCCCCAGCCGCCGGAAAGGCAGATCCTGTCCCTCCCTCATTGCTCGGGACTCTTCCCGGGGCACTGGGATGTGGGCATGTGCAATGCCAAGGGCAGGACCATGGGGTGGCCCCTGCCATGCTGCTGAGCAGGAAAAAAGAGGCAATGAGGCCCCAGGGCTGCAAGGGTCACTTGTCTCCCAACTGGCCCCAGGGGCAGGGACAGCAGCCCTGGCCAAAGTGCTGCAGAAGTTGCCTCTGTCAGGGCCTTCCAGCTTCTGCACATCCCTCTGCCCTCTCCGGCCCAGGCTGTCCTACAGTGTCCGTGCCCTGTGTCTCTGTCCCTGCAGGCTGTCCTCATCCCCCCGGCTGCCCCACCTCACCGGCCCCTTCCTTTGCTGATGGCTCTGCGGCCTGCCTGGCTCTGCCTTGGCACGCAAAGCCTTGGGCTGCTCCAGACTCCTTCTGGGGGACACGTGGCACCACAGCACTGCCCTGGGAGAGAAATTCCTTTCTCCTTGTGTCCAGTCTGGACCTCCCCACCTGCCCTTTGCATTAATTCTTTCTTTTGCCGGCTGTTCTCTACTATGTCAAAAGGATCCACCATCTCTGAAACCACCCTTCAAGCCCTCCCAGGACTCTCCTCCACTGTCCTCAGGCTCCACTCCACTGAGCACAGAGCCCCTTTGTCCCTATGTAGTGATCATGTGCTTGAGGCCACGGGCACCTGGACAAGAAGGTCGGTTCTTTTCTACAGGAAGGAAACCACAGAACCCCAGTGTTCTGAAGGCAGATGAGAGGCAGCCACCAGAGGCCAAGGCAAGCCAGACCTGTCTGTCCTTGCAGCTTCTGTCTGAAAGCAACCCTTGGACATATGGGGAGTTTTGGAGGTGGAGTTCCATTTCAGCTGTGGGTGCCTGGACCGGAATGACAGCTCTTCTCCCCAGGAAGGAAAGGGCAGAGCCCCAGGGTTTCAAAGGCTGATTAGTGGTGGCTCAAGGAGGCCAAGGCCAGCCAGACCTGTTTGTCTTGGCAGCTTTTGTCTTGGAGCGATCCTTGGATAGAGGGAATTTGGGAGGCCAAATCCCAGTTTTGTCCATGGACGTCTGGCCAAGAAGGACAGTTCTTTTCCATTGGCAGAAAAGTGAGGAGCCCCAGTGTTTCAAAGGCAGATGAGAGCTGGCCCTCAGGAATGCAAGGGAAGCTGGACATTCCTGGCAGCTTTTGTCTGGGAGCTATTCCTTGGATAGATGGAATTTCAGAGGTGGATTCCCAGTTTTGGCCATGGATGGCTGGACTTGAAAGATGTTTTTTTCCATGGGAAGAAAAGCACAGCCCCCCCGTGTTTTGAAGGCAGATGAGAGGTGGCCCCTAAGAGGCCAAGGCCAGCCTGAGCTGTCTGTCCTGGCAGGTTTCACATGGGAACAATCCTCGGATAGAATCAAATTTGGAGGTAGAATCCTAATTTCAGCCATGGGTCCCTGGAGGAGAAGGACAGTTCTTTCCCACAGAAAGGAAAGCAAGGAACTCCAGCATTTCAGGGGCAGATGAGAAGCAACCCTCAACATGCCAAGGTCAGCCGGACCAGGCAGGTGGCCCCAGGAGGCCAAGCCAACCAGTCCTGTTCCATGTTCTTTGGATCCTTGGGGCCCTGCAGCATCACAATTTTGTTCCCCTGAGGCCCAGCAATATCACAGTGGTCTCCTTGGCTCTACAGCAGCACAAAGGCCCCTTGCTTCCATGAGGCCTTGCTGTGTCCAAACGGTTTCCTTGCTTCCATGGGGCTGCAAAATACCACTATGGCCCACTGGTTCCATGAGGTCACAGAGTGTCACAGTGGTCTCCATGATTCCATAAGGTCCTGCAGTGTCACAATGGCTCCTTGGTTCTATTGGGCTCCTCAGGATCACAGTGGCCCCTTGGTTCCACAAGGCCTGGCTGTGTCACACTGGCCCTTTGCTTCCATGAGACCTTGCAGTGTCACAATGGTTTCCTTGGTTCTATGAGGCCCTGTGGTGTCACAATGGCCCCTTGATTCCATTGGGCCTCTTACTGTTACGTAGTTCTTAGTTCCGTGGTGCCCTGTAGTGTCACAGTGGTCTCCTTGGCCCCATGGTGCCACGCAGTGTCCCAAGGGCCCCTTGGTTCTATGAGGCCTGGCTGTGTCACAATGGCCCCTGGCTCCCATGAGGCCCTGTGATGTCACAATGGTCTCATTGGTTCCACGAGGCCCTGCAGGTCCACAATGGCCCTTCGGTGTCACAAGGCCTTGAAGTGTCATAATAGTCTCAGCGGGTTCCCCCGCTGCTTCACAATGGCCTCCTTGGTTCCGTGATGCCCCGTAGCGTAACAATGGTATCCTTGCTTCCACACAGTCAGAATGGCCCCGTGGCCTCATGGAGCCCCACAGTGTCACTGCGATCCCCTTGATTCCACGAGGCCCTGCCGTGCTACAATGACCCCTTGGTTATACAAGGCCCTGCGGTGTCACAATGGCCTTTTGGTTCTGAAGTGTGCAAGAGCCTAATCATAGGAGAAAGGCTCCAAAAAATGCTTTGTCATTATCACTGCTCAGCACCAGAAAGGCTTCAAAAGTGCTTCGTCATTATGGCTGCTTATCATAATCACTTTTGAACGCCTGGAAACTACGTGCCGTACGGGCCGTGCATAGCCCGCCTTGAGGCCCATGAAAAGGAAGGCAAAACTGGTGCAAAATGTGGAGGCGAAAGCGAAAGGTAGAATCCCTGCCCTTTGCCTTTCCCCACACCACCACCATCGCCAGCCACGAGACACCCTGAGGCCTCCGGGAGCCGACGCCGCCCGCCTGGGGAGAACCCCCCAATCCTTCACCCTGGACTGAAATCCCGAGTGAGCTGTGCAACCCCTACCCCTGCTCCTTCGTCCCAGGCGGACCGAGGTTCAGCTGCAAGCATGGAGCCTGCATCTTGGAGGACGGGCTGCCGCTTTCCAGCCAAACTGCTCCAGAGATGGGAAGAGGCAGATAAGACGCTTCAAACAGCAGAAAAAAAAAAAGGCAAAAACTTCTCCACTTCCCCCACCCTGTCTCAGCAGCAACAAAGGTAGCACAGTGTGGTGGTGACTTATCCTATGCTTTTAGAGTAACCTTGGCTTTTTCTAACTCTTCTCTACTTTTCTCCGTCTTTCGCTTTGCCTCTCTTACCATTAGATAAACAGATACCCATTTTTTTGGCACCAACATTTAATCTCGTTTGGTTTTAATCTCATCTCTGGGAATATTTTGAACCTTCAAAGTTCTTTCCTTTTTATACTCAGAGATTTTGTTTTCTTTGCCCTTCTGGGTGTAAATCAGATAGTAACAAAGTGTCATAATGGTCTCCACGCTTCCATGAGGCCCCACGATGTCACAATGGACTTTTGGTTCCATGAACTTTCGTTCTGTCAGCAACAGTCTCCTTGGGTCCGCAGTGTCACAATGGACCCTTGGCTCCATGAGGTTCAGTAGCGTAACATGGACGCCTTGATTCCATGAGGTCGTGTAGTGTCACAATGATCTCCTTGCTTCTGCGGCCCTGCTGTGTAACAATGGGCCTGTGGTTCCATGAAGTTCTGTACTGTCAACCATGATCTCCTTGCTTGCACAGTGTCATAACTGACCCTTGGTTCCATGAGGCGCCTGGCCTCCAACAGCCTCTAAGAGACCCTTATGGCCCCTCAAGGCCCCTCACAGCCCCTCATGACCCCTCGGTGCCCCTCACAGCTCCCCAGGGCCCCTCATGGCAGCTCACAGTCCCTCACAGTTCATGGCCCCTCATGACCCTTCACAGCCCCTAACAATCTCTCATGGCCCCTCACAGCACCTCATGGCCCCTCATGGCCCCTCACGGCCCCTCACGACTCCTCATGACCCTTCACAGCCCCTAACAAGCCCTCATGGCGCCTCACAGCCCTTCACAGCCCCTCATGGCCTCTCACAGCCCAAGGCATGGGACTCCTTCCGAAGGAGAAGAGATCGGGCTCTGCTTGTTCTCCTTTTATTTTGGTCACTTCACAGTGATGAGTAAAGGAAAGCTGAAATGGAGCCTTTCCCCAGCATTTCCCTCTGGGATAATTGCGGGGCTGAAGCTCTGTGCTGGCGCTGGCCCATGTGTGAACATCGCTGCAGCCCCCCACAGCCTTTGCTGTCCCCCGTGTCCATTCCCGGTCCCTGAGACCCGCCCAGCTCTGGCAGCAGCAGGAGCCACCGCGCAGTGGGCCCTGTACCGGCACAGCCGGGGCTCCTGGCCAAGAGCAGCAGCAGCGCCAGCCCCTTCCCACCTGCTTGTGCCTCGGCTTCCCAAGAGGTTTTTCCCGGTGAATTTCTGGACTAGAGACACAATCAGCCACAAACAGACCTGATTCCTCAGAGCCCGGCTGTGCTGCCCTGATGCAACCTTCAGAGAAAGAAAGGATCCGGTTCCAGCACTGTTCCCAGCACCGTTTCACTCATCCTCAGGTGACAGCAGGAGGCTTTTCTTGCGTTTGCCTTGGGAATTACAGATCATGGCTGCTCTTCCCCCTCTTCTGGTTGCCACTTGAATTTTATCTGAAAAACTGCAATTGCCTCTTTTGATCGGTGCTAGCCACAGTGCTTTTCTGATGGGGAATTCAGATGCTTTGTTGCAGGCATCCTGATTAGCAGATCTTGAAATGTTCACAGGTCTATAAGCAAAAAGTCGAGGAGAATGAAAGCCATACAGGCCACATTCACAGCGCTCAAACACAGCCCTGTTGCTGGTGCTCTTGAAATAGAATCAGCTGCCAGAGGCCAGCACAGAAATTGCCTCTGGAGTGTGGAATGAAACGAAAAAATCCACCGGGAGAAAGAGGAAGCAGAACTTCTGCACTCGCTTCATTGCTTCTTCCCAGCAGCAGGAGACGTGGATGTCCAGAGGTACGTCCCGCTGCTGCTGACCACAGTGAGAGCACAGCCTGCTGCCCAGTCCCAGCGGGACCCCGAGCCCAGCCCGGGGAGCTCCCGCAGCGTCGGCAGCTCAGCGGACGCGGTGCCAGGGCCGCAGCCCCGGGAACACGCCCGCCCATTGTGGGGCAGCGGCGCAGGCCCAATGTCCTGTGGCCCAAACTTGCTGCTGCTGCTGCTGCTGCTACGCAAGGCCCATCCTTCTCCCCCTGCTCCTCTCCCAGCACGGCGCAAATTGCACCTCGCGGGATGCTTCCCCGGAAGCTGCTCAGGCGCCCCGCTCCTCTTTCCACCTGAGCGTCACTGCGGAGGAATCTTTGGCGCACTTCCGTAAGCCCGGGCCTCTCACTCGTGCTGAATCGGGAATGCAAATGGCCTTGTTAGGAAAGTCAAAAGCCAAGGGAACGGATTAGGAATTATTCAAAAAAACTACCCTTCTTCCAGGCAAGGTACACCAAGTCATTTCCCGCATTTCTCCTTTGCAGATTCTTTCAGTCGCCTGCTCGGCGAGCTCCAGCTTCTTCTGCTGCTTCCTGTGAACCGATTGCACTCTCGATTTGAGCACCGACGCACCAGATGTGCAAGTATCTACGCTGAACTCAGAAACCAACTGCCTCTGTCAGACCATTTTCACAGTCCAGCTCACTTGCAAGATGTCCACTGAGAGCTTGGAAGGATTAGCCCCCAGCTCTCCACTTCTGGCTGCAGGCTCCGGAGATTCTTTCTCTCCATTCAGCCAGCCTAACAATTGCTGCTACCCCCTCCTCCTGTTTCCTTAGCCTACAACAGTAACGACGAAAACCTTACCCACGGCACAACTCGCTAGTCCACCAGGAGGAGAAAGGACAAGTTGTCAAGCTCTCAAAACCTTGGTCCTGCTTTGCTGCAAGAGTCCTGCTGCACGCACAGTGTGGCAAGCCAAGAGAAGCTGCATGTGATGGCACATCTTGTGACAGGAGCTCCAGCTCGGTCTCCAGGAAAGGGTCTTGAAAAGAGCAAACATCACTGTGGACAAGATTCTTGCAAAAGCAAAACAGCTTCCCAGAAGGGACATGCAAACGGAAAGAAACAACCCAAGATGTTCCCGTATACTATTAATTGCTTCCCTTCTATGCTCCCCTTTTCTGTCTTGCACTAGTTCTACCTCACAGTCCTTCCAAACTGATCTTACCTCAAACACCTAGGACTTAGCAAGTTTGAGACACTCTACAATACCAAGAGCTACACACAGCTTGCCTTCTCCCTGTTTGGCTTTGAAAGCAATGCTGGAGACCCCAGAAGCCTGCCAAGGGAAGATTTTAGAGCCCAGTGCCTTGCTCGGCTCTGGCTTCTAGAGACAGGGCATGTGCTCCCATGGGACTGCACCCTCAGCAGTGACAATAGACAGCAGCAGCAACAAAGGTGATTCCCATGACACTGTCGCAGGGCTCAAGACTCCGTGTCTTGGCTTCACATGGCAAAGCTCACTGTCCGTTTGGACAGACTCAGCATCCAAACTAGTCTGCTTTTCTACCTGTGTCAATGAACAGCAGGAGAAGGAAACCAGCCAGCAGTTTCTTTGCAGAGAGGGCCTTTGTTCCAGGCTGAAAGTGCTGGATTGGCAGGGAGGAGGCAAACAGCTGAGAGCTTAGCTGCTCTATTGGACCGGCATCAGAACTCAGCAAAAAGAGTGTTTCCACTCTTTTATTTGAAGCCTCCTATCGGCAGTCTCCGATTTTCACCTGAAACCGGACAAGAAAACAGCAACAGCCCTGCCGACGAGGGCACCGCGCCGGGCACGGCCCCGCCGCTCGCACTGCCCACGCCGAGCGGCCGGGGAGCAGCGCTGCACCGCGCAGGGGCTGCACGTCTCCCTCCTCACGTCCTGCTCTGCCCTCCCACGGGGCTGCCTCTGCCTGGCGCTGGCAGGCTCCTCATTCAGCACTTTGCTCTGCTCCAGGCGAAAAGCGCGGACAGCGCTTTGGTTGCTCGCGAGCAAGAGACCGCGGCGCGGGGCGAGCCAGCAGCAGCAGGGGCAAGTTGCAAGACTGCCGCAAGGAAGAGTTACAATCTGGTGAAGAAGAAGCTAAACAAGACGGTGCGTTTGGCGCGGCTGCGGGAGGAAGAGATGCTCCGGGACTCCGCTTCGGCCCCGGAGCGGCCCGTGCTGGCCCGGGGCGCGCGGGGCTCGGCCGCGGGGCGCGCGGGGCAAAAACGGACACCCGGGCAACAGACACACGGACACGCGGACCAACGCTCCCAGCGCTTCGGCGGCAGCGGCGGCAGCAGCAGCAGCGGCAGCAGCGGCAGCAGCAGAAGAGCAATACAAAAGCAGCGGTTCTCCAGACCCTCTGCGTTCCTTCTCCTGTTCCTCCTCTCCTTCTCCCAGTGTCCCGCATCCCCTGTCCCGCTCTCCCTTCAGTGCTCCACCCCCTCCGCCCCTTCCGCGGCCTCCCTCTCCCCATGCCAGGCCGGGCCATGCGCCCGGCCCGCCCCCGGCCCCGGGCGGGGCTGCGCCCTCCCCGCCCCCGGGCGTCCCGCCGCGGTCTCGCCTCCGCCCGGCTCTTGCCCTACTGGCGGTGGCGCCGCTGGGCGGGCATCAGTGCCTGCCTCTTGGGCAGCACTGTTAGCCTCTGGCTCCGGCTGGCCCGGCCCCGGCCCCGGCCCCGGCCCCGGCCCCTCCCGGGACCCGCCGAGGAGACAGACGGCGCGGCCGCTCCCGCCGCGTCCGCGGCGTCTTCCCCGGTCCGAGCTCTTCCGCTCGGCAGCGCGGCCCCCGCCCCCGAGCCGCCGGTGTCCCCTTCGAAAGAGGCAACATCTGGGGATACCCGGCCCGGGGCGGTTGAGGAGCGCCCGGCGGCCGTTTCTGGCCCCGGGCCGAGCGCTGACAGCCGCGTCTCGCCGGCAGGGAATGCGCTGCAGGGCCTGAGGGAGCGCTACCTGGAGGGTTCGCTGCTGGGGCGCGGCGGCTTCGGCAGCGTCTTCGCGGCCACGCGGCTCTCGGACGGCGCCCCGGTGAGTGGCGGGGCCGGCGGCGGGCGCAGGAGGCGGGGGGCAAAGGAGGGCGCAGGAGAAGGAGGATGGGGCTCGGCAGGGCGGGCGGCGAGCTCAGCCCGCTGCTCCCCTTGGCTTGCAGGTGGCCATCAAATGGGTGCCACGGACCCGCATCCGTCATTGGGGCGAGCTGGTGAGTGAGCGGGGGGGGTAGGGGTGGGGGTGGTGGGCAGCGGGAGAAGGCGGGGCATGACGGGCGGGGATGAGCCGAGGCCCGGGAGGGTGGAAGGCGCCAGGACGCCTCGGGGGAGAGCGGGCGTGGGGGCAGCGGAGGGCGCAGAGCATCCCGGGCTGGGCGAGGGCTTCCCGAGCCCTGGCACGGCATCAGCCCCACTGACGGCATCGTGCTCCTCCCGCAGCCCAACGGCACCAGCGCACCACTCGAGGTCGTGCTGCTGGACAAGGTGTCCACCGGCTTCCCTGGTGTGGTGCAGCTCCTCGAGTGGCTCGAGCTCCCCAGCAACGTGGTGCTGGTGATGGAGCGGCCGGAGCAGTCTCAGGACCTGCTCCATTTCATTCGAGCGCGGGGCTTCCTGTCCGAGGAGGTGGCACGGGAGCTGTTCCGCCAGGTCCTGGAGGCCGTGCGGCACTGCACCAGCTGCGGGGTCCTTCACAGGGACCTGAAACCAGAGAACATCCTGGTTGACCTGGCCACGGGCCAGGCCAAATTGATTGACTTTGGCTGCGGCACCTACCTGCAAGACACAGCCTACACCAGCTTTGCAGGTGAGTCCTCACCAGGGTAGGCTCCCGGTGCCGGCATCTCGCGGCCCAACCTGGCTGTGGCAGCGGGGATTCTCCCTTTTGATGCCAGTCATGGGACCGAGTTTTCAGCCCAGTTGCTTTTGAGTGCGGGTGGCCGGGGGGCCATCTTCCAGCCCTGCTGGCAGCCTTCGCCAGCCACTCTGCCCAGGACTGGCGCTGGGGCTGGGGCAGCCAGTGTGACAAAAACACACCCGTGGGTGGGGGTAGCAGAGGGGGGGGGGCCAGAAGCTGTGCACCCGCCGGTTTGGTGTGCAGGCAAGAACCGGCTTGGACTGCTCAGCTCGCCTTGTTTGCCTTGGCTTCAGAATGTTTTTTTGGGGCAATGCAGGCAGGGAGGGTGAAGGCATGGTTTTCCCACCCCCGGCACTGAGCGGGTTTTCCCTTTGCATGGAATGCTTTAGCCTTGCCAGGGCTTCCGCTGCCCTCTTGTGACACCGGTGGCTTCTTTTACAACCCCCAGTTTGTCCACAAGTCACAGGCGCTGGCGAGAGGGCAGCGGGTCATGCCGTGTGCCGCTGGTGCAGCCCCCGCGTGCCCAGGGATGCTGGGGCGAGGCTCCGGGAGCAGGCAGCATCCCGCTAATGAAGTGCCTCTCTATTCCGTAGGAACACCAGCGTACAGCCCCCCGGAATGGACCCATTTTGGCTGGTACTACGGCGAGGCAGCTACCGTCTGGTCCCTGGGCATCGTGCTGCACCAGATGGTCTGCGGGCGGCACCCGTTCCCGAAGGGCCGGAACATCAGCTGGGGCCAGCTGTCGCTCCCAGAACGGCTCTCTCAAGGTGGATGCTCATCCCTGCGGCACGGGGGGAATAGCAGTACTGGGAGACAGCAGCGGGCTCATGAGCATCCCGCTCTGGCAGCTGCCGAGGAGGTGGCACATGCCTCGCTCTCCTGCTCTCCTCCAAAACAAAGAATGGATGGGAAAGTTCAGGCACAGCTCGGAGCCCCCATGGCATGGCCTGGGCATGGCAATAGTGGGGCAAAGCGGACAGGAGCCTTCTGCAACTGACCGGCGCTTTCTGGTTTCTCCCCACAGACTGCAAGGAACTGATCAGATGGTGTCTGTCCCTGCACTCCTTGGACAGGCCCTCATTAGAAGACCTGTCGTGTGATCCTTGGCTGCAGGATATTCATCATCCATAGAAGAAGGGAGAGAGCCACAGGCACACTTTGATCCAGGGAGCCGGTAAGTTACAGCTCCACACGTGCCTTGGCCAGAAGAAGCCAAGAAACGCAGGCTTTTTTGCCCTGCCTGTATTGCTGCGCAGGGGTCGTCAGATGGGGACCCGCAGCCCTTGTGCTGGCGCTGAGCTGCTCTTCCCAGCACTGGTGGCCGCCGTGCAAGCTGCTTTTGCTTGTCCTGCTTCACTGACAGCCGGGGCCCTGGGCGGGGCACTGACAGCCTGCTCTCAGCCGCAGGGAAGAAGGAGCCCCTGGAGAAGCTGTACTCCTGCTGCTGCTGGAGACATGGAGGACGACGTCAAGGATGGCAAGCTCTTCCTCGACCTGGCCACCGGCAAGCTGAAGATGATGGGCTTCGATTCTGGCACCTTCTTCAAAGCCAGGCTCCACAGCGAATTTACAGATGAGTCCACAGCC
This sequence comes from Aphelocoma coerulescens, assembly GCF_041296385.1. Taxonomy (NCBI): domain Eukaryota; kingdom Metazoa; phylum Chordata; class Aves; order Passeriformes; family Corvidae; genus Aphelocoma; species Aphelocoma coerulescens. Next base: position 1,187,615 of record NW_027183949.1, on the reverse strand, counting down.
AGGGGGATGCTCCCAGATTTGGGCATTGCACGGCCTGGCCGGGAAGCAAAGGTTCCCCCCTTTGCTGGGGCGGATGCAACTAATTCTTCAGCCGGCTGCCAAGCTGCTTTTCGGCAGGGCGGGCGGGATGGGCTGGGGTGCTTAGGAAATGGGAGTCAGCCCCTGGCCCTGCCAACAGCCCCCACCGCCCACTGTTCCTGGGGCTGGGGCTGGGGCAGCCAGCCCGACACAAACAAGCCCCCATGGCAGGAGCAGAGGTGGCACTCCAGGAGCTGTGCACGGGCTGCTTTGTTTTGCAGGAAAGGAAGGGCTTGGGCTGCTCCACTCGGCTTGTTTGCTTTGGGCTCGCTGTGCCTGTTGGGGGTCAGTGCGGGGGGGAGGGGAGAAAGCGTGGGCTTCCCTCGCCCGAGGGTGGGTTTTTCCCCAGCATGTAGGGAAGGTTGGGCCTTCCTCAGGCCCCCAACAGAGAGAAGACTTTTTACCTTTTTTCTTGTTTCTCCTTTTTGTCTGTAATCCCTTTTCATTAATTTGTTGTTTGTTTCCCTTAAAGGAAGTGTTGTAGGTGGTGTCCAGTCTGGATCGGGAAGTGCTTGGGACCAGCTGCAGCGTGGATGGGACGGGGCCTTGGAGAAGGCCGAGGACATCGCTTGGGAGCAGCTTTTCTTCCGGCGGCGGGTGGCGTGCGGTGGGTCCCCGTCTTCTTGGCACGGCTGGGATAAGGGCTTTTGGGAGATGGCAGCGAGCACAGGAGCATCCCAATGGGCAGCTGCTGAGGAGGTGGATCTGCCATGGCTGGCTGCGGGCGGTGGCACGTGTCCTGCCATCCTGCTCTCCTGCCAAAGGCAGCAGTGACGGGCGGCTTCGGGCACCGCTCTGAGCACAGCCAGCACGGCCTGGGCACCACGGGTGGCTGGGACAAGGGGGACAGCAGCCTTCAAGTGACGGGCGGTTTCTGCTTTCTCTCCTTGCAGCCGGGCTCTGTGGATGCTGAGGCTGCTCTGGGCTCCGCCAGGGCTCTGCTGCGGCTCAGCACCGGGCCGGAAGAAGCCAAAGAAGAACCGGTGTGAGCCGCAGCAGAGACGTGCTCGAGCATTTCGGCAACGCAGCTCAAGCCTGCAGAGTGCACGCCTCCAGGGGAAAACATGACACCCCCCCCGCCCCCAAAATAAACTTGTTCAATAACTTGTGAAATGAAATCAATCTGGGATGACCCCAAATGGCATTTCTCAGCTTGCTCAAGCTTTAGCTCAGCCCTTCTCTGAACAGTTCTCTGCCCCGCCTGCCTTTTACTTCACAAGTGCTCCCTCTTTTCCCCCAGTGAGTTGCCAGCTCAGGGCAGTCTCTGTCGCACTGTAGCCTTCCTTGATGCCTTTGACCACGAGGAGGAGCGAGCCCCAGGTTTAGGGACTCATCCTGTCACTGGCAGAAGAACAGCAATGTCTCAGAGGTCCGGTGAGACCTGAGTGTCATTCAAGAGCTGCCCTCCAGGCCTCAGCTCTCCTCACTGTTAGCTTCCCACTGCCCCTTTTCCTCGTCCTTCCAGCAGGATGAGCTCTGTGAATGCCCTTGACCCTCCCCACTCCTGCCAGCCCAGCCACCCAGCTCAGTTTGGCTTAAGCTGAAGCTTCTTTGTCTCCTCTGGCACGCCAGTGCAGTTCCCTCTGCGGGGAGCAGCAGCCCCAGAGCACAGCAGGCAACAGTGCAGGCCGCACCTGCACCGGCTCCCCTCCACGCGTGGCTGGGCTCTTGGTGGCAACTAAATGCTCCCTGTTTGCAGCTGTCCCTGGAGGATGGCCCCAGGGCAGAGCCCAGCCCGGCTCCCACTGCATCCCCCGGAGCTTGGGGCAGACAGTGGTCCCAGAGCTGAGGTTCATGGTGCGCAGCCGGCGCTGTGGCTCGCAGTCGGTGTTTGCAAGTGTTGCGTTCTCACCTCCTGCAACTTGTGGGGAAAAGGAGCTGTGCGGCCGGGCCAGCACTGCCCCTCTGGGCAGTGACACGGCTGAAGGTCTTTGCTGTTGCAGAGGAGCCGGCATGGAGCCTTAGCAGGGCCTGGCAGGTGTGGAGCCGGATCTCGCCCGCTGTCCGGGGCTCGCTGCCCGCCAACCACCCCCACCCGCCGCGCTCCCTTCTGCAGGGACGGAAGGCTCTGGCTGCACAAGGGTTCCCATAATGTCTTTGTACCCGTGGCTGCGGAACGAACACGGAGAGCGAAAGTGTCAGTCACGTTGCTTGCACATTCCTTCCTTTAGATACAAGGCACAGATCTCTTAAAAGGATAGGCAGGGATAGAGATTTCCCACATAGCCCTTTTTGGCGTAACTCACCTTGTAAGCTGGCGTCAGGGGCATTTTTTTCCCGGCCCTGTGGGAGTAGGTGTCCAAGAGCTGAAGTGAGCAGCATTTAGAAGCAGTTTCAAGATTTCTAGGCAGGAAGTGGAGCTGACAAGCATCTGTGTAACTCACCGTATTCATCGTGGAGACACGAGACCTGGAAAAATCCCAGCTCTCTGTGCATTTGTGCAAAAGGGGGAAGCAGCAGAAAGACTTTGTGTCTGCTTGTCCAAGCTCCAAGGAGCTGGGGTGGCAAAGGGTGGCCTGGGCTGGTGGCAGGTGAAGTCCTGTTTCATGTCATCATAGAGTGGCACAGGACAAAGCTAAAAGCACCCACAGCCACACTGATGAAGTCTTTCTGATGCTGCACATCCTAGAGGAAAAGCTGCTGTCACACAATCCATTGGTATTTATAACTTTTATTTGCAATACTTTAGGTCCAAGTTTCAAACCGCAATATTTTTACACTCAAGACACGGTCATGCACAATCCATATTTCAATTTCCTATTGCTTCAACCACAATTTAAAATAACTTAATATTGACAGCAAAACGCAAAATACTTAAAAAAGGATGCTGAGGTCAGTGAGATGGATCCATGCCATCAGCACATTTGCAAAGTAAATAACTTTGTTCTCTTTTTAAAAAGATCAGTTACCTCTTAATCCAAAGTTACAGAAGATTTTTCACTACACATTTGGTTTTTTCTCTTTCATATTTTTTCTGGTTTTTCTTTTTTCTAATTTTTTTTTTTTAAAGAGATAACACGTCTTAAAAAAGGATTGTACAGCAAAATGAGATACATTTCTGCTCAACAATGAAAATGTAGGCTCCTCCTCTGTTTACTTTTGTCTGGATACCCTGAAGAAAAAATCTAGCAGACACCAGCAGAGGTGTAAAGGGGTTGCTTTGGACTAAAGTGGAGTTTAGCACTGGTGACATCCTGACCCAGTCAAGAGTTGCAGAATTCTTTTGCAGATCTCGAACCATGTGCTTGCGGGCACAGCACCTGCAGTGCTGATGCACCAGGGCACGAGAAGAACTCTGTTATTCCCGCACCGAATTTGGGCTCTGCCCAAGCAGGAGGTGCTGCAGTGCTTTGCTCCTCGTTGCCGTGTGGAGCAGCTCCCTTCCTGCTGGCTGAGCTGCTCAGGCAGAGCCCGGCAGCTCCTGACCCTGAAGGGCTGAGGCCTTTCCCCTGCTGCTGTGCTACAGACGGATTCAGCAGCATTGCTGTACGTGGGGATACACAGCGGGACCAAAAGCAGTTGCCTTTGTAGACCCTAAGCTGAAAGGTGAAAAATCTCAAGAGACGAGGATGGAAGAGACTGGCAGGCTGCCTGTTTGCTGTGCTGCCCCACTTGTGAGCGGCCCAGCTTTGCGTGAGGCAGAGTGAGAACAAGGGGCAGCTCCCTCCCTCCCAGCCCCGCAGCCAAGGGGTCCCTCCAGTCCTGGGGCTTGGGGCACCATCAGAAGCTTCCAAGCAAAGGTTATCTTTGAACTTGCTCATTCATGAAATGCGCACGGTCATGAGCGCTCTGATAGATGTATCCACCCATTAGTGAAACATGGATTGACCTTTCTGTATTTGGAAGCTGGACAGGGCCATGAAATCTGACATCTGGCCTTGTTTGGGGCTGTATGGTCCAAGTCAACTCCCTTGCTTCCTCCTTGAGCCCTGGCCAGGCTTTGGGAGAAACAAACGGGAGAATGAAACCAGATGTTCCCACGCTAGAAGTGCTGTCGGTTTGTTAGTTCAACACTATCAAAGGTGGGCCCTCTCACAGGGAGGTTGGAAGCCTCACCTGTGGGTGGAGGCACCTGCAGGAACTCCCAGTGTCCGGGAATGGCTCTCCAGTCCTTGGCTGTGACAGCTTCCCCCAGCTGATGGGTGGCTCTGGGTGATGGTAAAGTCTGAGGGTAACTGCTGCTGTCTCTTTCTTAATCACTACGGGCAATCTTTGGTAGGGATGATTGGGTGCATTGCTGAGCTTCTCCTTTTGTGATTCTTTGCTGCTTTGAACTACAGTAAATGACGCTGATTCCTTGAGTTGGTGTCTATGTCTTTGGTGCTGACCCTGCCCACTGGTAAAACAAATTTGGTATAGTCTGGCTGGATCACAACAAAATGCTGCTTTTTAAATGTAAGTGTAAGGAATCGGTCCCATCCAAAATTCCCGCATGGGAAGACCTTCCCTAGGGTTTGCTGGCTGTGGCGTGGGCTGAGGTCGGAGCTCCGTGCGAGCAATGAGGACGTCAATTGAAAGAAGCTGAAGCACTGGATGTATTAAAATGCATCCCAAAATTGCATATAGAAAAAGGAAAAGAACTTGTGGGTTTGGGAAGATGAGGGTGAATTTTGTTAACAGCATCTCGGAAACAGCACCAACAGAAGGAACGATTGTTGTTGAAACGCTCCCACATGGAGCAACAGAAGAAGTTTTTAATCTTGAGCTTGGATTTGTTTGAGCAAAGGAAATAATAATAATAACAACGAGAATAATAACAAAAAATAATGATCTACATGTTCATAATAAAATATAATAAAAATCGATGTTTATGTTTTCACATGTATATAATGACATTGTGAAATAATGCTCCAAATACCCATTTGTTAGCTTTGGCTGCTCAGGGATATAAGACTAAATACGCTACAGAAAAGGACTGGCCAGGACCCCAGCATCGCTGGGAAACTGTGGGAGATTGTATACAACAGATGAAGGAGGAAGGGATGAAAGTGGCTGTTTTTATAGGGTTTGCTGACGCTAGGACGTGGAATGCTTTGTCTGTTACTGCGAAAAATAAAGTGAGTAAGACTGCTGGGTTTTTCATATCCCAGACTATCCACAAGCTGCAGAACTGATTGAACAGATGAAGGGGTTGTTAAAAGAGCAGTTGAAAAATATAGGAGATGGGAATGTGTCGCAATGAAAAACCCACCTCCCAGATGTGCTCCATATCCTTAACAATGGGCCCACTGGGGAAATGGAAACCCCCTGGATGCGCATGGCTGCACCCAATTTGCAAATAGAACCACGGACAGTGACACTTTGACTTCCTGGGAAATTGTTCCGGGGGTGATGGTCCCTGACAGGGCCATCGCAGAGGCTGCAGGGCTGGACCTTTACGCATTAGAATTAATTAGGAAAAATCAGAAGCAAATGAGAGTTATCAGTACCGGCAGAGGAATTCAGGTTCCTCCGGGACACTTTGGTTTGATAACTGCCCACTCAAGCTTGGCCTTGACAAGTGTTCATATGGTGGGAGGAGTGGTTGGTGCAGATTATCAAGGAGAAATTAAAGTAGTTCTGTTAAACAATAGTGAACAACACTGGATTATTCAACCCCACGGCAGGGTAGCACAGTTATTGATATTGCCAGTTTTTAAAACAACCGTGAAAAAAGGACATCCACTTCACATCACTACTGTTCATGGAGATAAAGGGTTTGGATCCACCAGTCCTAATCATGGAGCCAGAGTGTGGGTCCAGAGGCCAAATGGCCCGCCCGAGCCAGCTGAAGTAAGAGCTGTAAACAAAGACAACACTGTTTGAATCCTGAAACCTGGGTGAGAAAGATGGGCACATGTCCCTGCAGCCAAGTGTTCTGTGAGAGAACAAAGAGATGTTACAGGATATTGTTTTGCAGAGCCTGCCAGACCAAATCTCCCTGTTTGCCCCAATGGTCCCTTTGGAAAGTGCTCTGATCCACGGCGCTCGATGTGAAGACTGATGTGCCACTGAGTGAGTGACTTCTGCAGACAGAAAGGGACCACTTAACAGTGAAACTATTGTTGATCTTGTTGATTTAATGTTGTCCTTGTAATCGGAGCACTGGTTGGGAAAATAGATTTCTAACAGCAGGAGCAGAGATAGGGAACTCATTTAACCTCAGTAATTGCTGGGTGCGTGCAAGTCCAGAAGGATTCGATGACTGGCCTTGGCTGGCCCATCTGGCCCAACCCAAATGGTGGGTTAGAAACTTGAGCACAGTTCACGATAAAAACAGAGCTCTAGACCGAGGGTGGCGATCCCCGACCGCTGCCTTTTCATAGAAAAGGCATTTCTTGCCTAAATCGGATAAAGAGGAATATGTGTAGGGAAAAGTGTCTGTGGATGGATGTTGTCTCCTGGAATAGGTTGTATGCACCCACACTGTAAACTGTTCAATTGCAGCCAGTATAAAGGGAAATGGAATCAAACTCACGGACAGCTCTTTAATCATGGCTGGGTTAAGCGTTCCGATGAAGATTGTGAAAAGATACCCTTAAAGCACTTCCCGTATGATATTTTGGCTTGTCAACAAAGAATTTCTAATACTTAAATCTAAGATTGTAGGATGAAAAGAATTGTTATGAAGGTTGCAGTTCGTCTCTAGGTCAAAGGACTGATTGAAGGAGTGAGGCCTGAACAACAGGCCCTGACTGAGGCCTGAACAACAGGCTCTGAGCCAAAGTTGACATCTAGATGAACCTTCCAACCAAATGTTCTATTTGTATCTGCTCATTAACAAAGCATTAGTAGCAATATGCTCTATGTTCATTGGTGAAACACGGATTGACCTTTCTGTATTTAGAAACTGGACGAGGCCCCATCTGGCCTTGTTTGGGGCTTTAGGATCAAACTCCCTCGGTTCCTCCTTGAGCCCTGGCCAGGCTTTGGGAGAAATCAAACAGGAGAATGAGACCAGATGTTCCCACACTAGCAGTGATGTCGGCTTGTTTGTTCAACGCTGTCAAAGCTGGGCCCTCTCACAGCGAGGTTGAAGCCTCGTTGCCCGCAAAGGTGGATGCACCTGCAGGAACTCCCAGGGTGCGGGAATGGCTCTCCAGTCCTTGGCTGTGACAGCTTCCCCCAGCTGATGTGAGGATGTGGATGATGGCAAGGCCTGAGGGTAACTGGTGCTGTCTCTTTCTTGATTACTGTACGCAATCTTTGGTAGTGATGATTGGGTGCTTTGCTGGGCTTCTCCTTTTGTGATTCTTTGCAGTTTTGCATTCTAATAACTTACACTATTCCTGAACTTGGTGTCTGTGTCTTTGGGGCTGACCCTGCCCACTGGCAAAACAGACGCTGAGGGCCCTCGGAGAACCAAAGGTGCCTTGTGACACCGTGGGGCCTCGTGTAACCAAGGGCACCACAGTGACAGCGTGGGGCCCAAAGGAACCAAGGGGCCAGCGTGGCACTGCAAGGCCTCGTGGAACCATGGAGAGCATTGTGACACGGAGGGGAGTCTTATAATCAAGGGTCCATTGTTTTCCTCTCCCTGCCCCGGCCCCAGCCCTGCAAAGAAGCCCAGTCCTGTCTGGCCCTGCAGCAGGAACTGGAGGCACTGGAGGTGCGGGACAGTGACTCTGTGTCTGGAATGCTCAGGAGATCCTCAGCTCGGGCAGGTCCTGCAGCCCCAGGGCCCCGCTGCCCAGCACAGCAGCAGAGAGTTGGCTCTGGGGCTCCTCAGGCTGCTCCTGCTGCTATCCCAGGGACAGGGCAGCCTCTTGCCAGGGCTCCTCTGCACACACACGAGCTGCTGCTCTTCTCCTGGCCCATCCCAGCTCCCCACAGAGCCTTTCCCAGGGGAACACGTCTGTGCTGGCCTGAGCAGCCCTTGCTGTAGCCTCTGCCCTGCTGCCCACAGCCCCCGAGCTGGGGGTGCTGCTCTGCAGAGCATGGGGGCTGTGCTGCCCGGGGCCATGGGCTGCCTCTGCTGGGCTGTGCTGCTCAAGCTGGGAGACAGAGCTCTGCAGCTGATGGTGCTCCCTGCACGGACCCCCTCCCACACAGGCTCTGCTGTGGCCATGGAGGGTGCTCCGAGGTGCCTGCCTTGTTCCAGGGCTGGCGCATGGGCTGGGGCTGCCCTGGATCCTCCTCTGCAAGTTCCCAGAGGGTCAGACGAGTCACTGCCCAGACTCCTTTCCCTGTACCTGCTGTGTCCCCTGGGGCTGCAGAGCTCTCATGGCTCACAGGAAACATTCAGTCCTTTATCTCTGGGTGAGCCCACCCTGGACAGGCCTGTGCCCAGGGAGCTCCACTCACGGCTGATCCCTGGCACACACTGTCCCTGCAGGTCCCCTGCGTTCTCCTGGCAGCTCCCAAGTCCCTCCAGAAGAACATTCCCCTGCCATCAGGCCTGGCACAAGCTGCAGAGCCCCAGGAAGGTTCATCACAGACCATTCACCATCTGGTGGGCACTGGCCACCACCAAGCAAAACCTGAACCACACCTGAGTCTCTTGAAGGCCACACTGGGACCCTGATCTCATCCCACTGAGCCCTGGGAGAACAAGGAATACAGGCAGCCTCTTTAGAGTCTCTTCCTTGGGCCTGTTCCTGACAGTGACTGTGCAGGGAGAGCAAAGCCTTCCTGCAGTGCCTTCAGGAGATGCCCTTTGCTGATGGAACTGCTGTGGCGGAGCCCAGCTGTGTCCCAGCAGTGCCCATGGCCTGTCCCTGCCTGTGACACGCAGCAGGACTCGCACCACCCGCACAGAGCTGTTGGCCTTACACCATCACAGCAGCTCCAAAGGAGAGAGTGGAAGTAATAAGAGAGGAGCTCTGAAAAGACCAAGCTCTGCTGCTCCCTGGCTGTGCTGCTCTGCTGGGACTCTTCCCTGCCCCACGCCTGCAAAACTGGTCCTGCCCTCCAGCTTCAGGGATGGACTCAACCAAAGGATCTTGAACAAAGACCTTGCTGATGGGTCCTTTCTTTCATGTGAATACACACAGAGCAGACTCCTCATTGACACAGTCCCTGTCAACAGTCCCATTCAGCCTGTAAACAGGGAATAAGATGCATAACAAAATCTTTTGGGTACAACATTAACATAGGAGAAGAAAAAAAGCCCCCAAAGCACCACCACCAAAACAACCTGAGAAGGCAGGCTGGGCCTCTAATGATTACACTTTAGCCTATGGAGCTGAAAACAGGCAGGTTTTTGCTTCTGGAAAGCATCCAGTCATCATTTTCCTCAGGGCATCCTTGAGCTCCTGGTTCCTCAGGCTGTAGATGAGGGACTTCAGGGCTGGAGGCAGCACCGAGTACAGAACTGGCAGTGCCAGGTCCACGGATGGGGAGGACCTGGAGGGGGGCTTCAAGCAGGCAACAAAGCCAGTGCTGAGGAACAGGGAGACCATGGCCAGGTGAGGGAGGCACGTGCAAAAGGTTTTGTGCCATCCCTGCTCAGAGGGGATCCTCAGCACAGCCCTGAAGATCTGCACATAGGAGAAAAGAAGGAACACAAATGAACCAAAAGTTAAACAGATGGAAAACACAACAAGCCCGAGTTCCCTGAGGTGGCAGTGTGAGCAGGAGAGCTTGAGGAACTGTGGGATTTCACCCAAGAACTGGCCCAGGGCACTGCCCTGGCACAGGGGCAGGGAAAATGTATTGGCCGTGTGCAGCAGAGCAGTGAGAAAGGCACTGGCCCAGGCAGCTGCTGCCATGTGAGCACAAGCTCTGCTGCCCAGGAGGGTCCCGTAGTGCAGGGGTTTGCAGAGGGACACGTAGCGGTCGTAGCACTCGACGGCGGCGAGGAGGGAAAACTCCGCTGAAATGAAAAAGAGGAAGAGAGAGAGAAAGAGAAAGAGAGAAAAAGAGAGAAAGAGAGAAAGAGAGAAAGAGAGAAAGAGAGGAAGAGGAAGAGGAAGAGGAAGAGGAAGAGGAAGAGGAAGAGGAAGAGGAAGAGGAAGAGGAAGAGGAAGAGGAAGAGGAAGAGGAAGAGAGAAAGAGAGAAAGAGAGAAAGAGAAAGAGAAAGAGAAAGAGAAGGAGAAAGAGAAAGAGAAGGAGAAAGAGAGAAGGAGAAAGAGAAAGAGAAAGGGGCTGTGCAGCACCTCCTGCGTAGGAGGTGGTTGTGGTGTCCCAAAATGGAATTGTGCATGGCTTTGGGGACAGTGGTGCAGATGGAGCCCAGGTCGGTGAGGGCAAGGGTCAGCAGGAAGAAGAACATGGGGCTGTGCAGGTGCTGGCCGCAGGCTCCGGCGCTGATGATGAGGCCGCTGCCCAGGAGGGCAGCCAGGGAGATGCCCAGGAAGAGGCAGAAGTGCAGGAGCTGCAGCTGCCGCGTGTCTGCCAATGGCAGCAGGAGAAAGGGGCTGATGGAGCTGCTGTTGGACATTGGCTGTGTGTGGACATGGGGACCTGTTCATGGAGAAAAGTCAGTGACAGCTTAAGGGAAACGGCTCTCAGCCAAATCAAAGCCATGTCCCACAAATGCTTCTCCTGTCACACACTGACACCTTATGGGGATTCAGAGTGTCGCCACGGAGAACGGCTTTGGCTGGCCTGGGGCCTTGCGAGAGACGAGAGACGGGGCGGGCCGGGGCCGCGTCTGGCAGGAGGCGAGACAGAGCAAGAGGCGAGACAAAGAGTAGGATAGTTAACGGGAGATTGGGCGAGGAGATGGTAATCTGTAGCCCTTGGAGATGTAAAACATATAACCTTAGAAGCTGAAGTTTGTAGCTGCTGAACTGTGGGTTTGGAACAGTATATAAAGATGTGACTCGTGCGAGGAAATTTGGCTTTGCATGCGGCCGGCGAAGTCCGTGTTCCATCACCGACAACACCCTTCTGTTTTTCTAGCAGATCTTCCTTCAGCTCCAGCCGCAGCCCTGCTTGGTGCTGGCTGCGTGCGACATGAGTTTCAGGGCAATTGCTCCGGGGGGTTTTATAATTCAGCCTTGCTGTGCAGAAGTGGGAGGGGGACAGCCACCTGTCCTGGTGTTACACTTTGAAACCCCAGCTAACACAAGGGCACTCCCAGGGCCCAAGAACAGGAATGGCAAAAGCTGTTAAAGTGTTCTAGAGGTTTTTACAGCTCCTCTTCATCTCCCCGGCTGACTGGTTTTGGATGTCAGAAACACTCAGCATTGCTGCTGCCCTCGGGGAGAATAGAGCGAGTTCTGTGAGGCAAGGCGGTGAGTGGAGAGTGAGGGGAGGTGCTCTGTCACTCTGTCCTGTTCCAAGATCCTCTGGGCTTTCACCCTTGTCAGACAGAGGATAATCACCCTCCCATATTTCCCTTAGAAACCATCCCAACACTGCTGAGAGCAGATCGATCCACCACAGCCCATCAAATGTCCATCCCCTTCTCGAGGTCTCAGCCCCACATTGGTAGCCAAATACACACATGGCTCATTGCACCAACCCAACAGCACTTTGTCCATCATCAAACTTCTGTGTCTCACTGTGGGGCTTTCAGGTAACACAAAGATGCTACACGACCTGTTTGCGTCCTGGAGGGAAGCTCCGAGCTTAGGGGGAATCCTCAAGAAGAAAGCCAAGTGTCCTAATGATGGCATTGGATGTAGGGAGATGGAGCTCCTTCCCTGGCTGCATTGCCCACAGCCGGGCACTGGGGCCAGCGTCACCCTGAGCCAGCTGAGCCAGCTGTGCCCCCTCCCAGAGCCCCCCAGTGCCAGGCAGATGCTCCCGGCCCTGTGCTCTGCAGAGGGAACTGGGCCCGGGACCGCAGAGCTGCCCCACAGCTCTGCTGCAGCTCTGCCTGCACAGGAGGGGCTTCACGCCTTGGAGCCCCGGCCCTGAGGGCAGAGGCTTGGCTGAGGGAGAGAGGAGGGGAGGGGGCTTGTTCAGAGGGAGGGGCTGCACTCGAGGGCATCCTGTGGAGGTCTCTAAGCTCTCCGTGCCACAACATTTCTGCCTTTTGTTTTCTCTCATTGCCTGATCTTCTCTCTGCTTGCTGAAGATCTTCCTCCTGGAGATGTTTCCCTGTGCCTGATCTCTTCCTGCCAGCACTCACAGACCCCATATCTCTGTGCACTCTCCTTGGCCCTACAGAAACCTGCCTGTTTGCAGGGCACTGGCTGGGGACAGGTTCTGTTTGCAGGTGGGAGAAAGGACAGGTCAGACTAAGCCTGGCGGGTCCAGCAAAGGTGATGCCGGTGCTCTCCATGGGCAGAGGAGTGCCTTGAAAGCACTTTAGGAAACTCCTGCAGAGCACTCAAGTTACACTTCCCATGCCTTAGGGACTCTTAAAAATGAAGAATTCCTTTATCACTTCCCCCCCTCCCATTCCGCAAGAGTAGGAAACGGAAAACACTCTCAGGAAATTTCATCTTTATAGAAAGGCTTGTCTTGGAAATATTACTGGACTGAGCCTAAGCCCTGAGCATGTCCTCATGTTCTACACCAGGGATACTCAGAGAATGTACTTCCTGAATCCACAGTCAGTGGTATGTTCCAGCTTGAGGAGATCATTTCAGGAACTGCAGCTGCTTTGTCCTGCAGCCAGAGGCTTCCTGTGTCAAGGGCTGGGAATGATTCTCCCCCGGTCACTTGTCAGCATCTTCCCAGCCCTAACTGATGGAACCCCTCTGTGCCTCTGTGCCGTGCCCGGGCTGGCTGCAGGCAGTGCCCCAGCCGCCGGAAAGGCAGATCCTGTCCCTCCCTCATTGCTCGGGACTCTTCCCGGGGCACTGGGATGTGGGCATGTGCAATGCCAAGGGCAGGACCATGGGGTGGCCCCTGCCATGCTGCTGAGCAGGAAAAAAGAGGCAATGAGGCCCCAGGGCTGCAAGGGTCACTTGTCTCCCAACTGGCCCCAGGGGCAGGGACAGCAGCCCTGGCCAAAGTGCTGCAGAAGTTGCCTCTGTCAGGGCCTTGCAGCTTCTGCACATCCCTCTGCCCTCTCCGGCCCAGGCTGTCCTACAGTGTCCGTGCCCTGTGTCTCTGTCCCTGCAGGCTGTCCTCATCCCCCCGGCTGCCCCACCTCCCCGGCCCCTTCCTTTGCTGATGGCTCTGCGGCCTGCCTGGCTCTGCCTTGGCACGCAAAGCCTTGGGCTGCTCCAGACTCCTTCTGGGGGACACGTGGCACCACAGCACTGCCCTGGGAGAGAAATTCCTTTCTCCTTGTGTCCAGTCTGGACCTCCCCAGCTGCCCTTTGCATTAATTCTTTCTTTTGCCGGCTGTTCTCTACTATGTCAAAAGGATCCACCATCTCTGAAACCACCCTTCAAGCCCTCCCAGGACTCTCCTCCACTGTCCTCAGGCTCCACTCCACTGAGCACAGAGCCCCTTTGTCCCTATGTAGTGATCATGTGCTTGAGGCCACGGGCACCTGGACAAGAAGGTCGGTTCTTTTCTACAGGAAGGAAACCACAGAACCCCAGTGTTTTGAAGGCAGATGAGAGGCAGCCACCAGAGGCCAAGGCAAGCCAGACCTGTCTGTCCTTGCAGCTTCTGTCTGAAAGCAACCCTTGGACATATGGGGAGTTTTGGAGGTGGAGTTCCATTTCAGCTGTGGGTGCCTGGACCGGAATGACAGCTCTTCTCCCCAGGAAGGAAAGGGCAGAGCCCCAGGGTTTCAAAGGCTGATTAGTGGTGGCTCAAGGAGGCCAAGGCCAGCCAGACCTGTTTGTCTTGGCAGCTTTTGTCTTGGAGCGATCCTTGGATAGAGGGAATTTGGGAGGCCAAATCCCAGTTTTGTCCATGGACGTCTGGCCAAGAAGGACAGTTCTTTTCCATTGGCAGAAAAGTGAGGAGCCCCAGTGTTTCAAAGGCAGATGAGAGCTGGCCCTCAGGAATGCAAGGGAAGCTGGACATTCCTGGCAGCTTTTGTCTGGGAGCTATTCCTTGGATAGATGGAATTTCAGAGGTGGATTCCCAGTTTTGGCCATGGATGGCTGGACTTGAAAGATGTTTTTTTCCATGGGAAGAAAAGCACAGCCCCCCCGTGTTTTGAAGGCAGATGAGAGGTGGCCCCTAAGAGGCCAAGGCCAGCCTGAGCTGTCTGTCCTGGCAGGTTTCACATGGGAACAATCCTCGGATAGAATCAAATTTGGAGGTAGAATCCTAATTTCAGCCATGGGTCCCTGGAGGAGAAGGACAGTTCTTTCCCACAGAAAGGAAAGCAAGGAACTCCAGCATTTCAGGGGCAGATGAGAAGCAACCCTCAACATGCCAAGGTCAGCCGGACCAGGCAGGTGGCCCCAGGAGGCCAAGCCAACCAGTCCTGTTCCATGTTCTTTGGATCCTTGGGGCCCTGCAGCATCACAATTTTGTTCCCCTGAGGCCCAGCAATATCACAGTGGTCTCCTTGGCTCTACAGCAGCACAAAGGCCCCTTGCTTCCATGAGGCCTTGCTGTGTCCAAACGGTTTCCTTGCTTCCATGGGGCTGCAAAATACCACTATGGCCCACTGGTTCCATGAGGTCACAGAGTGTCACAGTGGTCTCCATGATTCCATAAGGTCCTGCAGTGTCACAATGGCTCCTTGGTTCTATTGGGCTCCTCAGGATCACAGTGGCCCCTTGGTTCCACAAGGCCTGGCTGTGTCACACTGGCCCTTTGCTTCCATGAGACCTTGCAGTGTCACAATGGTTTCCTTGGTTCTATGAGGCCCTGTGGTGTCACAATGGCCCCTTGATTCCATTGGGCCTCTTACTGTTACGTAGTTCTTAGTTCCGTGGTGCCCTGTAGTGTCACAGTGGTCTCCTTGGCCCCATGGTGCCACGCAGTGTCCCAAGGGCCCCTTGGTTCTATGAGGCCTGGCTGTGTCACAATGGCCCCTGGCTCCCATGAGGCCCTGTGATGTCACAATGGTCTCATTGGTTCCACGAGGCCCTGCAGGTCCACAATGGCCCTTCAGTGTCACAAGGCCTTGAAGTGTCATAATAGTCTCAGCGGGTTCCCCCGCTGCTTCACAATGGCCTCCTTGGTTCCGTGATGCCCCGTAGCGTAACAATGGTATCCTTGCTTCCACACAGTCAGAATGGCCCCGTGGCCTCATGGAGCCCCACAGTGTCACTGCGATCCCCTTGATTCCACGAGGCCCTGCCGTGCTACAATGACCCCTTGGTTATACAAGGCCCTGCGGTGTCACAATGGCCTTTTGGTTCTGAAGTGTGCAAGAGCCTAATCATAGGAGAAAGGCTCCAAAAAATGCTTTGTCATTATCACTGCTCAGCACCAGAAAGGCTTCAAAAGTGCTTCGTCATTATGGCTGCTTATCATAATCACTTTTGAACGCCTGGAAACTACGTGCCGTACGGGCCGTGCATAGCCCGCCTTGAGGCCCATGAAAAGGAAGGCAAAACTGGTGCAAAATGTGGAGGCGAAAGCGAAAGGTAGAATCCCTGCCCTTTGCCTTTCCCCACACCACCACCATCGCCAGCCACGAGACACCCTGAGGCCTCCGGGAGCCGACGCCGCCCGCCTGGGGAGAACCCCCCAATCCTTCACCCTGGACTGAAATCCCGAGTGAGCTGTGCAACCCCTACCCCTGCTCCTTCGTCCCAGGCGGACCGAGGTTCAGCTGCAAGCATGGAGCCTGCATCTCGGAGGACGGGCCGCCGCTTTCCAGCCAAACTGCTCCAGAGATGGGAAGAGGCAGATAAGACGCTTCAAACAGCAGAAAAAAAAAAAGGCAAAAACTTCTCCACTTCCCCCACCCTGTCTCAGCAGCAACAAAGGTAGCACAGTGTGGTGGTGACTTATCCTATGCTTTTAGAGTAACCTTGGCTTTTTCTAACTCTTCTCTACTTTTCTCCGTCTTTCGCTTTGCCTCTCTTACCATTAGATAAACAGATACCCATTTTTTTGGCACCAACATTTAATCTCGTTTGGTTTTAATCTCGTCTCTGGGAATATTTTGAACCTTCAAAGTTCTTTCCTTTTTATACTCAGAGATTTTGTTTTCTTTGCCCTTCTGGGTGTAAATCGGATAGTAACAAAGTGTCATAATGGTCTCCACGCTTCCATGAGGCCCCACGATGTCACAATGGACTTTTGGTTCCATGAACTTTCGTTCTGTCAGCAACAGTCTCCTTGGGTCCGCAGTGTCACAATGGACCCTTGGCTCCATGAGGTTCAGTAGCGTAACATGGACGCCTTGATTCCATGAGGTTGTGTAGTGTCACAATGATCTCCTTGCTTCTGCGGCCCTGCTGTGTAACAATGGGCCTGTGGTTCCATGAAGTTCTGTACTGTCAACCATGATCTCCTTGCTTGCACAGTGTCATAACTGACCCTTGGTTCCATGAGGCGCCTGGCCTCCAACAGCCTCTAAGAGACCCTTATGGCCCCTCAAGGCCCCTCACAGCCCCTCATGACCCCTCGGTGCCCCTCACAGCTCCCCAGGGCCCCTCATGGCAGCTCACAGTCCCTCACAGTTCATGGCCCCTCATGACCCTTCACAGCCCCTAACAATCTCTCATGGCCCCTCACAGCACCTCATGGCCCCTCATGGCCCCTCACGGCCCCTCACGACTCCTCATGACCCTTCACAGCCCCTAACAAGCCCTCATGGCGCCTCACAGCCCTTCACAGCCCCTCATGGCCTCTCACAGCCCAAGGCATGGGACTCCTTCCGAAGGAGAAGAGATCGGGCTCTGCTTGTTCTCCTTTTATTTTGGTCACTTCACAGTGATGAGTAAAGGAAAGCTGAAATGGAGCCTTTCCCCAGCATTTCCCTCTGGGATAATTGCGGGGCTGAAGCTCTGTGCTGGCGCTGGCCCATGTGTGAACATCGCTGCAGCCCCCCACAGCCTTTGCTGTCCCCCGTGTCCATTCCCGGTCCCTGAGACCCGCCCAGCTCTGGCAGCAGCAGGAGCCACCGCGCAGTGGGCCCTGTACCGGCACAGCCGGGGCTCCTGGCCAAGAGCAGCAGCAGCGCCAGCCCCTTCCCACCTGCTTGTGCCTCGGCTTCCCAAGAGGTTTTTCCCGGTGAATTTCTGGACTAGAGACACAATCAGCCACAAACAGACCTGATTCCTCAGAGCCCGGCTGTGCTGCCCTGATGCAACCTTCAGAGAAAGAAAGGATCCGGTTCCAGCACTGTTCCCAGCACCGTTTCACTCATCCTCAGGTGACAGCAGGAGGCTTTTCTTGCGTTTGCCTTGGGAATTACAGATCATGGCTGCTCTTCCCCCTCTTCTGGTTGCCACTTGAATTTTATCTGAAAAACTGCAATTGCCTCTTTTGATCGGTGCTAGCCACAGTGCTTTTCTGATGGGGAATTCAGATGCTTTGTTGCAGGCATCCTGATTAGCAGATCTTGAAATGTTCACAGGTCTATAAGCAAAAAGTCGAGGAGAATGAAAGCCATACAGGCCACATTCACAGCGCTCAAACACAGCCCTGTTGCTGGTGCTCTTGAAATAGAATCAGCTGCCAGAGGCCAGCACAGAAATTGCCTCTGGAGTGTGGAATGAAACGAAAAAATCCACCGGGAGAAAGAGGAAGCAGAACTTCTGCACTCGCTTCATTGCTTCTTCCCAGCAGCAGGAGACGTGGATGTCCAGAGGTACGTCCCGCTGCTGCTGACCACAGTGAGAGCACAGCCTGCTGCCCAGTCCCAGCGGGAACCCGAGCCCAGCCCGGGGAGCTCCCGCAGCGTCGGCAGCTCAGCGGACGCGGTGCCAGGGCCGCAGCCCCGGGAACACGCCCGCCCATTGTGGGGCAGCGGCGCAGGCCCAATGTCCTGCGGCCCAAACTTGCTGCTGCTGCTGCTGCTGCTACGCAAGGCCCATCCTTCTCCCCCTGCTCCTCTCCCAGCACGGCGCAAATTGCACCTCGCGGGATGCTTCCCCGGAAGCTGCTCAGGCGCCCCGCTCCTCTTTCCACCTGAGCGTCACTGCGGAGGAATCTTTGGCGCACTTCCGTAAGCCCGGGCCTCTCACTCGTGCTGAATCGGGAATGCAAATGGCCTTGTTAGGAAAGTCAAAAGCCAAGGGAACGGATTAGGAATTATTCAAAAAAACTACCCTTCTTCCAGGCAAGGTACACCAAGTCATTTCCCGCATTTCTCCTTTGCAGATTCTTTCAGTCGCCTGCTCGGCGAGCTCCAGCTTCTTCTGCTGCTTCCTGTGAACCGATTGCACTCTCGATTTGAGCACCGACGCACCAGATGTGCAAGTATCTACGCTGAACTCAGAAACCAACTGCCTCTGTCAGACCATTTTCACAGTCCAGCTCACTTGCAAGATGTCCACTGAGAGCTTGGAAGGATTAGCCCCCAGCTCTCCACTTCTGGCTGCAGGCTCCGGAGATTCTTTCTCTCCATTCAGCCAGCCTAACAATTGCTGCTACCCCCTCCTCCTGTTTCCTTAGCCTACAACAGTAACGACGAAAACCTTACCCACGGCACAACTCGCTAGTCCACCAGGAGGAGAAAGGACAAGTTGTCAAGCTCTCAAAACCTTGGTCCTGCTTTGCTGCAAGAGTCCTGCTGCACGCACAGTGTGGCAAGCCAAGAGAAGCTGCATGTGATGGCACATCTTGTGACAGGAGCTCCAGCTCGGTCTCCAGGAAAGGGTCTTGAAAAGAGCAAACATCACTGTGGACAAGATTCTTGCAAAAGCAAAACAGCTTCCCAGAAGGGACATGCAAACGGAAAGAAACAACCCAAGATGTTCCCGTATACTATTAATTGCTTCCCTTCTATGCTCCCCTTTTCTGTCTTGCACTAGTTCTACCTCACAGTCCTTCCAAACTGATCTTACCTCAAACACCTAGGACTTAGCAAGTTTGAGACACTCTACAATACCAAGAGCTACACACAGCTTGCCTTCTCCCTGTTTGGCTTTGAAAGCAATGCTGGAGACCCCAGAAGCCTGCCAAGGGAAGATTTTAGAGCCCAGTGCCTTGCTCGGCTCTGGCTTCTAGAGACAGGGCATGTGCTCCCATGGGACTGCACCCTCAGCAGTGACAATAGACAGCAGCAGCAACAAAGGTGATTCCCATGACACTGTCGCAGGGCTCAAGACTCCGTGTCTTGGCTTCACATGGCAAAGCTCACTGTCCGTTTGGACAGACTCAGCATCCAAACTAGTCTGCTTTTCTACCTGTGTCAATGAACAGCAGGAGAAGGAAACCAGCCAGCAGTTTCTTTGCAGAGAGGGCCTTTGTTCCAGGCTGAAAGTGCTGGATTGGCAGGGAGGAGGCAAACAGCTGAGAGCTTAGCTGCTCTATTGGACCGGCATCAGAACTCAGCAAAAAGAGTGTTTCCACTCTTTTATTTGAAGCCTCCTATCGGCAGTCTCCGATTTTCACCTGAAACCGGACAAGAAAACAGCAACAGCCCTGCCGACGAGGGCACCGCGCCGGGCACGGCCCCGCCGCTCGCACTGCCCACGCCGAGCGGCCGGGGAGCAGCGCTGCACCGCGCAGGGGCTGCACGTCTCCCTCCTCACGTCCTGCTCTGCCCTCCCACGGGGCTGCCTCTGCCTGGCGCTGGCAGGCTCCTCATTCAGCACTTTGCTCTGCTCCAGGCGAAAAGCGCGGACAGCGCTTTGGTTGCTCGCGAGCAAGAGACCGCGGCGCGGGGCGAGCCAGCAGCAGCAGGGGCAAGTTGCAAGACTGCCGCAAGGAAGAGTTACAATCTGGTGAAGAAGAAGCTAAACAAGACGGTGCGTTTGGCGCGGCTGCGGGAGGAAGAGATGCTCCGGGACTCCGCTTCGGCCCCGGAGCGGCCCGTGCTGGCCCGGGGCGCGCGGGGCTCGGCCGCGGGGCGCGCGGGGGAAAAACGGACACCCGGGCAACAGACACACGGACACGCGGACCAACGCTCCCAGCGCTTCGGCGGCAGCGGCGGCAGCAGCAGCAGCGGCAGCAGCGGCAGCAGCAGAAGAGCAATACAAGAGCAGCGGTTCTCCAGACCCTCTGCGTTCCTTCTCCTGTTCCTCCTCTCCTTCTCCCAGTGTCCCGCATCCCCTGTCCCGCTCTCCCTTCAGTGCTCCACCCCCTCCGCCCCTTCCGCGGCCTCCCTCTCCCCATGCCAGGCCGGGCCATGCGCCCGGCCCGCCCCCGGCCCCGGGCGGGGCTGCGCCCTCCCCGCCCCCGGGCGTCCCGCCGCGGTCTCGCCTCCGCCCGGCTCTTGCCCTACTGGCGGTGGCGCCGCTGGGCGGGCATCAGTGCCTGCCTCTTGGGCAGCACTGTTAGCCTCTGGCTCCGGCTGGCCCGGCCCCGGCCCCGGCCCCGGCCCCGGCCCCGGCCCCTCCCGGGACCCGCCGAGGAGACAGACGGCGCGGCCGCTCCCGCCGCGTCCGCGGCGTCTTCCCCGGTCCGAGCTCTTCCGCTCGGCAGCGCGGCCCCCGCCCCCGAGCCGCCGGTGTCCCCTTCGAAAGAGGCAACATCTGGGGATACCCGGCCCGGGGCGGTTGAGGAGCGCCCGGCGGCCGTTTCTGGCCCCGGGCCGAGCGCTGACAGCCGCGTCTCGCCGGCAGGGAATGCGCTGCAGGGCCTGAGGGAGCGCTACCTGGAGGGTTCGCTGCTGGGGCGCGGCGGCTTCGGCAGCGTCTTCGCGGCCACGCGGCTCTCGGACGGCGCCCCGGTGAGTGGCGGGGCCGGCGGCGGGCGCAGGAGGCGGGGGGCAAAGGAGGGCGCAGGAGAAGGAGGATGGGGCTCGGCAGGGCGGGCGGCGAGCTCAGCCCGCTGCTCCCCTTGGCTTGCAGGTGGCCATCAAATGGGTGCCACGGACCCGCATCCGTCATTGGGGCGAGCTGGTGAGTGAGCGGGGGGGGTAGGGGTGGGGGTGGTGGGCAGCGGGAGAAGGCGGGGCATGACGGGCGGGGATGAGCCGAGGCCCGGGAGGGTGGAAGGCGCCAGGACGCCTCGGGGGAGAGCGGGCGTGGGGGCAGCGGAGGGCGCAGAGCATCCCGGGCTGGGCGAGGGCTTCCCGAGCCCTGGCACGGCATCAGCCCCACTGACGGCATCGTGCTCCTCCCGCAGCCCAACGGCACCAGCGCACCACTCGAGGTCGTGCTGCTGGACAAGGTGTCCACCGGCTTCCCTGGTGTGGTGCAGCTCCTCGAGTGGCTCGAGCTCCCCAGCAACGTGGTGCTGGTGATGGAGCGGCCGGAGCAGTCTCAGGACCTGCTCCATTTCATTCGAGCGCGGGGCTTCCTGTCCGAGGAGGTGGCACGGGAGCTGTTCCGCCAGGTCCTGGAGGCCGTGCGGCACTGCACCAGCTGCGGGGTCCTTCACAGGGACCTGAAACCAGAGAACATCCTGGTTGACCTGGCCACGGGCCAGGCCAAATTGATTGACTTTGGCTGCGGCACCTACCTGCAAGACACAGCCTACACCAGCTTTGCAGGTGAGTCCTCACCAGGGTAGGCTCCCGGTGCCGGCATCTCGCGGCCCAACCTGGCTGTGGCAGCGGGGATTCTCCCTTTTGATGCCAGTCATGGGACCGAGTTTTCAGCCCAGTTGCTTTTGAGTGCGGGTGGCCGGGGGGCCATCTTCCAGCCCTGCTGGCAGCCTTCGCCAGCCACTCTGCCCAGGACTGGCGCTGGGGCTGGGGCAGCCAGTGTGACAAAAACACACCCGTGGGTGGGGGTAGCAGAGGGGGGGGGGCCAGAAGCTGTGCACCCGCCGGTTTGGTGTGCAGGCAAGAACCGGCTTGGACTGCTCAGCTCGCCTTGTTTGCCTTGGCTTCAGAATGTTTTTTTGGGGCAATGCAGGCAGGGAGGGTGAAGGCATGGTTTTCCCACCCCCGGCACTGAGCGGGTTTTCCCTTTGCATGGAATGCTTTAGCCTTGCCAGGGCTTCCGCTGCCCTCTTGTGACACCGGTGGCTTCTTTTACAACCCCCAGTTTGTCCACAAGTCACAGGCGCTGGCGAGAGGGCAGCGGGTCATGCCGTGTGCCGCTGGTGCAGCCCCCGCGTGCCCAGGGATGCTGGGGCGAGGCTCCGGGAGCAGGCAGCATCCCGCTAATGAAGTGCCTCTCTATTCCGTAGGAACACCAGCGTACAGCCCCCCGGAATGGACCCATTTTGGCTGGTACTACGGCGAGGCAGCTACCGTCTGGTCCCTGGGCATCGTGCTGCACCAGATGGTCTGCGGGCGGCACCCGTTCCCGAAGGGCCGGAACATCAGCTGGGGCCAGCTGTCGCTCCCAGAACGGCTCTCTCAAGGTGGATGCTCATCCCTGCGGCACGGGGGGAATAGCAGTACTGGGAGACAGCAGCGGGCTCATGAGCATCCCGCTCTGGCAGCTGCCGAGGAGGTGGCACATGCCTCGCTCTCCTGCTCTCCTCCAAAACAAAGAATGGATGGGAAAGTTCAGGCACAGCTCGGAGCCCCCATGGCATGGCCTGGGCATGGCAATAGTGGGGCAAAGCGGACAGGAGCCTTCTGCAACTGACCGGCGCTTTCTGGTTTCTCCCCACAGACTGCAAGGAACTGATCAGATGGTGTCTGTCCCTGCACTCCTTGGACAGGCCCTCATTAGAAGACCTGTCGTGTGATCCTTGGCTGCAGGATATTCATCATCCATAGAAGAAGGGAGAGAGCCACAGGCACACTTTGATCCAGGGAGCCGGTAAAGTTACAGCTCCACACGTGCCTTGGCCAGAAGAAGCCAAGAAACGCAGGCTTTTTTGCCCTGCCTGTATTGCTGCGCAGGGGTCGTCAGATGGGGACCCGCAGCCCTTGTGCTGGCGCTGAGCTGCTCTTCCCAGCACTGGTGGCCGCCGTGCAAGCTGCTTTTGCTTGTCCTGCTTCACTGACAGCCGGGGCCCTGGGCGGGGCACTGACAGCCTGCTCTCAGCCGCAGGGAAGAAGGAGCCCCTGGAGAAGCTGTACTCCTGCTGCTGCTGGAGACATGGAGGACGACGTCAAGGATGGCAAGCTCTTCCTCGACCTGGCCACCGGCAAGCTGAAGATGATGGGCTTCGATTCTGGCACCTTCTTCAAAGCCAGGCTCCACAGCGAATTTACAGATGAGTCCACAGCCAGGGGGATGCTCCCAGATTTGGGCATTGCACGGCCTGGCCGGGAAGCAAAGGTTCCCCCCTTTGCTGGGGCGGATGCAACTAATTCTTCAGCCGGCTGCCAAGCTGCTTTTCGGCAGGGCGGGCGGGATGGGCTGGGGTGCTTAGGAAATGGGAGTCGGCCCCTGGCCCTGCCAACAGCCCCCACCGCCCACTGTTCCCCGGGCTGGGGCTGGGGCAGCCAGCCCGACACAAACAAGCCCCCATGGCAGGAGCAGAGGTGGCACTCCAGGAGCTGTGCACGGGCTGCTTTGTTTTGCAGGAAAGGAAGGGCTTGGGCTGCTCCACTCGGCTTGTTTGCTTTGGGCTCGCTGTGCCTGTTGGGGGTCAGTGCGGGGGGGAGGGGAGAAAGCGTGGGCTTCCCTCGCCCGAGGGTGGGTTTTTCCCCAGCATGTAGGGAAGGTTGGGCCTTCCTCAGGCCCCCAACAGAGAGAAGACTTTTTACCTTTTTTCTTGTTTCTCCTTTTTGTCTGTAATCCCTTTTCATTAATTTGTTGTTTGTTTCCCTTAAAGGAAGTGTTGTAGGTGGTGTCCAGTCTGGATCGGGAAGTGCTTGGGACCAGCTGCAGCGTGGATGGGACGGGGCCTTGGAGAAGGCCGAGGACATCGCTTGGGAGCAGCTTTTCTTCCGGCGGCGGGTGGCGTGCGGTGGGTCCCCGTCTTCTTGGCACGGCTGGGATAAGGGCTTTTGGGAGATGGCAGCGAGCACAGGAGCATCCCAATGGGCAGCTGCTGAGGAGGTGGATCTGCCATGGCTGGCTGCGGGCGGTGGCACGTGTCCTGCCATCCTGCTCTCCTGCCAAAGGCAGCAGTGACGGGCGGCTTCGGGCACCGCTCTGAGCACAGCCAGCACGGCCTGGGCACCGCGGGCGGCTGGGACAAGGGGGACAGCAGCCTTCAAGTGACGGGCGGTTTCTGCTTTCTCTCCTTGCAGCCGGGCTCTGTGGATGCTGAGGCTGCTCTGGGCTCCGCCAGGGCTCTGCTGCGGCTCAGCACCGGGCCGGAAGAAGCCAAAGAAGAACCGGTGTGAGCCGCAGCAGAGACGTGCTCGAGCATTTCGGCAACGCAGCTCAAGCCTGCAGAGTGCACGCCTCCAGGGGAAAACATGACACCCCCCCCTCCCCCAAAATAAACTTGTTCAATAACTTGTGAAATGAAATCAATCTGGGATGACCCCAAATGGCATTTCTCAGCTTGCTCAAGCTTTAGCTCAGCCCTTCTCTGAACAGTTCTCTGCCCCGCCTGCCTTTTACTTCACAAGTGCTCCCTCTTTTCCCCCAGTGAGTTGCCAGCTCAGGGCAGTCTCTGTCGCACTGTAGCCTTCCTTGATGCCTTTGACCACGAGGAGGAGCGAGCCCCAGGTTTAGGGACTCATCCTGTCACTGGCAGAAGAACAGCAATGTCTCAGAGGTCCGGTGAGACCTGAGTGTCATTCAAGAGCTGCCCTCCAGGCCTCAGCTCTCCTCACTGTTAGCTTCCCACTGCCCCTTTTCCTCGTCCTTCCAGCAGGATGAGCTCTGTGAATGCCCTTGACCCTCCCCACTCCTGCCAGCCCAGCCACCCAGCTCAGTTTGGCTTAAGCGGAAGCTTCTTTGTCTCCTCTGGCACGCCAGTGCAGTTCCCTCTGCGGGGAGCAGCAGCCCCAGAGCACAGCAGGCAACAGTGCAGGCCGCACCTGCACCGGCTCCCCTCCACGCGTGGCTGGGCTCTTGGTGGCAACTAAATGCTCCCTGTTTGCAGCTGTCCCTGGAGGATGGCCCCAGGGCAGAGCCCAGCCCGGCTCCCACTGCATCCCCCGGAGCTTGGGGCAGACAGTGGTCCCAGAGCTGAGGTTCATGGTGCGCAGCCGGCGCTGTGGCTCGCAGTCGGTGTTTGCAAGTGTTGCGTTCTCATCTCCTGCAACTTGTGGGGAAAAGGAGCTGTGCGGCCGGGCCAGCACTGCCCCTCTGGGCAGTGACACGGCTGAAGGTCTTTGCTGTTGCAGAGGAGCCGGCATGGAGCCTTAGCAGGGCCTGGCAGGTGTGGAGCCGGATCTCGCCCGCTGTCCGGGGCTCGCTGCCCGCCAACCGCCCCCACCCGCCGCGCTCCCTTCTGCAGGGACGGAAGGCTCTGGCTGCACAAGGGTTCCCATAATGTCTTTGTACCCGTGGCTGCGGAACGAACACGGAGAGCGAAAGTGTCAGTCACGTTGCTTGCACATTCCTTCCTTTAGATACAAGGCACAGATCTCTTAAAAGGATAGGCAGGGATAGAGATTTCCCACATAGCCCTTTTTGGCGTAACTCACCTTGTAAGCTGGCGTCAGGGGCATTTTTTTCCCGGCCCTGTGGGAGTAGGTGTCCAAGAGCTGAAGTGAGCAGCATTTAGAAGCAGTTTCAAGATTTCTAGGCAGGAAGTGGAGCTGACAAGCATCTGTGTAACTCACCGTATTCATCGTGGAGACACGAGACCTGGAAAAATCCCAGCTCTCTGTGCATTTGTGCAAAAGGGGGAAGCAGCAGAAAGACTTTGTGTCTGCTTGTCCAAGCTCCAAGGAGCTGGGGTGGCAAAGGGTGGCCTGGGCTGGTGGCAGGTGAAGTCCTGTTTCATGTCATCATAGAGTGGCACAGGACAAAGCTAAAAGCACCCACAGCCACACTGATGAAGTCTTTCTGATGCTGCACATCCTAGAGGAAAAGCTGCTGTCACACAATCCATTGGTATTTATAACTTTTATTTGCAATACTTTAGGTCCAAGTTTCAAACCGCAATATTTTTACACTCAAGACACGGTCATGCACAATCCATATTTCAATTTCCTATTGCTTCAACCACAATTTAAAATAACTTAATATTGACAGCAAAACGCAAAATACTTAAAAAAGGATGCTGAGGTCAGTGAGATGGATCCATGCCATCAGCACATTTGCAAAGTAAATAACTTTGTTCTCTTTTTAAAAAGATCAGTTACCTCTTAATCCAAAGTTACAGAAGATTTTTCACTACACATTTGGTTTTTTCTCTTTCATATTTTTTCTGGTTTTTCTTTTTTCTAATTTTTTTTTTTTAAAGAGATAACACGTCTTAAAAAAGGATTGTACAGCAAAATGAGATACATTTCTGCTCAACAATGAAAATGTAGGCTCCTCCTCTGTTTACTTTTGTCTGGATACCCTGAAGAAAAAATCTAGCAGACACCAGCAGAGGTGTAAAGGGGTTGCTTTGGACTAAAGTGGAGTTTAGCACTGGTGACATCCTGACCCAGTCAAGAGTTGCAGAATTCTTTTGCAGATCTCGAACCATGTGCTTGCGGGCACAGCACCTGCAGTGCTGATGCACCAGGGCACGAGAAGAACTCTGTTATTCCCGCACCGAATTTGGGCTCTGCCCAAGCAGGAGGTGCTGCAGTGCTTTGCTCCTCGTTGCCGTGTGGAGCAGCTCCCTTCCTGCTGGCTGAGCTGCTCAGGCAGAGCCCGGCAGCTCCTGACCCTGAAGGGCTGAGGCCTTTCCCCTGCTGCTGTGCTACAGACGGATTCAGCAGCATTGCTGTACGTGGGGATACACAGCGGGACCAAAAGCAGTTGCCTTTGTAGACCCTAAGCTGAAAGGTGAAAAATCTCAAGAGACGAGGATGGAAGAGACTGGCAGGCTGCCTGTTTGCTGTGCTGCCCCACTTGTGAGCGGCCCAGCTTTGCGTGAGGCAGAGTGAGAACAAGGGGCAGCTCCCTCCCTCCCAGCCCCGCAGCCAAGGGGTCCCTCCAGTCCTGGGGCTTGGGGCACCATCAGAAGCTTCCAAGCAAAGGTTATCTTTGAACTTGCTCATTCATGAAATGCGCACGGTCATGAGCGCTCTGATAGATGTATCCACCCATTAGTGAAACATGGATTGACCTTTCTGTATTTGGAAGCTGGACAGGGCCATGAAATCTGACATCTGGCCTTGTTTGGGGCTGTATGGTCCAAGTCAACTCCCTTGCTTCCTCCTTGAGCCCTGGCCAGGCTTTGGGAGAAACAAACGGGAGAATGAAACCAGATGTTCCCACGCTAGAAGTGCTGTCGGTTTGTTAGTTCAACACTATCAAAGGTGGGCCCTCTCACAGGGAGGTTGGAAGCCTCACCTGTGGGTGGAGGCACCTGCAGGAACTCCCAGTGTCCGGGAATGGCTCTCCAGTCCTTGGCTGTGACAGCTTCCCCCAGCTGATGGGTGGCTCTGGGTGATGGTAAAGTCTGAGGGTAACTGCTGCTGTCTCTTTCTTAATCACTACGGGCAATCTTTGGTAGGGATGATTGGGTGCATTGCTGAGCTTCTCCTTTTGTGATTCTTTGCTGCTTTGAACTACAGTAAATGACGCTGATTCCTTGAGTTGGTGTCTATGTCTTTGGTGCTGACCCTGCCCACTGGTAAAACAAATTTGGTATAGTCTGGCTGGATCACAACAAAATGCTGCTTTTTAAATGTAAGTGTAAGGAATCGGTCCCATCCAAAATTCCCGCATGGGAAGACCTTCCCTAGGGTTTGCTGGCTGTGGCGTGGGCTGAGGTCGGAGCTCCGTGCGAGCAATGAGGACGTCAATTGAAAGAAGCTGAAGCACTGGATGTATTAAAATGCATCCCAAAATTGCATATAGAAAAAGGAAAAGAACTTGTGGGTTTGGGAAGATGAGGGTGAATTTTGTTAACAGCATCTCGGAAACAGCACCAACAGAAGGAACGATTGTTGTTGAAACGCTCCCACATGGAGCAACAGAAGAAGTTTTTAATCTTGAGCTTGGATTTGTTTGAGCAAAGGAAATAATAATAATAACAACGAGAATAATAACAAAAAATAATGATCTACATGTTCATAATAAAATATAATAAAAATCGATGTTTATGTTTTCACATGTATATAATGACATTGTGAAATAATGCTCCAAATACCCATTTGTTA